>NC_041809.1:13712062-14040989 GCF_900964775.1 Scleropages formosus
ACCTGAAAACCTGACAGCAAATTGAAACACAAACAGGTAATACCTTTGTTTTTAGAAACATGCCAGTAGTATTTGTCCTAGTGGACAGAAAACAGATGTTTTCAAAACCTAATTTGTGGAAGCAGATGCTATACTTGGTGCTGTTGCAAATGTTGTCAGCAGGATTCCATGACAAGCTTGATCAACACAGCAGCAAGACCAAATTGTACATAAAATAGTGTTTTCAAGCACCTTTTAAGCAATTTTCCTGATCCAAAATTTATGGTCTAGTTAGGAACACTTTTTGTGGCTTTTTAGTTGCTGTTGATCAGTATATTATATATGACTCATGACACCAATCATTGCCTGACTGCCTCATCAATACATTTACTGTCCTCCTCAAAGTAATATGACATGCACCTGAGCAGTTCTGTAACTGAAGACAATATTTGCTGATAGCAAATTCAGAAAGGAACTTACATGGTACAGTGGAAACAGTGTGGCACGCTGTGGAATGCAGAGATTATTTTACTAAAACTGTTCAAGTGCTGTGCAGTGTTGTTTGTTTTGTATTACAGTCCTGTTTTTTAGAGTATATGTAACTGTTTATATGACCCTCTATTAAACAGTTGCCATGAAAAAGAGATTACAACAAACAAACAAAAAAATAAAGACTGTTATAAATAAGCATATTTTGTCTCACTGGGTCAGTTCTTTCTGCAGAAGCCCACTACTGCCTAAAGGCAGTTTGTCTTTTTTTTGTTATTATTTATTAAACTATGTTAAGTGGCTGTATCAGACACAGTTATGAAGCAGGGTATCATTCTGTTTCCACTGGTTTTTAGATACTACACTACCACACTATGTTTTGTTTGAGATTTTTCCAATTTTTCTTTACAACTTAAGGAAACTGACACTGTACTGATCTACATTCTGTCCCATTGTAATTTTAATTTGTATTTTGTTTTATTTTGCAATTGTGAGTAGGCCATTAACCAGCACTTGGCAGATGAAAGAGTAACAGAGGAAAGCTTGGACTGTCTCCCTGAGCCCAGTGCTATTTGCAGGTTTGCCAGGCAAGCTGAGAGATCATTCTGATCACTCTGCACAAGCACAAAAGCTTGCCAGTCCACATTTGCTGACAGCACCCAGCTCAAGGGGAAGCACTTCTGAGAACTAGACAAAGAGCTACTTCAGCCAGTTTTCTTGCCCTTGATCATAGTTGTAGCCTTCCAATATCTTTTTCGCAAGTCTGACAGTCTGAAAAGTACACTGTCTCTGCTTACTTGAAAATTGTTTCTAAACAGTTTTTCTGTTTAAAGAAAAGCTGGAAAAAAAATACTTATTTTAGTAATGATTTCAAACTGGAATGCTGTTGTTACTGTTGCAACATTAGGGCCATCAGGACTTGAATTTTAAGTGCAATGGTGCACTGAAATAAAGGGGCATAGAAATCTGATATAAATGGTGTTTTTAAAAAAGCTTGAAAGAATTAAAAAAAGATTAGTTTTGAAATGGGGACTCTTCTTCATATCCCTCGTCTATGAAATATAGTGGAAAATATTTTCCATAGTGTGTTTTTTTTTTTTTTTTTTTTTTTTTTTTTTTTTAAATGTGTCAAAACACATTTTCAGTGCAATGTTTCAAAACAGACAAGGGGGCGCGGTGGCGCAGTGGGTTGGACCGGGTCTTGCTCTCTGGTGGGTCGGGGGTTCGAGTCCCGCTTGGGGTGCCTTGCGACGGACTGGTGTCCCGTCCTGGGTGTGTCCCCTCCCCCTCCAGCCTTCCGCCTTGAGTTGCCGGGTTAGGCTTCAGTTCCCCGCGACCCCGTATGGGACAAGCGGTTCTGAAAATGTGTGTGTGTATATTATTATGCTATTATTGTCTCATTTGTGTTTTCACAGTTTTTGCAACAAAAGGGAAGGGCACATTTTATTAAAGGAAGGATAATTTTAGTCTGACATACTATTAAGAGCTAAACATTTTTCTCTTTCATATTCCCCAACACGTTGGACCCGGTCCTGCTCTCCGCTGGGTCTGGGGTTTGAGTCCCGCTTGGGGTGCCTTGCAGCGGACTGGTGTCCCGTCCTGGGTGTGTCCCCTCCCCCTCCAGCCTTCCGCCTTGAGTTGCCGGGTTAGGCTTCAGTTCCCCGCGACCCCGTATGGGACAAGCGGTTCAGAAAATGTGTGTGTGTTTGTGTTTCAAAACAGTGGATCTTACTGCACTGCAGTTTCCATTGTCAGTTTCAACACTTTCTTTTAACAGTGGAGATACAGCTCGCAGATGCCCATCTCAGCCACAGCTCTGTGGTGAAGCTGGCAGTCTTTAGGAGAATGAGCACAGGAAAACAGAGCTCATATCTTGACTTTGTTCCACCAACAGAAGTCCTGCTAGAATGTTCTGGTGAATGAAAACTGTTGTGTATTGATCATAGTGAAAACTCCGGGCTAAGTGTTAATAGGCCATTCTTAATAGCACCATGGGTTAGAGTTTGGTTGGCCGGCAATATGTACAGAAAAAGGGTAGAAGAGTTGTTGCTGCACGTGGTTCAGTAAAAGGAAAAAGAAAACATTATCCATCGCATCTTATCTTTATTTGTGTTCGAGTGTAGTTATTGCACCCGTAAACACAACAAAAACTGTGCATCTTATCTAATAACCAGTGCATATCAAGCACTAAAACCCTATTTCAAACTGAAATGATAAAAGTTTTATTGAGTTTGTTTTTAAAATTCAGTTTGTAATATAAATAGTATTATCAGGAAATGCAATACATTTGTATTTACTGAAGCGACTTTTGAACTTTCTATTGAACATTGTTCTTTCAGTATTGTAATAATAGCAATTGCCTACACATTACTCTTACATCATAATCATTGTAATCATGTACTACAGTGTGGCATTTACCTTCTCATATATTATTATGGGAACAGTGTCTTGGACCGTGAAACCGGAGTCGAACCGCGATGCCTCGTCAGACGGAGATACATTCATTGTATTAATATTGGAATACATTATATTTTCAGAGATACATTGTATTTAATGTCAGCGATTAATTGTTTTATGTCGGAATGAGTGTTCCAAATATTAAATACAAATGTACCGCTGACATCAGAGGGTGTTCCAAATAATAAATATTGTAGCTCCATCCCAATACTCACACCATTTTTTATTATTATTTTTTTTTTTATTAAATATTATAAGATAGGGGGCGCGGTGGCGCAGTGGGTTGGACCATAGTCCTGCTCTCCGGTGGGTCTGGGGTTCGAGTCCCGCTTGGGGTGCCTTGCAGCGGACTGGCGTCCCGTCCTGGGTGTGTCCCCTCCCCCTCTGGCCTTACGCCCTGTGTTGCCGGGTAGGCTCCGGTTCCCCGCGACCCCGTATGGGACAAGCGGTTCTGAAAATGTGTGTGTGTATATTATTATGCTATTATTGTCTCATTTGTGTTTTCACAGTTTTTGCAACAAAAGGGAAGGGCACATTTTATTAAAGGAAGGATAATTTTAGTCTGACATACTATTAAGAGCTAAACATTTTTCTCTTTCATATTCCCCAACACGTTGGACCCGGTCCTGCTCTCCGCTGGGTCTGGGGTTTGAGTCCCGCTTGGGGTGCCTTGCAGCGGACTGGTGTCCCGTCTTGGGTGTGTCCTCCCCCCCTCCAGCCTTACGCCCTGAGTTGCCGGGTTAGGCTCAGGTTCCCCGCAACCCCGTATAGGACAAGCGATTCAGAAAGTGTGTGTGTGTGTGTGTGTGTGTGTGTGTGTGTATTCCCCAACACTGTTGTGAAGGCCTAAATAAAAGGGTCCTACAGAGCTTTCGGAGTTAGAATGTATACAAATGCTCCCTGGCACGGAGCTACCAGCCAGTCAGCCAATGCTAAGCTGGGCTCTGCCAGGACTTATCACTCCTCACAGCCAACATGCTGTGGTGGGCAGTTGCAGGTTTATCTGCTCCTTCTGCAAACTGTTTCCACACTCAGGAACACAAATTTACTCTCATGTATTTAGTTTACATTTAACCATGGTGTCTTTATTTGCTAATATATTTATCCTGTTGCTCTCTGTAATCTACTTTATTGTCATCTTGTTCTTTACATTACATTACATTGTGTTCTCATTAACGTTATGAGGATGACAGTGGCTCAGCATGTAGCACTGGTGCCTCAGCTCCAGGGCTCTGGATTAAGCCGTTCATTTGAATAAATACTCATCCTCTGCCATGTTTGTGTTGGGTTTTGTTTTGTTGCTCCAGTTTCCTCTCCAAGTCCAAAGATGTGTTTCAAGTGAATTGCCCTTAGTGTGTCTATTTGTAAATTACTGAGCTATGTGATTGCCCTGTGATGGACTGGTGCCCTCATCAGGATGTACATTGTTTCACGCTGTATGTTTCTTGGATAGACTCTGGACCTTCACAGCCCTGAACTGGGCAAGTGTTCTGTTCACAATGAATAGATAAACTGAGGTTATTTGTGTTGTTCAGAAGTTGTTTCCATGTCTTTGGAAAGAATAGATAAATATTGTGGTATATTATGTCCTTTGATGTAAGCCTTTTGAGAAAATCACCAACTTTTATTATCTTCCGTTTTCCACCACTTTGCCTGATAGATAACACAATGCATTAGATAAACTTTTGTCTAAATGGACTATACACTTTAAAGTAAGATGGAAAACTATTAAAAAAAAATTTGTACAGAATCTCCCAAAGGAAGCCATGTTACTCTGTCATGGATTAAATGGAAAAACAATCCAAACTTTATATTTTCATTAAACTGTGTCACAATGAGAATCTGACCCAAGAACAAAATTACTGAGAAAAAATAAGTGCATTGAAATAGAGGGTGAGGGTATAGTAGAAGCTTCTGTAACAGTGATAATGACATCCTCCTGTGTCTCCCAGGGAACAAGTGCCAGCAGGATACGGTACAGAGTGGATTTAGAGCACTCACCTTACAGTGGTAGCATTTTTGATGTGGAAGAAGAGTCTGGAAGGGTTGTCACCAAGGTCAACCTCAATGAGCAGCCCAATACAGTTTTTCTGGTAAATCTGATCATTGATTTTTTTCCTCAAAATTTATTGCATATTGTACCTTTTCAAAGCTCTGGTAAAAGCACTTATAAAGTACACAAAACTATGAATATTACGGATAGGAAGAATGTATAGAAATTACTTTGAGACACTGTCTTGGTTTGAAAATCTTGATGGATTTTATTATTATTATTATTATTTTTTTCCATAATGTTCCTGTATTTCCATAAACAAGTAAAACCATGGGAAGTAAAGAAATTGGGAACTTCACTGAAGCCCTTCTTTCCATTATGTGAAGGTTAATGGTTTTTATAAAACATTGTTCATTAACATTGTTTGAAACTGATACATCTTTTAAATATTTTCATTCTTACAGCTATATGTTACTGCTTATGATGATGGAGAACCAGTAAAAACAAATAGAACCCTTGTTGAAATCACAGTTCTTCAGCCCTCAATAATTCCAATCTTTACCCAGGAGGAGTACAGGTAAAGGATGGAAAGGATGCTTTAAATGTTCATAATTCATATAAAATGAGAACTGCATTACCATTTCTCTCCGTCTGTCTGTCTGTCTGTCTATCTATTTATCTCTCCATTTGTGCACCTCTTTTTTTCCCCTTTTTTGATATGTGTTTGGTATACATTTTCCGTCATATTTCAGCTTTTTTATTGGTCATAGCAATAAAGTGAATGGGCTACAAGTTCAGCACTTGACTAAAGTAGCAGTGTGCTGTGACAGGAAAGAAAGTTCTTACTAATTGTAGTGGTTGAGTCACACTTTCATGTTGCCTGTGAACACATTAGTCAGGTGTTTGTTACTGACAGGGGTGGGGGTAATGCAACCCTGCCAGTCTGCTAATGTACCACAAGGAAAAATGGTCCTATTCCCTATGTGTGGGATTTAAAACCTAAATCACCCTCTGATTTTTTTTAAGAGATCCACAGATATTCTGAAGTCTTTCAGGCATCATCCTCAAGAAATAAATTGTGCTGCATCAACAGGCCCTAATTAAAAAACCAGTCATCCATTACATAATGAGAAAGTTCAGTATTTCATTGTGAGTCTCCTCCATCTCCTCTAGACAGACACATTCCATGTGTTTGTTAAGGACCAGCAGAGACTTGCAGAAATTTATGATTGTAAGTACCATGTCACCATTCAAACTGAGTCAGATATTAAAGTTATCAGTTTAGATACAGTGTTTGCTTCTTTGCTTAATACTGGGACAACAGCAGGTAGCAAAGTAATGAAAAGGCTGTGGAAATTTGCTGAAATTTGCTGAAGACCCCCAAAAATTCATTTTAAAAGAATCAAGTTTAAATCAGTTTTTAATTAAAGTCTAGGGAAAGCATTGAGGTGTGCCACCATTCTATTATATGGTCCTGCAGCTCTTGGCACTGTGGCAACACTACCATCATAAAAATAACAAAGATGATATTCTGGATTGTCTTTAATAAACATAAGTTTTTGCCACACTCTGCAGAACATGAAGATTTCATGTCATGTAAAGTTTTACTCTAGGTGTATGTTACGGCTCAGGACTGAAAGATAAAACTTAAATGAGCCGTAGACAAGATGGGGATGTTTTTTTTCTTCCCACTGTTGAGCTTGTGGAGAAGGGTAAACTTTTACATAAAATGATGTACTTTTAAAATCCTCTCAGAGGTTTGCTCTGTTTACCCATCCAAACCTGGGGGATGCTGCCCCTTTGTCTTTGCCTTTTTTTTGCATTCTTTTATATTTACATTTTCCTCTTTTCAATCTATTTTTTCTTTTTTTTTTGTTTTATATGAATAAAAGATGAGAGAATGGGTTGTTTCAAATAGACTGCATTGGTTTAACAGGCCAGTCAATCATAGAAAAATCTCAGCTTGTGTTCTAATATTTTATGATAAAGAATATTATAAAAGATATTCCTCTTTTTTTTTAAATGTGATTTACATGTAACAGACACTTTTCTCCAAAGCGAAGTACATCTCATTTTTAATTATATGTAGGAAAAGCTATCCGTTCCATTCCATCCCATTCATCCCTACTAATTTCTTTTACTAAGCACCCTCGGTGTGACATGTGTGATCATACAGCCTGTTGTGTGTCGTGTTTCAGCTGCACTCTGCATATTCACAATCCTTTTGACCAAATACATTAATAATGTGTAGAAACTCAGTCCCTTCCACTGTAATGTACTTCAACACTGCACAGTTGCACGGAGATTAAAAATAAATGTGCTTAGATTGTTATAAAAACCAGAAAGGGAGTGTTGTCAAGTTATTTACAATTTTATTTTTTTAGTCTTTTAAAGTTCTGTAACAGGTTTGTGCAGTTTATTATGTATCTAGTTTCAAAATGTCTGTTTTTACACTTCAGTATTCTGCTGGAGAAGGGTGCGGTGGTGCAACGGGTTTGGCCTGTGTCTGCTCTCTGGTGGATCTGGGGTTTGAGTCCTGCTTGGGGTGCCTTGTGATGGACTTGTGTCCTGTCCTGGGTGTGTCCCCTCCCCCTCCAGCCTTACGCCCTGTGTTGCCATGTTAGGCTCTGGCTCCCCGCGACCCTATTTAGGACAAGTGGTTTCAGACTCTGTGTGTGTGTGTGTGTGTGTGTGTATTTTGCTGGGGTATGTCAGGTTAAGTATCCTGCTCAAGAGAACAAAATTGGGGTCACTCCTGGGAACTGAACTTGTAACCTCCATCTTACAAGCTAATATTAGCTCATATTAGCTAATATACAACCTAATACTATGTTTCTCTTTCTCTTAATGTCATGCACAAAATGTATTTCTCTGAGATATATATCGCTTTGGAGAAAAGTGTCTGCTAAGTGAATAAAAGTTAATGTAATAACCGTAAGCTTTAAACTGCGTTCTAACTGACTAAATTGCATTCAGTTTTCAAATGCAAGCCGACATTTTAATAGTCTGAGTAACAGAGGAGGTGGAACAGGTCAGGTGCTCGCCTATCAGCGACTTTTATTTAGGGCAGTGCAGGGAACGAAAAAGGGTGGGAAAAGGGGGAACTGGGAACCGGTAGACCGGGGAGGTGTTTCAGGGTCGACCGTGTCATCCACGGGCTTGGGGCCGAGGGCAGGGTCATGGTCGGGATCAGGGTTGTGGGTGTCTCAAGGCTCTCTCTCTCTCTCTCTCTCTCTCTCTCTCTCTCTCTCTCTCTCTCTCTCTCTCTCTCTCTCTCACTGGCCGGTCCGGGGGAAGACATAGAGGCTGTAATTAGTCCCAGCTGTGGCTGGCTCACCCCAGACTCTGCCCCCCTTCCTGGCCGTCTCAGCATGTTACACCCTGGTAAATTCATTTACTGATTTAGTTTTGGTGACATTTACATGCACAGTCTGAAGTTTACTATATCATTAGTGAAGTTGTAATATCAATCTATCAATGTTGCTTACAAGAGCCACCAAATCAACACTGACTTTCTGTCATCTATTATGGTTCTGAGACAGTGAGAAGTAAAGTTTAATTACTAAAAACGATAAAGGAATGCAGGTCCAGCTCTCTGAGAAGTCTGGTTAGAGCCCTGCTTGGGGTGCCTTGCGACGGACTGGAATCCCATCCTGGGTGTGTCTTCTCCCCTCCAGCCTTGCGCTCTGTGTTGCTGGGTTAAGCTTCAGTACGCCGCGACCCCGCTTGGGACAAGTACAGTGTGTGTGTGTGTGTGTGTGTGTGTGTGTGTGTGTGTGTGAGTGTGAGAGTGAGAGTGTGAGAGAGAGAGAAATAATGGCATGCTGTTGCTCTTGCTACATTTCCACCCTGATTCAATACTGTAGATAATTAGGTGGCCAGACCACCATCTCCAGGGAAGAGCACCTGGAAGATCAGCATGCAGCTGTTGGCTGCGGAGGCCGTGGGGTTCGAAAAACAAATGCCCCATTTGCATAGCATTCTGTAAAAACATCCACACCACCTGTTTCAGTGAGCATTGCACAGCCAAACAAAGCTGACAGATATTCTCTTAATGAACAAATTAATGATGCTGGGTATGCAGTTAAGGTGTTAAAATTTTCTTCATTGCATTTTCCTTATATCTGCATTAACACAAGTCTTCCTCGGCTTGCCTATTGCCTCTGATTCACATTGTCCCCGTAGACTACTTAGTTCCACTAATCTATAATGGACCTTTATAGATTAGGGTCTTACTTTAACTGCTAATAACTTTTTGCCAGAGTGTTTGTAATTTTTTGCCCTCTGGCTTTTTTTAGACATTAAAGCAAGATTCATTAAGACAGGAAATACCTCTCAGCTTTGATAATAAAGTAACTGCTGCTTTTGAATAGCCACATTACCAGTGCTTATGCTGATCTGCCAACCCAGTTTGAATGGTATGTCTTTCATTGCATTGTAAATCACCAGTCAACTCACATAATCATTTTACAACCATTTGTAATACTTCACAGCCACAAGTGTTTTTGCTACAAACAGCTATGTATTACAGTATATATGACATGATTCCTTTTGATACATGCAGTTAGAACAGAAATTCTCCCAAGTTATGTTGTAGCAGAATCAGCTTTTCTTGCCCCTTTGAAAAAAAATATATATATTTTCTTATTTCAATTAAATTATTTGCAGAATAATTGATCTTAAGCATCAGTAAAAAGGCGGGAAAACCTTATGGATTAATTTTGATCCAATGTTTCATAACTGGGAACACTTACAAAATTTAGAAGCAGTAAAGAGTATAGTTTTTAATGTTATAGACTTTTTATACACACACATTTTCTGAACCGCTTGTCCCATACGGGGTCGCGGGGAACCGGAGCCTACCCGGCAACACAGGGCGTAAGGCCGGAGGGGGAGGGGACACACCCAGGACGAGACGCCAGTCCATCGCCAGGCACCCCAAGCGGGACTCGAACCCCAGACCCACCGGAGAGCAGGACCCGGTCCAACCCACTGCACCACCGCGCCCCCGCTTTTTATACACATGCATGTAATTGTATGAATGTATGTATCTAATGTTTGTATGGAAAATGTATGTTTTTTTATGTCTGGAATGCTGTTTAATATATATTAAGCAAAAATAATAACATATAATAAAATTATATGTTTATATATGTACAAGCATGAGGGGGTGCGGTGGCGCAGTGGGTTGGACCACAGTCCTGCTCTCCGGTGGGTCTGGGGTTCGAGTCCCGCTTGGGGTGCCTTGCGACGGACTGGCGTCCCGTCCTGGGTGTGTCCCCTCCTCCTCCAGCCTTACGCCCTGAGTTGCTGGGTTAGGCTCCGGTTCCCCGTGACCCCGTATGGGACGAGCGGTTCTGAAAATGTGTGTGTGTGTGTGTGTGTGTGTATATGTATAAGCAAATATAATATGTATTATATATTACTATATGTTTTATCTATCACTCCTTTTTTCCTCCTATTATCTTTATTTAAATTATTTCAATTCTTGCAGAGCATTCACCTACTCAGTTCTGTTATAATACTTTTCTCATTGCCCTTTAGAATGCAACATTTTTGTTCTGTAAATTTTGTTCTTTCTTGCTCACATTTCTTTTGTAATGCTCCTAATATTAGTTCTATTATACAAACAATCACAGTCCACTGTCCACTTGTTTGCTGTTCATGACTACCTGTTTTAAATTATACATTTTATGCTACTCTTCTCATTTCTTTTTCAGTTGCCTAATTGCTTAGTTAATGAACAGTAAGATGAGTGCAGTGCTGTTTGTTCTAAATCTTTCTCTTTTTCACCTCTGAAAGATGGCATTCTCCTTGAACATCTTACTAGATTGTTGTTCTCCCCTTCCACATATTTGGTGGTGTGTGGTGAACACAGTCTGAAAATATTTTGCAGCAGTTGACCTGCTGCTGCTTTTGCCACTTGATATTTAGATTATGCATGCTGAATGCTCTCTGCACAGTTTTGTGTTGTGTTTTTTCTGTTTCCAGATTTCCCCCTGTGAGTGAGAAGGCTCCTATAGGAAAGGAGATTGGGGTCATCATAGCTGCCGCTATTAACCAGACAATAGTGTACTCTATTGTTTCAGGAAATGAGGGTGGTAAGTGTCCTCACCCTCCTTATAGGTCAACATCAGTCTTTTATGTATGTTAGTCCATGTGCATACAATGCAGTCTTTGGTTTGTTTATTCTGTCCTTTATTAAGAAGGCACTCAAATGAAAACATAAGTAAAACATATATTTCTGTTTAAGCTACCCACACACACACACACACACACACACACACACACACACAGGGTCTATATTAAGTCAGAATTTCTGACTGTCTATGACCTCTGTGTTATATGACAAGTGATTTCATTCATGCAGTATGCATACTTTTATAAAATATCAGAATTCAATGGTTCTCATTGCATTGTCACCCTGTTGCACTTCTCCACAGCGAGCTCAACTTACATCCTATTGCAGCTCTTCCAGCAAAGTCTACAAGTGTGCAGTCTCACACTTGACATTTTATAGCCCTGATTTAAGCATCAGGAGATGAATAATATTTTATGCACCATGTTGTGTTACTATAAAATATAGCAGCAATCACTACAAATCCCAAATGAATTCTTTTTTTTTCCATTTTGTATAGAAAATAACCCAACTTATTAATATCCAGTATTCTCAATGGAGTAAGTGCAAGCAAAGGTTGCAGTGAAATCATAACTCTAAAGTAAATAATAAAAAAGCTTTAACTTTTATGGAAGTATCTTCGTGGCACGTTACTTGTACAGGTGGGTAATAAACGTGAAACAAAATAAAGGCAGTAGTGTCTGAAGCTTTTTTTGTAAAGTTTCATCTTTCAGATGTAGTTACTGAACGGAAAAATGTTAAGTGGCATGTCTTGGTGGTAGCAGCTTTTACAAACCTGAATCATCCTCTTGACAAAAAAAATATTGAGTTGGTATTTCGCTAAACTATTGCTATTATAGACCAGACCATTTGTATCACAGAATGTTCAGCTTAGCATTAGTTTTTTGTCTTTTAATCAGAGCTAAAACAAGGAAAAATTATTGCTCGAAACAGGAATCAGCAATCGAAAGAAAGGGAATGTAAAAAGTGAGTTTTGCAAGACTTTAAATTTGATTATCTTCTGGATGTAACACAAAAGAATTCATTATAAAGCAAATTTGGACAGTTTCTGTGTCTTTACAAGGTAAACAGTGGAAGAGACACACTGTTTTAAGGATAATTTGAAGGCTATTTGGACACCTCAGTGTGAGGAACTTTTTTTAGTCATTAACAGCTTGATGAGGTCTTTAGTTAAGGCTTTAGCACCTGACTTGTTGGACTTGGTGTGGTCTCATGGACCACCTCAGTGAATCTCAGGCTGTTTTTTTTTTGTGAATTTTTTCACTCCTGAAGCCTCAAAGTCAAAAGAAGCAAAAAGAAAGCTCCACTGTATCACAGTATAGGACTTCACAGATATTTCACAATCCACAGTATATTCTTCATTGGCTGATTGCTTTGTCTAAAATGTATACAAATGGGAAAAGTGCTATGAAACATGATTTCATATTGTTTGTGTATCCAGTAAGATAGTGGGTTTTGGGTGATTTAAGTTCCTTCCTCCGATGTGGCTCGTTGCCTGAGACCAGTACTACCTCTCTGTTTTTTATATTTATTAATTTAGCCTATGCTTTTCTGCAAAGCAACTCAATGATTTATCCATTTTTATTGGAGTAATTTAAATACCTTGTTCAAAGATATTTTAGCAGGAGTGGGGATTCAAACATGCAACTTCTGAGTCCAGAAGCAAGAGCTCTAACAACTACTTCCACATAAATTATTCAAATTCTTGGAGATGCAAATAAAATTTGTTCTTTATTTGATCACTTTAAAGCAAAATTGGTGAAATTGGTATGTAAATTAATCATGTCATCAACAGAAACTAATTTAATCATTCCCTTTGTTGTTTTTTTCAAAAACAGAAGAAAGTCTGGGTAACTGTAAGCAATGAAGTAAAACATGGGAGCCTGCATTTTTCATGAAGCGAAATGTAATGAAGATATTAGCATCTCTTTCTGTTTTCTCTTTTTACAGGTTTTCATGAATTTATGCTGTTGTGGTTTGTTTAACTTTGCTGGAAAATTGTCAGAGGTCTTTAATATATTTAAATTGTGATTCCTTCCATGAACAGTTCAGCAAAGGTTTGCTTATTACCAGTTAGTTAGAGATCTCTAACACGCTGTGCTCTGTGTAAAAAGGACTTAGGAGCAGTTTTCTGGAAACTTACACATTCCTAAAGCATAGACTGATCATAAAATTTATATTTAAACTTATATGTTCTCATATGTTCTCATGTTTTCCATTAAACTTTCAACATTTTACTGGTTTACCAATACCATTTTTGTCAGATGCACATGTTATTTTCTTCATGCAATGTTTTTAAAAAGGAAGATGTTCCTTGGCCAAGAGAGCACACAAAGAATGTGGTCTATACGGATGGAAGCATGCATAAGATATTTCAAACCATCAGTGTTCTTACATCACACGGTTCCTTGTTGTGCTGGATACTCGTCTCGTCAACATGCTCTGAAAGCTGTGTCTTGTCTTGGTTTTATGTGTTTTTTTCTTTTTTTTTCCCCTTCAGCTGACTTCAGGATAAACAACCGCAGTGGTGTCATCTACACAGCCAAACAGTTAGATTATGAATCTGTCACCAGCTACGTCCTTCGTGTGCAGGCTGACTCCTTGACTCTGGTGATGTCAAATCTGCGTGTACCTTCAAAAAGTAAGACAGTGATCAGAGCTGCCATCCTTTGGCAAACTGATAATCATCTTTTGGGTAATAACACAGATGTTTTAATTTTCTTAAATTTTTATTTTTTATTTTTATCTGAAGTATTTTTTTTGTTCTAACTAAGTTTCCAAGGATAATATTTCCTGTCATCTATTTTACTATATTTAAACTTCAACAATTATTTTATTTATTTCAGATTGATTGAGAGCAGTATGCATATGCAGTGAGAATGTTCAAACAGTTATAAGCGCAGTTTGACAGATGAAATGGAAAAGTGTCACTTATTTGTAATATCAAGGCCTTCAAACTTGGAAACAATTTACCTTGTTAAATTTTATAACACCCCCGTTATTAACATTGCGTTTCGTCTCTTAAATGCCTTGCTAAAGAAATACTTTTCGGTGGTTTATCTGTAGGATCTATTTATGCTTTCTTTTTTGTGCATCATGTCTTAAAGTTTATGAGTACAATAAGATGCATTTCATATGAGAAAAACAGACCAAAGAGGAAAAATTTTTTTGTTCACTTCCTGAAACTCAAGACATGTACTATATGCACTCTGTCTGTCATAGTAAAAAATCATTATGTAGCTATTACTGTATTTTCCTAGCTAATACTGTTCACTACAAAAGAATTTACATTTGCATTCATTCATCTGGGGGTGGTGGTGGCGCAGCGGATTTGGAGTGGGCCTGTTCTCTGGTGGGTTTGGGGTTTGAGTCCTGCTTGGGGTGCCCTGTGACGGACTGACGGACTGGCATCCTCTCTGGGCCGTGTCCACCCCCACGCCCTGCACCCTGCGCTGCTGGGTTAGGCTCTGGCTTGCATGTGTGTGTGTGTTCATTCATTTAGCAAATGCTTTTCTCCAAAGCGGGGGCACGGCGGCATGGCGGTGCAGTGGCACAATGGATTTGACTGGGTCCTGCTCTCTGATAGGTCTGGGGTTTGAGTCCCGCTTGGGGTGCCTTGTGACGGACTGACGTCCCGTCCTGGGTGTGTGTGTGTGTCCCCCAGCTTTACGCCCTGTGTTGCTGGGTTAGGCGCTAGCTCCTTGCAACTCCACATGGGACAAGCGGTTTCAGATGGTGTGTGTTTGTGTGTGTTTTATTCAAAGCCGCTTGTCCCAAGCAGGGTTGCAGCAAACTGGAGCCTAACCCAACAACACAGTGCACATGGCTGGAGGGGGAGGGGACACACCCAGGACAGGACGCCAGTGCGTCGCAAGGCACCCCAAGCAGGACTCAAACCCCAGACCCACCAGAGACCGAAACCCTGCCAAGTACACTGCACTACCACACCCCCCAGCAACCTACCTCTCATAGAAAATACAATGAGTGCATTACATTAGCAGAAAAAGAGACTTAGATGCAAGGGGGCAAGGTGGCACAGTGGGTTTGGCTGGGTCCTGCTCTCTGACAGGTCTGGGATTCGAGTCCCCCTTGGAGTGCCTTGTGCAGAACTGGCATCCCATCCTCGATGTGTCCCCTCCAGCCCTGCACCCTGTGTTGCCAGGTTAGGCTCCAGTTCACCGCAACCCCACTTGGGATAAGCAGTTTCAGTCAACAGCAGTGTGTGTGTGAGACTTAGATACAGACATGTGATTCTTAAGTACAGTTAATTTGTTTCAACCAGATGAATCAATGTATATCACACGAGTGGCTGCTTAAAACACTTTTTATCCATAACTGGATTTTCGCTCAAGAATGTCTCCTGGGACAAGAGCAAGCAACACTCTTACCAATCACCTTTTTCATCATCATCATCCTCAGTTTCCTTAATTGTTATATCAATTTTGTGATAAATTAGAACATCCATCCATCCATCCATCCATCCATCTTCTTCCGCTTATCCGGGACCGCATCGCTGGGGTAGTAGTCCAAGCAGAGCCCCCCAGACCTCCCTCTCCCCGCACACCTCCTCCAGCTCCTCTGGGGGAACCCCAAGGCGTTCCCAGGCCAGCTGGGAGACGTAGTCTCTCCAACGTGTCCTGGGTCTGCCCCGAGGCCTCCTCCCAGTGGGACAAGCCCGGAACACCTCCCCAGGGAGGCATCCAGGAGGCATCCGGAACAGATGCCCGAGCCACCTCAACTGGCTCCTCTCGATGCGGAGGAGCAGCAGCTCTACTCCGAGCTCCTCCCGGGTGACTGAGCTCCTCACCCTATCCCTAAGTGTGCGCCCAGCCACTCTGCGGAGGAAACTCATTTCTGCCGCTTGTATCCGCGATCTCATTCTTTCAGAATCAGAATCAGAACAAGCTTTATTGCCAAATATGTTCACACATACAAGGAATTTGTCTTGGTGACAGGAACTCCACAGCACAGACAGAATGACAATGACAAGACAAATGAGAAGATGGAGTATGTGAATAAGGGATAAAAAATATATAAAAATATAAAGTACCCAATATACAAAAGTAGTCACTAGATACAAATGCAAGGGAGTGTGAGTAAGAGATATGATGTGATAAATAGTTATAAATATAAATAGCGTTGTGTATTGCACTGGTTTACTCTCTAGGGGGGATTTAGCTATTCATGAGGTAGATGGCCTAAGGAAAGAAACTTTTCCTGTGCTGGTTGTCCTGGTGCTCAGTGTTCTGTTGCGCCGGCCAGATGGCAAAGGTTCGAAGAGGAAGTGGCCTGGATGTGAGGGGTCTAGAATGATTTTGCTAGCCCTTTTACTGACTCTGGACGAGTGCAGTTCTCTGAGAGCTGGGGGGGATGAGCCGATGATTCTTCCAGCAGTCCAAACTATCTGCTGTAGTCTTCTGATGTCTGATATCGTAGCTGAGCCGAACCAGACAGTTATAGAGGTGCAGAGAACAGACTGGATGACTGCGGAGTTGAATTGCAAGCAGTAGCTCCTGTGGCAGGTTGAACTTCCTCAGCTGGCGAAGGAAGTACAACCTCTGCTGGGCCTTCTTCACAATGGAGTCTATGTGGGGCTCCCACTTCAGGTCTTGTGAAATGGTGGTGTCCAGGAACCTGAATGACTCCACTGTTGCCACAGTGCTGTTCATGATGGTGAGTGGGGATAATGTTGAGGTGTTTCTCCTAAAGTCTACGATCATCTCCACTGTTTTGAGCGTGTTCAGCTCCAGGTTGTTATGACTGCACCAGACAGCCAGCTCTTGGACCTCCTGTCTATTAGCAGACTCGTCACCATCCCGGATGAGGCCAATGAGTGTGGTGTCATCTGCGAACTTCAGGAGTTTGACAGAGGGGTCTTCAGCTGTGCAGTCGTTGGTGTACAGGGAGAAGAACAGTGGGGCAAGCACACATCCCTGGGGGGCGCCAGTACTGATCGTGCGAATATTGGATGAGAATTTTCCCAGCCTCACTAGCTGCTGCCTGTCTGTCAGGAAGTTGGTGATCCACCGACAGATGGAGGTGGACACAGAGAGTTGGGTTAATTTGGACAGGAGGAGGTGTGGGATGATGGTGTTGAAGGCTGAACTGAAGTCCACGAACAGGATTCTCGCATAAGTCCCTGGTTTGTCCAGATGTTGCAGGATGTAGTGCAGTCCCATATTCACTGCATCATCCGCAGACCTGTTTGCTCAGTAAGCAAACTGCAGGGGGTCCAGCAAGGGTCCAGTGATGTCCTTCAGGTAGGCCAACACCAGTCTTTCAAGTGACTTCATGACCACAGACGTTAAGGCGACAGGTCTGTAGTCATTAAGTCCTGTGATTTTGGGTTTCTTCGGAATGGGGATGATGGTGGAGCGTTTGAAGCAGGAAGGAACTTCGCACATCTCCAGTGATCTGTTGAAGACCTTTGTGAAGATTGGGGCCAGCTGGTCAGCACAGTTTTTTAGGCAGGCTGGTGAGACACCGTCTGGGCCTGGTGCTTTCCTTGTCTTCTGTTTGCGGAAGACCCAACACACCTCCTCTTCACAGATCAAAGGTGCAGGAGGGGGGAAGGTGGGGGTTACTGGAGGTGTTAATTGATGTGTAGAGAGAGGGTCTGAATGGGTGTGGGGTGTGAGACAGGGTTTTTCAAACCTGCAGTAAAACTCATTCAAATCGTTGGCCAGTTGTTGAGTTGACACGGTGCTGGGGGATGGTGTCTTGTAATTTGTGATGTCTTTCAGGCCTTTCCACACTGATGCAGGATCGTTGGCTGAAAACTGTTTCTTCAGCTTTTCAGAGTAGTTTCTCTTAGCCACTCTGATCTCCTTTGCCAGTATGTTTTTGGCCTGTTTATACAAGACTCTGTCCCCATTCTTGTAGGCATCTTCTTTGGCCTGCGAAGCTGTCTGAGTTTTGCAGTGAACCACGGTTTGTCATTGTTGTATGTTAAACGAGTCCTGGTAGGGATGCACATATCCTCGCAGAAGCTGATATATGATGTTACAGAGTCTGTGAGCTCATCCAGATCGCTAGCAGCAGCCTCAAAAACACTTCAATCAGTGCACTCGAAGCAGGCTTGTAAGTCCTGCTCTGCTTCCTCAGTCCATCTTTTAACAGTCCTTATTACAGGTTTAGCTGATTTCAGTTTCTGCCTGTAGGTCGGTATAAGATAAACCAGGCAGTGATCAGAGAGCCCCAAAGCTGCCCGTGGGACAGAGTGATATGCATCCTTTATTGTGGTGTAACAGTGGTCCAGTATATTACTGTCTCTGGTAGGACATGTAACGTGTGGTCTATATTTTGGCAGCTCACGGGAGAGATTTGCTTTATTAAAGTCCCCGAGAATGATTATATGCCAAGTGCACTGATGGACACCCTTATGCATGAACATGGTGTTTGTTATGGACAAACTGTGACTAGCACAGAAATCCAATAACAGCTCACCACTTGGGTTCAGATCAGGGAGGCCGTTCCTCCCAATCACGCCCCTCCAGGTGTCACTGTCGCTGCCCACATGGGCGTTAAAGTCCCCCAGTAGAACGACAGAGTCCCCAGTGGGAGCGCTTTCCAGCACGCCCCCCAGGGACTCTAAAAAGGCTGGGTACTCTGCACTGCTGCTAGGTGCATAAGCACAAATGACAGTGAGAGACCGTTCCCTGACCCGAAGGCGTAGGGAGACGACCCTCTCGTTCACCGGGGTAGACTCCAACACTGGGGGGCTGAACTGGGGGGCAAGCCCACACCCGCCCGCCGCCTCTCACCCTGGGCAACGCCAGAATAGTGGAGAGTCCACCCTTGGTCGAGAAGAGTGGTTCCAGAACCCAAGCTGTGAGTGGAAATGAGGCTGACTATATCTAGACGGTATCTCTCAACCTCCTGCACTAGCTCAGGCTCCTTCCCCGCCAGTGAGGTGACATTCCAAGTCCCAAAAGCCAGAGTTGGCACCCGAGGTTTGGGTCAGCCAGGCACTCGGCCCTGACCACCGCCCAAATCACAATGCATCGGCCCCTTGCGGCCTCTCCGGCAGGTGGTGAGCCCGCCGAAGAGTGGCTCCATGTCTTGGCGTCGGGCTAAGCCCGGCCAGGCCCCGTGGGCATAGACCCGGCCATCAGGCGCTCGCATGCGAGCCCCCACCCCAAGCCTGGCTCCAGGGTGGGGCCCTGGTGAACCCATACCGGGCGGGGTAAACGAGAACCTTGATTTTATAGTCATAAGGGGGTTTTGAACCGCGCTTTGTCTCGTCTGTCACCCAAGACCTGTTTGCCATGGGAGACCCTACCAGGGGCATATAGCCCCAGGCAACATAGCTCCTGAGATCATTCAGTCACTCAAACACCTCCACCACGTTAAGGTGGCGGTTCGCGGAGGGATAAATTAGAACACTACAGCAAAATAGAGACCTTGAGTTGATTTAGTGTGTCTCACATCAAAAATGTGATGGTTGAAATGCAGAAAATCTCTCAGTTCAATGTTATTCAACATGCTAACCCACACCCCAGTAGGGAGTTTAAATCCTGAGAGATGTTAACAGAAGCCTACAGAGGTTCTATAATCTTGGAGAACAGGCCACTACAGTTACAGCATCTGATGTCATGTCCTGTATCCCCCCATGAATTTGCATTACTTATGACCTGACATTTTACTGTGATACATTTACCCCTAGCTTCTTCAAGATGCTCCTTAATTACTTGCACTGTGTTCCTCAAGCAGTTGTTAGTGTGCTGTGTGTGCTTTATTACAGCAGTTTGCAGCAGGTTGCCTGTATACAATTTGCACATAATTTTTGCAAACACTTTGCCTACATGTGGGTTTATTCATTGGTTGCATCTTGCCTTTTCTTTATTTGTTGTTCCGTAGCCAACACTGCCAGAGTGTTTATAGACATTCAAGACGAAAACGATCATCCCCCTGTCTTCACCAAAGACATCTACATAGGAGGGGTAACTGAGGACACCAAGACATTTACTTCTGTTCTTCAAGTCAAAGTAAGAGTACACCTTTGATTATCCTCTCAGTTACTCTTCTTTTCATTAATGACATGTCTCCACCTGGGCACTTCAGATTAGCAGTTTACCAACTTACTATGTTTCCATAATGGCCTCATAAAGCACCATTTGTGTCCACTACTGCTTTTAATCCTGCACCAAGAGCAATTATAATGGGACCCAGAGTTTAAGTGCTTTATGCAATTTACAGTAGCTGTCAGTTGCTACAGAGAACTGGAGGTGATGGCTCACTTGCACACTGCCAGGTGACACTGATGCCTTTCACTTTACAAGTTGCTTATTAAAGGGGATTGGTAATATGCAGAGGCTGAAGAGAAGCCATTGTATTAACTGCAAAGCTTGGAATTATAGGATTTATTAACAAAAATAGCATCATAGCATCATAGCATTTTAAAACTTGAACGTATCAAAGCAAAAAGAAATTATCCATGTATATATTTTCTTGTGGACCCTTAGCATCATTTCACAATAAAGGAACTATAAAGACATATCAATTAATTATATTTTAATAACATCATCACTAGCTAAGATTCAGTTAAGCATTCTTATAAACTTTACATCAGATCAGTGTAAAACTTAATTTGATTTATATTGGTGAAATTTTCTTGATTTGACTAATTAGCTTTATATAAATCTAAAGAGGAAAGTTATAAATAGCTGATGAAGATTTTTGATAGCGTCAATCTACAAGGCTGTTACACTAGACGAGTTCCAAGAAAAACTCAAATAAAATAAAAATGTAATAATATAAAACAAAACAAAATCTCATCTTAACCTCCATTACTTTTGTTCCAGTTGATACAGTGTGTATAACTGGATTTTTACTCTTTAGTTGTGTTATACAGCTTTCTATTCTTGGTGTTCCCAACCAAAATCATGTAGCTCACTCTAATTGTTTATAAAACATTTATAACTCATAAAATTTACAGTGAGTTACTCATCCATACATCAGTGAAACACACTTACACTATGGTGACTTAGAGCTGCCAATTCACCTGAACAGCATGTCTTCTGACTGTGGGAGGAAACCAGAGTACCTGGAGGGAACCCATGCAGACACAGGGAGAACATTGTCCACATTGGCTGAATTAAACTCACTGGATTAACTCATCCTTTCACAGCACCCAGATGCTGAGAGATAGCAGCACTACTCGGTGTACCACCGTGCCATCTAATGATGTATTAAATCTTTTAACCAACTTAATTCTTACTCATTATCATAAATTCTGTCCCTGTTTGCAGCTTATAGTCTGTAGACTTCATTTACATGATATACCACCAGTGAGTGTGTGCACTCCCAAATTCTGCATTTGATACCTTTATATTTATTGTAACCTTACCCATTCAATTCTAATGTCAGGCCAGATATGACTGCACAGAATAAATCTGTAAAAACATGTAAAATTCAATGAAACTGGAGATCACTAATGATGTGTTCAGATGCCTAGTATGGAAGCTGTCATGAAGTCTTAAGGCAATTATATGACGAAACCTGAATTTATGATAAAAATTGTAAATAAGTCAAATTTGACCAGAGCACAACTTGAGGGTTAACCAGGAACAGGAGATAAAAACATGAATTCAGGCACACACACACTCATTCCCTGGTATAAGAAGAATTATATTATTATTTTTTTAACATCAGGAAAGTATTATGCATGTAATTTTTCAGTGAAAATGCTGCATTTCAGAATAACTAATATAACTATCTGTCTCAGAACAATGTTCAGTGTATATCATTGGTAGCACATTGTGTGATTTATTCACACCTGGATGACAATTTTCTTTTTTTTTTAATTAAGCCTTTGGTTTAGAGGGGGTGCGATGACACAGCGGGTTTGACCTGTGCCTGCTTTCTGGTGGATCTAGGGTTTGATTCCCGCTTGGGGTGCCTTGTAACGGACTGGCGTCCCATCCTGGGTGTGTCCCCTCCCCCTCCAGCCTTACACCCTGTGTTGCCGGGTTAGGCTCTGGCTCGCCGCGACCTCCCTTGGGATAAGCGGTTTCAGTCAGTGTGTGTGTGTGTGTGTGTGTGTGTGTGTGTGTGTGTGTGTGTGTGTGTGTGTGTGTGCGCTTTAGAGTTAGCATCTGTATTAAACATGAGGCAGATAATCTCTGCATATGTTCTGACTATATTCACATTGTTCATACACACTCAGGTACAGGTTTCAGTACATTTGCTGGTACCTTTTCTTTCTACCTGGAGGGACAGTGTTCTATGTAACACGGGTTTCTAGAAACACTTGAAAATGGGGAAATAAAGGAAATTGTCTGTAAATTATAGATTTCTCAAAATTTATCAGACACTTTTCTCCAAAGCAACTTACAATGTTAAGCTGGGTAATTTTACTGGAGCAATTTATGCACTTGGTGGTGGGATTTGAACTTGTAAATTTAGGCTTCTGAGGCATCAGTTCTAACCACTGAACTGATCTTTTCGTTTTGCAGCATAACAGTAGCAAAAAATGCACATATTATGTCATCATGTTTGTAGTCAGATCGATGATGTTTACAGGCTCAGATGTTTTACTAAAATGGTTTGGAAACTTGTGTTGGGACCTAATGCATTGGTACATTAAGTTGTAATCACAGCTCTTCTTTCAGAAATATCAGCTCTTGTTAATGATTAGGGTAAGAATTCCAAGCTTACTTTGTGAAGTAGTTTCTAACATTCTATCCCCTAATCCTGCACAGTCTTATGCAGCGGTTATCAGTGCAGGAAAACGTAAAGAATATCACCAAAAAAATACATAGTATGTATGGTTATAGGCTGAGTGCTTTAGAAGCTCAAAAGTACCCCCTACTGTCAGCTTTTGGAAGTCGCAGTAAAGCCAAGCACAGCATCTTTAAAACATGCTGATATAGAGTAACTAGCTGGGTCTCAAAGATATCATATGTGCATGTCTTATTTGTTTTTGTTGCTCGCAGACCACGGACAAGGACACTGGGAATTACAGCAAAAATCAATACAGATTAATTATACCCCCTACTAAAGACGGCCAAGACCCCTTTGTGATTGAGAAGTACACAGGAGTTATTAAAACGGCTATCATGTACAGGAACATGCGGCGATCGTTTTTCACAATGGATATCATTGCCACAGACGATTATGGCAAAGGTTTGAGTGCCAGCGCTTCGGTGGTGGTAAGTGGGCCTTCCAGGAGAAATGCAGGTCATCAGTCCTGGCCCTGGAACTTTTTCTTCAGCAGATATACTTCAAACTATATATCCCATGAGATTATGACACTAAGATGGATAGTAATATGTTCTATTGTCAAAGATATGTAACCTCACCCCAAGTAAATTTCCCTGTTAATTCTGAATACTCAGAGGCTTTTTATTTGTACATTGTTACATTTCCTTTCCTGAAAATCTGCTTGTAAGCTGCACAGTTGTAGAACAAACTTTTCCGTAATGTCAAATGGGAAAATAACGTGTACCAGTGCCACAAGAGCTTCTAGAACAGCAGGAGGAAAATATAACTGAAATTTCATCTCAGAATCCAGAATATCAGAACACACCTATGAAGATAAATGACAAGTAACACAGTTACTGACCTATTCATAAAGTATCATTCAACACAATCTCACCACTTATTTTCAATCAACACCTGGCGAGTGGAAGATTCCTGCAACCTATCCAGGAAGCACAGGGCATGAAGCAGAGGACACAAGGGAATGAACGAACAAATGTTTAAATCTGGTCTACTCTGTTTTTCTGCCCTTTCTATTTTGATCAGCAATGGTGTGAGTGGCTGTGCCTTTGTACCAAAATCATTTCTGTTTAAATCTATTTGTTCCTAACTGTACTTTTTCTGAGGAAGTCAAGCCAACAGATAAAGGGCTTTATGTGGACGCTGTTTCACTAACTCCTTTTTTTTAAATAATCCAAGACTCTCATAGACTACAAATGTGCAAAACCACACAGTGTTTAACCACTTATTAATTTTAAGGGGAGACAATTTCATGAGGAATGCATTAAGAACTTGACTGCAAAGCATATTAGGAGTTCTAAAGTTGCTTATTTCATTTTAAGAATAAGAAGCCATTAAATTAGCAAATGGTGTCAAGACGATGGAACCGGTGTTCACCGTGTTGGGCTTCAGGAGAGCATTTAACAAGAGAAAACTCTACTTTTGATTAGGAATCTCTGCCTCCGACCCGTTAAATAGCATGGAAGCCATCAATCCTGTTCATTGTGCATTATATTTTGCGTTGGAGTACCATCACTGCGGTTTGTTGTGTTTCGGGTAAGTATATTGTTGCTACCGCTTTTCCCCGTCATGCATTCTTGTTGTGTAGTTGTGCGGATAGTCAGAAGCAATCGGTTGTGTGTTTGTGTGTCGGTGGTATTTTTATTAATTTGTTTGTTGAATTGTATTTTGCAGTTTGTTAGGGCGCATGTAAAGCTAAAGAATTCTGTGTTCCATAGCGTAGAGTGGGCGTGGCTCCGTCAATCAATTAATCAGGTCTGCTTGTTTTTTTTTTTTTTGGTCGCCATTTTTGGAGCAGTTTTGATTTAGATTAGGAATGTCAGCTGCTTAGAAGTAGCCTGGTTTAAATAACAACTGGTGACCCATAGTGGCAGCGATTACAGCAGCTTCTTGGTGCAAAGACTCAGGGTGTAAAGACAAGGGAGTCTACCTGTGGGAGTCCACCGAGGAAGCGTGTTCCGTGAGGGATGTTGCATCAAACATGTGAACCATTAAAGTTGTCTACGGCAACCGAGCTGTTCGACGTCACCACCACCGGAGACCTGGACACTCCTGCTGCTCCAGTAACCTGGTTTATCCTCATCTCTCAAACCCTCCATCCTGCTTTAATTTCTCCATGGGACTCTGAAACTGCCAGTCTGCGATGAGAAAGGGTGACTTCATACCAGCCTATGCCTCCCATCTCTCACTGGCCCGAACTGAAACCTGGATCACCCCAGGCAACACAGCCACACCTGCAGCTCTCTCCACTAACTGCTCTTTGTCTCACACCCCTCGTCCCTCTGGCAGAGGTAGAAGCACAGGCCTGCTCATCTCGCCCTGGTGGGAATATTCTGTTCTCCCTCTCCACCTGCATAATCTGTCCTCCTTTGATAGCATGTTGTCTCTATCGCTGCCCCAATCACTCTTGTTGTGGTTGTTCTTTATCACTCTCCTGGCCCTCTCGGCTGCTTCTTGGATGACCTTGACACGTTGTTGAGCTTTCTCCCAGGGGACAATGCTCCGTTGATTCTCCTGGGTGACTTCAACCTGCATGTCGACAACATTCATGCAAGTGGCCTTTTGTTGCTTTTACAGTCCTTTGATCTCTTCCTGTCCTAGTCCCCTGCTACTCACAAAACAGGCAATTGTCTTGACCTTGTATTTTCCCATAACTGTGGCTGTTCTGTCCTCTTTGTTACTCCTCTGCATGTCTCTGATCACTTCTTCGTCTCCTTCCAACCATGCCTCGCCACTAATCCTTCGCCTTTTTCTGCACCCATTCTCATCTTCCTGCTTTGCTTCTGCCACACTGTCCACTTTCCCTTCTACTGCACAGTTTTTGGATCTGTCAACAGACGATGCCACTAACATTTTCCTCTCCACCCTCTCTTCCTCCCTTGACTCTCTCTGTCCACTGTCTGCCAGACCAGCACGCCCCAGTGACACCCCATGGCTGACTGATACATTACGTGCTAACAGGACCAAACTCTGGGCTGCAGAGCAAAAATTGTGAAAATCCAAGACTCGCTCGGACCTGGATGCCTATAAACAACTCTTAGCTACTTTTCACTCTGCTGTCTCTTCAGCTAAAACTACCTTCTACCACAACATAAACTATACTAACTATAAAACCACGCAGACTCCTTGCCACCATGTCATCGCTTCTGTGTCCTCCGCTGCCCCCTCCTCCTTCTTCTTTCACTGTCGATCACTTTGCTTTGTTTTCAGAGACAAAGTCAATGCAATCACAGACAAGTTCTCAGCAACACCCTGCCCGGTTCACACTGGACCTCCCTGTGAAGTCATGCTCTCCAAAATCAAACCGCTCTCCAAATCTGAAATCTCTGACCTCCTGATATCACACAGAGCCACCACCTGCTCGCTTGATCCGATCCCATCGTGACACCTACAGAACATCTCACCGCAACTCCCCACTTTTATCTTTAAGATCATCAACTCCTCGCTCTCCTCTGGCTGTTTCCCAGTTGCCTTTAAAACTGCTTCATTTCACCTCTGTTAAAGAAAACCTCCCTGGATCCAAACTCGGTTCAAAACTACAGACCAATCCTCCTCCTCTTCTTCTTGCCTAAAGCTCTAGAGCAGGCGGCCTGTGATCAACTATCTGAATTCCTCACCCAGAACCATCTCCTTGATGGATATCAGTCTGGTTTCAAAGTTGGTCTTCCTGTCACAATTTATCGATCAAACTGGACAACTCACTCATTTTGCCTACCTCCTCGGCTAAGAGTCTGTGAGTGACGATTGACTCAAGTCTATCTTTCTCTCAGCACATCAAAGCCACAACCCAGACCTGCAGATCTTACCTCACAACTGACTCTGCCCAACTACTTGTCCAGGCCATGGTGACATCCTATCTGGACTACTAGAACTCTCTTCTGTGTGGCCTCCCCGCTACTGCCATCAAACCTCTGCAGCTGACACAGAATGCTGCTGCATGCATCAGTAGAACTACTCTTGGCTATTTACAAGACTTGATTAACCGCCACACCCCAACTAGACCACTTTGCTCATAAACTTCTATTCACTTGGTGGTCCCGCTGACGAAAAGTAAAGCACGGAGGTTCTCAGTTCCGGCTCCATTGTGCTGGAATTACTTCCCCCTCTCACTCAGAACTGCAGAAACTCTCTCTACATTCAAGAAGAGTCTGAAAACTCACCTTTTCCGGGCTCACTTCGCCCATGAGCTCTCAAGCTCATATATGGTTCAAATGTTCGTGCATCATGACTTTATTATCATGCACAGATAAGCCTTTACCCAGCCGCTACTCCTTTATTGCATGCAAATGTTTGTGTACCTTTAATCAAAAAAAAAAAAAAAAAAGGTAGGACGGTGATCAGGATAGTGTATCCTGAGTTTTGCGCAACTACTCGTGCGATGAACATTGGTGCATAAGGTGGAAAGAAACAAAGTAGGTTTACTTAAGAATGACATGTCTGCAGCCATGTCTTTCTTTCTCCTAATGTAATGCAAAAATTATATTTTCTCTGAGATGTACATCACTTTGGAGAAAAGTGTCTACTAAATGAAGAAATGTAAATGTAAAACTAAATGTGGCTTTGAATCTCTCTTTATAGATCTCAGTGGCAAATCAACTCGATATGCAAGTGGTTGTTTCTAATGTACCACCTACTGTGATGGAAGAGAATAAAGAGCAGATAATTGGGTAAGTAGGGAGTCTTAATTGTATGCCCCTGTATGTGTAAAAAACTTCTCTGTTTGATTTCTGACAAATTCAATGCGTGAGAATACCACACATTACATGGCACTGAGGAAAACATTTATTCAGCGTACTGAAACCTTTCGTCGAAGCAACGTATTCAATTCAATTTATTTTTACAGAGCGCTCTTCTCACACAGTGACACAGAGCGCTTTAACACAGGCATAAGGTAAGAAAAACAGATACAAAGAAGACAGTCGACTAATGGCTACCATAATGAAGTACTTTTATGGGGCTATAAGTATGCCTACTGGCCACTGAGGAAAGGAACAAAAACTCCCAACTGAAGGTTGAGGGAGAAAAAACCTCTGAGGGTCCACAGGCCAGTGGCTGCCCACCCCTCCTGGGCATTCTAGATAAGTAACAATTGTAAGCCAGTTTAACAAGTAATAACGACATTGTTGCTAAATGGTCTGATCACATATCATGTTAGGTTTGTGTACTGAGCCATTTACAGCAGCTATCTCCTTCTTTACACATGGGTAATGTATGCAGGAATAGTTGCAGGTAAGTACAGTGCCTTGCTCAGGGGTACTAGAGTGAGGGCACCTTGGTTCTTGCTTAAGGATTCAACAGTGGAAGCATCCTTGAAGTGGAAGGCGGTGATTGTAAGCACTACTCCACTTGCTGCCTTGTTCTTTTACTATCCAACACCCTCAATCAAAGCAACTTCTAATTTTACCCAACTGTTGAGTTTTATATTTTACTGTTACAATTCAAATTAAATACACTGCTGATAGCTACCACTGTTTGCGGGCCTCATTTTCTTAAAACACTACTTGTATAAGGAGAAGTTGATAGGATATTCAACCTAAGTCAGGCTTTTACAACAGTTGTTCAAAGTGCCATGGCAATGCAATGTGTGCATTAGAACAGGGAAAGATTTCATGTGGGTATGCATAACCATATGCCCATTGCCTTCTGAGGTCTGCCGTGTTCAGGGCACTGCCAAATTGCTGTGTTGCAGCTTGACTCTGTCTGTCTTTGTGGTCTAGACTTGCAAACAAGCTGACACACAATGTCAGGGGCATACGAGAGCAGTAGATCCCAGTCACTTAGGGTCTGGCACTGTAGCCAAGATTAGCCACCAGAACAAGGGCCTCGGCTGCGGGGGTGGGCTATTTATCTTGGTTTTCTCCTCCTGAGGGGAGGCCCATCAATCTAAGCCGGGTAAACCATTTCCCTATTTGACTTGGCAGACAGGAAACCTCCCTTCTTGGAGGACACCTGCTGACAGAGTTTTAAAGGCAAGGGCATTGCTTTTACAGGGATATTGCTTTGGATGCTGCATTTTTACATGCAGTGTTTTGGCATTTCCATTTATAAAGCATGTAGCACAAAGGAAAAAAAAATGTAGAACAGCTCTGTAGTGTTAGTCATACTAAGTAAACTCTGTCAATTATGAACATCAATTATTGCATAACAGTAGAGGGATCAGGATGTGGTTTATGCAAATATGAATGTCAACTAATTTGGCTTACAATCACATTAAAAGACAAACAGATTAGCTGTTAGACCGCAAAAAGTTGATTACCTTGTGATTAATAAAAACTGTCAAATGATTAACAGATACTCTAATACTACTGGCATAGCTGGTAGCATAGTGATTAGAGGTACTGCCTTTGGATTTAAAAGTTGCAGGTTTGATGCCGGGTTCCGGTTGTAGTATCCTTGAGCAAGGTACTTACCCTAAAATTGCTCTAGTAAAAATGACCCATCTGTAAAAACAGGTAAATAACTGTAAGTAACTCAACAGTGTAAGTCACTTTGGAGAAAAGTGTCAGGTAAATGAATAAATGTGCTATGTGCAGAAATGCTCTTTTTTAGTAAAACAGTACTGAGCACTATTATGTTTAAATAATTATTAGCAATAAATTTTGATCTATTTCTCTAAAAAATGAAATTCTGTAAAAATCATTTGAAATTCTGTTCAGTGACATTCTACTTGTATAACTGATTTTGTTCTGTGTTCTTGAACCATATGTATCACATTTGCACTTTGTTATAGCCAAATAATCATTCCTTTGTTGAATAAAATAGTGCTTGCATGTAATGCCACATTTTGCCACGAGGAATATTTATTTACATTTATTTAGCAGAATAAATATTTCTAGACTCTGTATTTCTGCATTCCAGGATCTTGGAGCGCTATGTCCAGGACCAAATTCCAGGAGCAAAACTAGTGGTGGAGTCCATTGGGGCACGGAGATTTGGTGATGGATTTGACCAGGAGGATTACACCAAGTCTGACCTAATGGTTTATGCCATTGACCCCACAAACAACAGACCCATATCCAGACAGGAACTAAACAAGTGAGCACTACTCAACATTTTCTTATCTTCTCATCCCTCCTCAGGTGGTCTTAAATTCAACAGATGTTTGGTATTAGCACAACCAATAAACCTGTCACTCCTTATTAAACAGTGATCTAATTTCTCAGGGGACCCAGTATAGTAACTGCTATCCATTCAGTGAAGACTGAAAAGAGCTCCTCACACATACACAATCTTGTCTTCAGTGTTAGTCCCCACGTAATAAATGAATTTGGGAAACTGCAGTGTGAGCAAAACATTGAGCCTTCTATACCAATGAGCTTTCTGTGGCTGACTGGCAGTGCTGACTTGTGGTGTCAGTTAGTAAAAAGGAAAAGTGAACCAACAGATGACTCACTTCAATAGGATGCCCCAGTATTGTCTAGGGACACACTTAGTTCATACTATACACCTTATGTCCCAGCATTTTTGCAGCTGGATATGGTGCATAATAAACTTCACCCACAAATCATGCCAAAATTACCCAATCTCAGTTAAATGAAAAGGAAATATCCTTTAGTTTTTTTCTCCTTTTTCCTTCAACGCGCGTCCGTGTCGGACTCCCGTCCGGACACTACACCAAGGCTACATTAGCATGATTAGAAAGCTACATGAATTTGAAAAAAACTTCAAAGTTTAAATCTAATTCTTATTTATTTATTTACTTTTTTTTATTTATCTTAAGTGATCTTTCTTTCTGCTGTTGTTGTTCTGAGGGCTGTCACACAAAATTTAGTTGTATTTCAACAATGACAACAAAGTATCTCATGTACTATATAGTATATTATTTCATGTGGTGAGCCCAGTTTTAGCTGTTGGCATATTTTAATTTCTTTTGGAAGTTACTAACAACATCAGTAGCAATATTTATATATTTTCAAAAACATAACTGGAATTACTCCATAATCATATGGAACAAGGACACGGACAAAACGTAGAATGACCTCACGTGCAGAGTGATGTTAAAAGTGCACTGTGCAGACTGCAAGACACTTGGAAGTGAAACAGGAAACACGAGACCAGGAAACACACACGATGTTTGAACTACGGTGAACAGTGAAACGCTACTCTCTGAGTATGGCTGAAACACCGAGACGTGAAGAAATACCGGACTGGAACACTGGACCAGGACTGGAGAACAAGAGGCAGGAACTGACAGGATGGGCACTTGGGACTGGAACATGAACACCGAGGGAACAAGAGACTACTAATCGCCACCAGAGCACAATGGAACCGTTTATTAAGAATCCACAATCGGTTCTGCTCCGCTTGCTCCTTTTATACCTCCGTGTCCTATGAGACTGTGAGCTGATATGAGGGTGTTCTCTAGCGGCACTGAGTGGCGCCACTTCTGACCAGGAGGGGCAGTAACCCCGTGGGACGTGACACTCGGCTTGTGGGGGAATGTATAGCCAACTGCAACAGCTGCTGGCGATAGACCTGGAGGTGGCGAGGAACAGGCTCAGAAGTGCTGGTTTGTATGGGTTAGCCTTTAACCGAGCGCATGGCCCACCTCGCGTCCCCACTTCTGTTTCCTCTCCCTCCGCCGCCGTCGCTGCTGCACTAGTGGAATGGTAATTGTGGAATGAGATTGGTAATATGCCCTGAAAGTTATTGCTTTACTGAGGGAGAGCTGAGCTGCTGCATGGGCACGCACCACCATCTTGCCCCCCCCATATCAGTGTCATATGGATAATTTTGATACATTTTATTCAATGTTCTGCTTATATACTGTATGACTGTCTTCCAGGTTTTTAAATGGAAAGCTGCTGGACATCAATAAGGATTTCCAACCATACCTGGGTCAGGGGGGACGCATCCTTGACATTCGCAGTCCAGACATTCTGGCTAGTGTCAAGAGGGCAGCACAGGCAGTTGGCTACACAGAGGGGGCATTGCTAGCCCTTGCTATCATCATCATCCTCTGCTGCATTCCTGCAATTCTTATAGTCATGGTCACCTACAGGCAGTAAGTGTTTCCCCTAACAGCCACAAAGAAAAGAGTAATATCTACATAATCATGTCAAACTCTGTAAGCTTGGCTTATCTGACAGATTTGGAAGGAAATTGATTAATTGCATTTGCTACAAATATCTTGGCTTCTTTTTTTCTGATTGCTTTTGCATCATATTTTACACTGCAAGGTGGCACATCATAATAAAGAATTACCTAAAATGTTCATGCAGATAGAGCAGGAAAGCGGGAAAGCTGTTTTTGTGGAAGGCAGACATGGAAAAGACAAACATGAAATCCTTTGAAGGCATTTGCTCAGATGGGCAAGTGTGCCATTAGTTTTTTTAAACAAAAGATGGGTTACAACTGTTATACTGAGTTGGAGATACACAGAAAATTATGGCCATTTGGCTTACACTAAATGAAAAAGGTGATTTTAAGTGAAGTGCAATATACTAAATTTATAGTCATTCTTATCAAACTATTTAAACGAATTGGTCCATTTATTTGTCAGTTACATGCCACTGCAAATTAATTTAACAATAAAGGTAACATAACTGGATATGGTTTAACAGTACAACTCTTGTGAAGAACTCAAACAAAATAGGATGAGTTTTATGATAATATAGCTGCAGTCTCTGAAAATCCTACTTTAATTTGTCACACTTCTTTCTGGTATAACAATGAATAGAGGCATTTTTTGTAAATAATTAATGTTAAGTGGAGACCATAGGAAAAAAAAAAAACAGCTTCCTGGTAGCTTAGAAAAAGCCCAAGGACATCTCTCGGTATTCTATTTTTGTAACAGGATTTAGACTGAATTTCCTATTGAAACCAACACTAAGTTTTTTTTTTTTCCCTCTCTTTTTTCTCAATACCATACGTGGAAGTAAAGTGATAGGGAACACTGTCAAAGTCTGAGCTGAAAACTGAATATTTTTTAAATGATTTATATGAATAATGCAACACTTCACCAAAACCAGTTAATTTTAGAATACAAGCTTTCAAGTACCCAAAAAAACTTAAACAATTGAATTCTCAATTCAGTGATGTTTCCATTGTTCTCTATCTTAACAATATAAAGTACTGTATTGCTGACTTTTTCTTTTTCTGTTCTTTTTTCCTCACAAGGTTCAAAGAGTAAGTACATAATTTCTAATTATTTTAACTTAAGTTTGCTTGCTTGTATGGAGTACATCTGTGAATATCTTTATGACCTTTGAGACTGGCATATAGACCTATAGATTTTTGTCACAGATCAAGGAACACTTAGTATCAGCAGTTAGTAAGTATAATTCTTTGTAAATTATAAATGGTGGCACAGAAATGCTAAAAGACTCATTTTAGATACTGAATATATCATGGGGTATTTGTTTCATTCCCCAAAGGCGACAAGCAGAGTGTGCAAAAACAGCAAGAATACAGATGGCTCTTCCAGCAGGCAAGTCAGCTGGGGGCACGACCAGCAATCTCTATCAAGAGTTAGTAGACAACACCATGTAAGTGCCCCTTTCTCTTAAATGTGCTTTCTGTAAATGTTTTCAAATACCTAAGTGGTTTGTTTTCACTAATAATTAAAAGAAATAGAAACAAGGAAGTCAGTCTTTATAGTGACATAGATGTTTGTTTACACACACACACACATTTCCTGAACCGCTTGTCCCATATGGGGTTGCGGGGAGCCAGAGCCTAACCCGGCAACACAGGGCATAAGGCTGGAGGGGCAGGGGACACACCCAGGACAGGACACCAGTCTGTCACAAGGCACCCCAAGCAGGACTCGAACCCCAGACCCACCGAAGAGCAGGACCCAGTCCAACCCACTGCACTACTGCGCCCCCCTCTGATGTTTGTTTATGCTGATTTAAATAAATATATAACAGCTAACTGCTTTATAAACGGTTTATAAAAAACATCACTGCACAGTATGGCATTATACTGTGCTATAAAGAGTTGTTCTAAAATGATACCACGAGCTGCTATTATGTTTTATATGTTCTACTATAATGGGGGGTGCGGTGGCGCAGTGGGTTGGACCACAGTCCTGCTCTCCGGTGGGTCTGGAGTTCGAGTCCCGCTTGGGATGCCTTGAGACGGACTGGCGTCCCGTCCTGGGTGTGTCCCCTCCCCCTCCGGCCTTGCGCCCTATGTTACCGGGTTGGCTCTGGCTCCCCGCGACCCCGTATGGGACAAATGGTTCCGAAAATGTGTGTGTGTGTTCTACTATAAAGAAAAAAGATTTTGATACTACACTTACATATTAATAAAGATGTAACTTGGTGATTAAACTTATTTCTGCTTACTGGTGATTAACATGAACCACACAGTGCTTAAAGAAAGAATATGTAAATCTCAAAATATAAGTAGAACACATATAATGGGGAAAAAAGAAAAACAGCAGTAACCAATTTAAAGATATTCCTGTTATATTAAGTGTTAATGAAGGGTTTCCCTTCCAAGGGATTGGTGCCTTACAGTGCAGCTTTACTGTCATCACTAAGCTGAATTGCATTTCTAAAATCAGTTTGAAAGTTACATGTTTCTGTTATGGAACTGTTAGGTGCTTTTAGTCTGTGTTAAGTTTCAGGATCACAATTTTAATAGCAGTATCAACTTGCTTACTTACACTGGATTTCCATTTAACAATTCGCCAAGTTTCTTTAGTTTCTGAATAAAAGTATATGTTTACATTATAGTTTTGTATTATGACATAGCAGTAAATTCCAAGAAAATAGAGTGTTTGTAATTCAGAGAGTTTAAGTTAAAAAATAAGAAGGCATTATTTTCATATATATCCAGATTTTCTTGATCTCAAAGCCACATCGGCTTATTCTTGAGGTCCATCTTTTAATTACAGGAATTCATTGGAAGTTTTACACACACACACACACACACACACCTTCAGAACCGCTTGTCCCATACGGGGTCGCGGGGAACCGGAGCCTACCCGGCAACTCAGGGCGTAAGGCCAGAGGGGGAGGGGACACACCCAGGACGGCACCCCAAGCGGGACTTGAACCCCAGGCCCCCCGGAAAGGAGGACCATGGTCCAACCCACTGCGCCACCGCACCCCAGAAGTTTTACATATTTGTCATTTTCCATATCCTTGCTTTATATTTCTAACCCACCTGTTTATCTTCTGTGGTGTTTATTTATCACCATTCTTTGGATTCAGATTTCAGTAAGTAGCTTTCTCTATCCTTGGTCCGGAAAGGTGACATTGGCAACGTTTTAGAACTTTCTCTAATGGAATTTCACATTCACAGTCTTGTACACTTTGGGTGTACCTCATGGCATAGAAGTAGTAGATTTATTAGTTTTAATTTGGACAGAATCAGTTGTCATTTTTGCCAAAAGTTGTGTAATCTTGTCCAAACAGCTGTTCATAATTGGTAGAAATATGTTAGACATACTAAGGATGAAACTCTGTTTTTCTACATGTATTTTCTGTACCGACCAAATAATACATTGAAATCCATATAGTTAGTGTATTCATTAAGGCATATTAAAGGGGAATTCCACCTAGAAATAGTTTCATAATGAATATGTCATAGGAATTTGCTATGTGCGATTTCATTCGTCAGATTGGCTTCATCAGACTACATTTCCTCAAGACATAGAACAAATGTTCCATTTCTTACTTATTTCAATATCAGCATATTCCATCTCTGTACTTATCAGCTTTTGTAGGTAAGGTTCTCCAATACGTCATGTTTCCAATCCTCTGTGTCTGATTAATTGTTTATGCTATGAAAAGGAAAAGCATAGGTTACATGATGATGATAAAATTCCTTTAGTAGCTCACAGGGACAACATGTTATAGTTGTGGTGTCTTTAATATGGAAACTTCTCTATAAAAACTTAATTTGTGTCTCAGCTATGTTCCATAAGGACAGAGGAGATGTTTCCTTGCAGTGAAACCCTCTCCTTTGCTTCTTCCTGTGCTCCTCATCTTCTTCCTTTCACATATTTCTCTTCTTTACCATTTTCAACAAAGCAGGAGAAAGTCTGTGATAGAAGAAGGAGACCAACAAAGATTTATAAGTACATTTGCATCACGTGCCATTGCAGCTCACAAGCAGTCAATTACTAGTGGAACATTGCACAACAGATTGACCAAATCTGCTTGTAGCATTACTTTTCTCTCCAAGAAAAATTCAGTAGCAATCCAAAATCCTTTCTATGAGGATGTGAGCCCCAGAAGCCCAGAAATGCAAAGGGTTTTATTGAGAAGAAAATGGGTGTGTATCAATTCCCCTGAGATAACAGGCCTGAAAAACTCTCTTCTGAAGTCTACAGCTGGTAGTTCAAAACATGCTTGGACGCTGCCAGTGAGACTCCACCAGGGGCATGAATCCAACAGTCTCAAACTATGGGAAGTCATTAATCCACTTCACCTGAAGATGCAGCTGTTTAAACAGGAGCTGAAAGACAGTAAAGATGAACTGGAAAGTGTAGACATTGTAGTTAGTGAAAGCATAGAGACTAAACTGACTGTCAAAGAGCAGGCAAGACAATTTGAACAGCAGGCCCTACAAGAGAGGACACTATGTCCAAGGCACAATTCCAGGATTTCCCCATCTCTTGTCCCAATTAGGAATAACAGTGACATTTTGGATCTCAGCCCTATCCATCTGCTCTCAGCCTTGCACAATCAAAAGACTTTCCTAGGACCATCTACAAGCAAGAACATGCCCACATGTGTCACCCTCAGTCAAGGTGATGTCATCTTGACTCCAACCCATAGGCCCACTCCACCAGTGCTACGTAAGTTCAGCTCCAGTATCTCCAGCTATGTGACTGTGGAGCCCTGTGAGGTCAAAGTGGAGATCATCCCTGACCCACCTGATATGTCTAGTTCTTTAGGCCCTCCTTGTCCTTCACTTTCTGATCCAGGAATATCTCATCCTTCTTCTCCACCTTTGACCCTTCCCCTGAATTCTGGAACCCTCCTCCACCTTCTCCACCACCTCTCCCCTCTTTTTCTGCTAGTCATCCATCTCCATTCTCTCCATATATCCTTTCCCCACTGCCCTCAGCATGTACCTACCCCTCCATTACTGAAGCCAAGATCTCAGGGAAAGATCTTAAGGGAATTCTGAAGATTCCCACAAATCCCACAATGCAGAAGAGTCAGTTTCTGATACACACAGTGTGATAGATGGAAACATAAAGGAATCGCCAAGTTCCCTGAAACCACACATGTCCACTGTACCATTTTCATCTGGACCAGGGCTTTCCGGGCAGCAAACACCAGATCCCAAGGGAATTTTTATGGTGGAAGACCTTGAAATGCACTTTGCATCTCAGGCCACTCTCGTGTAAGTCATTTCCCACAGTGCTTCTTCCTGTCCTGCAGTCTCTTCCTCCATGCACTCCTGTGTATTTTTTCTTCTCTCAGGTGTGTTTTTAAAGTCTTTTTTTTTCCAGGTTTTTATAAGCATTATTTTTAATGAACACAATTTCTAAATATGGATTATCTAGTTGTATGTGTTTTTCAAATTGTTTAAGCTATTTTCTTGTCAAATGTCTACAACATAAACCTAAAATCCCCTATTTCAGCCTTGGAATGACAGTGTTGTGTTTTTATGTTTTAATTTAATTAAATGTTTAATGACTCATGGACTGTTTTTCTTCTTGACCGAAGAAAGCCTTCTCTTTCAGTGCTAAAGTTGTCAAAACTTGAAATGTTCCTCACAAATGACCAAGAGCTCCTGGTTTATAAAACAATGCAAAATATAATATGTAATTCTTGTTTTCAAGCAATGTAAATCTGCCCACACTAGATAAATTTAAGGGATACTTCATTTGCTTTAAAAAGTAAAAGTGTTATTTAGGGTACATAACCATTTGAAAAGGAGCCTCTTAGAGAATTATGGTAATTAGCAGCTCTTTGGAACCACTAGCATTGTGTCAGCTAAATTCAGTGTGTTCATTGTACTTTAGCAATGATCATTTTGTCAGAAAGTCACATATTCATAAAGACATTACTCATTGTCTCATGGATGTGTGTCCACAACTCCATACTGGTGCTGTCATTTTGTTTCATCATATATTGTTTAATATAATATAAAGGTACATTCATCAATACATGTCATGCCTGTCTTTGTCCTTTACTTTTGCATCATGCCCCTCTGCTTTGTCTTTGTCGCATAATCTGTTCTAAGCTCTACTGTCTAAAACTATTGTTTTATACACACACACACACATTTTCAGAACCGCTCGTCCCATACGGGGTCACGGGGAACCGGAGCCTACCCGGTAACACAGGGCGCAAGGCCGGAGGGGGAGGGGACACACCCAGGACGGGACGCCAGTCCGTCGCAAGGCACCCCAAGCGGGACTTGAACCCCAGACCCACCGGAGAGCAGGACTCTGGTCCAACCCACTGCGCCACCGCACCCCCTATTGTTTTATAGTTCACGAAAAATAAATAATATTCTGCTTTTCTTTGTTTTTCTAAGCATGCAGTCTTGTCAGAGTTTGTACACAGTATACCACATTATACCTAGTTAGACCGATGACAGTGAGGAAAGTAATGCTTGTTTATTCAAAAATCTCTAGTATCCACAGTATGGGCTGCAATATTGACAAGTTTCATTCAATTATTTTAAGTGCATTCATTTACTTAGCAGACACTTTTCTCCAAAGTCACTTACAGTGGATACTATGTAGTGTTACTAGCCCACACACCTTTTTCACCAAGGTGATTTACACTGCTAGATGCACGACTTACAATGGGTCACTCATCCTTACATCAGTGAAACACACTCTCTCTGTGTCACTCACACACTATGGGGGAAACCCAGACACAGGGAGAACATGCAGACTCCACACAGACTGAGCAGGGATCAAACCCACATTCTCTTGCACCACCCAGATGCTGTGAGACAGCGCTACTCACTGTGCCACCATGCCACCTTGTGTAGCATGGTTGTGTCAAAGGATAAATTACCAGCACTTTGCAGGAGTACACACAGGCATGTCTCATTTGGCAAGTGTGACATTCACAACAGGAAATGGTTAGGTGAATAACATTAAAATATATCACCACAATGATTGTCCCGTCCTGGGTGTGTCGCCTCCCCCCTCCAGCCTTACACCCTGAGTTGCCGGGTGGGCTCCGGTTCCCCATGACCCCGTATGGGACAAGCGGTTCAGACAATGTGTGTGTGTTAAAACAATCAAATCTCTTTTATTTTCTTTTGAAAGGAAAAATCAAGTTGGCCTCAAATGAAATTATATCAATTTATTTTTTAAAGATGACCCAAAGATGCATTTAGATGCATTAGGGTATCACTCTGGAAAAACTGAAATTTCATTCAGTTGCTCCTTTTTGTTAACCGCTTGTCCTGATCAGGGTTGTGGACGTGCGGAGCCTATCCCAAAATCATTGGTTACAAGGCTTTGGGCTGTACACCCTGGATACCACACTGGTCTATTAGAGGGTAACAACACATATACGCTCAATGACCCATTCACACAATAAGGACAATTTAGTTCACCCAGGGTGCACCAGTTTACCTGAGCTGCATGTTTTTGGACCGTGGACGGAAAAATGAAACACCCAGAGAAAAATCGTGCAGACATGGGCAGAGCATGCAAACTCAACAAAGAGTGAGCCAAATTTGAAAGTACCCTCAAACAGCCTAGGCACTGTGAGGCAGCAGCACTACCTTCCTTGCTTCCATGTTACCTGCAATTTGACTCACCACTAAAAGAAAACAAAAATATAACTTTGTTGTGTTTAAAGGTCTGGCACGTGAGATTGAAATAATTTATGAATTTATACTGCCAGGTTTTTGCCTTCTCTGTTGTGCTAAAAATGTCACAGGTGTACTGATTTTCAAAAGATCTTTAGTCACAGCTGAAAACAACTGTTTTGAATGAAAACCGCATTTGTCTACTACCACAGTCTTGGAATTTATTGCATAATATATCATAATATGTTTTTTTTTTTTTAAATGGGGCTGAAAGCACAAATATCAGAAGACAAAATTATGTTCTTGCAGATTATTTTTGCATCATTTGTAGTGATTGCTGCTTGAGCAGTTTCACTTCTTGCTTAAAGTTCACACAAATTGTGTGTATTTCTACTTGCACCCTCTGGCAAGGTTGGACTGCATTTGTAAAACTGTGTCACACTAGCCTTCCTCTATGAGGGTAGTGTTGCTGGAAAGACTATTTTTTTTAAAGTATTATTTGGGGATGAAGTTTAATGTGAATTATGCATTGCATGCATCAAAGACTAACTCCAGCAATTTGCCTAAGGTAATAGTGAGCTTCCAATGAATTTTAATTCGAAGCTGTTATGCATAGTGGTATCAAAGGTGAGAGGACATGCATTTTTTCCTTGTCCTCTTTATTTTTTCCATAAATTTCTGCAATGTTGTTTACTATGGTATTTCTTAACTTTCAGATGTGTAAATTCAAAGGGGAGAAGCAAAACCATGACTTCTAATAAAAGAAAACTTAATTTTTTAAAATATAATTTTAGTAATTGTGGTCTTGTTTTACTCATGATTTTTATAATCTTTCTTTTTGTAGGCAAGGATATGGACGCAGAGAGGTACAGTATCAAGTTTTATAAAATAAGAATATTAATATTTAAAGCAACTGTCACATACTGAGAATCTTAAATTTTGATTGTTTGACAACTTGGGGGTGCGGTGGTGCAGTGGGTTGGACCGCAGTCCTGCTGTCCAGTGGGTCTGGGGTTCAAGTCCCGCTTGGGGTGCCTTGTGGCGGACTGGCGTCCCGTCCTGGGTGTGTCCCCTTCCCCCTCCGGCCTTATGCCCTGTGTTGCTGGGTAGGCTCCGGTTCCCCGTGACCCTGTAAGGGACAAGCGGTTCTGTGTGTGTGTGACTGAGCTTTCCACTTGTCTTTGTGTATGTTCCTCAAATGGCTGAATCTTATTATTGGTATGTCCAATCATTTTAACTTCCTGTAAAACCACTTCTTCCCTCTACTGTTTCAAAAGTATCTATAACTTCAGATGGGTTCCTTTCCATCCATTTCTAATAAGCAATCCTCTTAATATAGGTGTCTTTTATGCTCTTCTCTTTTTAATTTCTTTTCATCTTTGGCTGCAACAGCAATTGCTGAGACCTTCTTTTCTGCGACCAGAGGTATCAGACTTTTCTAATGGCGTCAAGATAGTTTATGCTTTTGTAATATATTTTTAATTTTTACATGATTTTGTTCAGCTCTATTTGATGAGTCTGCTCTTGCTGCAGCAACTCTCGGTGGAGTCGGGTATCGATCAAGGACAAGACTACTACCCACAGGATTACTACAATTATGATCATGGGTAAGTATTTTTAGATATCTTATTTTTTATAAAAATGACCAAACATAGAACAGTTTATGCTTTTATGCTGACTAACATTTATGAAAAACTGTATACATCTGTATAAATAAACATACAGGTGGAAATTCTTAAAGATTAAACATTTTCTATTTTGAATACATAGGGGGGTGTGGTAGCATAGTGGGTTTGCCTGGGTCCTGCTCTCTGGTGGGTCTGGGGTTTAAGTCCTGATGGGGTGCCTTGTGGCAGACTGGAGTCCCCTCCCCCTCCAGTTTTGCTTTCTGTGTTGCCAGGCTAGGTTCTGGTTCGCCGCGACCCTGTCTGGGACAAACAGTGTATGTATGTATTTTGAATACTCATTGTGAATCACATATAACATCTAAGTTGACTTACTGGGGCAAGTGCATGTAGCGTGCAGACGGGACATGAACACATGTTGCTGTTGAGTCCAAACACGCACAAAAAGTAAAATGACCCCACGTGCAGAGTGTATTTATAAGTGCACAGTGCAAACTACAAAGTACCGGATAGAGGTGAAACAATAAATGCAGGACAAGGAGACACACAGTGTATTCGCACAGTGGCAAAAAGTGAAACGTGAATCTGTGAGTAAGATTGAACACAGAGGGGTGACAAAATACCGGACTGTTCCAGGAGGGCCATTTGGGGACCAGGACTAGAGAACAAGAGGCAGGATTAGACAGGCCGGGCACTCGGGACTGGACCATAAACACCTATGGAACAAACTGAGGGAACTAATCATCACTAAGTGACCACAATCCATCCTCCGTCGTTTGCTCCTTTTATACCTCAGCAACTACCAGATTGTGAACAGGTGCATGGGTCTAAGCTACTGGCACTAAATGGTGCCTCCTCTGGCCCGTAGCGGTATTATCCCTATGGGTCGTGAGAGGCATTAATTAAAATATCCTGCTTTTTTAAAAATTTATAATAAATAGTTGCACAGAAAGTATACCACAGTTATAATTTGCACTGATAATGCTTATAGGAGGTTAATTTCATAAGACCTACCCACATAGCTTTCAAGTAAATGAATAATTGAATAAACATTTTAGTCAGCACTAATGTAAGAGAACAAAAGACCTCAATGAAGAGACAAGGAATTCAGTTCAGTACATTTAAGGATCTGATACACTTTTTGAAAAAAATATTTTTTTACATATTGTGCAGTTTCTGGGTAATTAGTCTGTTTCAAGGTAGGCTTTTAGTAGGTCAAAACTGTACAAACTACAAAACAACATAATATTGCAACATTTTCAATTCATTTTTTATTCTTGGTAATGATTCCAATGACAGCGACAGGTAAAGTTCTGAACATTATTTTAAGGTTATTATTTAGGCAATTTTTAAAAATGTTCATAAAAATATTTAACTTAAAGGAATCATTTTCTATCTGAACCTGAATTTTTGGGGTCAGGAAATTTTTTTGGCCATGCATGTTTCCTCTCCTTTGTTAAAACATTAAAATTACTTACAGTACTGACATGAAAATACTCTGTAGCTTGTGGCATTCTTTATTCTCCAGGTATGACCCGCCTCAATATGGCAGTCGGAGGAAGCTGATATCTCCATCAGCAATGTATGACGAGTATGGGCAGGTGGTCAGGGAGGATGATGGCTATTACATCACTCCATGGGAGCCTGAAAGACAGGTATGCCGTTTCTGAAACAATGTTATTTTTATGTTTAGAGCCATAAAACTAGTTACAACCTATATTTTCAAGCATTACAATTCTTTTTTTAATTTCATAAACATTATTTTTACATCTTAATATCAGTCCCATACAACTAATTTAACTTCACCATGCTAAATTTTAACAGTGTATATGAAAATGTGATGTCACTGTCATAGATTCGAGGCAGAGGTCGTGGCAGAAGGCAAATACAAGGTCCTGCTAGGAGAGTGGGATTTAGTGATCAGCCTCCACCTGAGGAGCTTGAAGAAACAGAACCGTCAGATGGTGGTATAGATATTAGCAGTTCAAAGGCTGCCAAGAAGCTGAAATCAGTCATGAAACTCAGCAAACTTTTAGCAGGGGGTAAAACCACTGAGCAAATTGCAAATGCATCTACTTCTGCTCTCTCCTCGTGGAAGAAAGCCAAACTATTTCCAATGTTTTCCAAAGGAAAGAAGGAGGATTATGCTAAACTAACACCTGCTGGTCATGTTGACAGCCAGGAAAGTGTGGAAGGTGACCTGATAAATGGCACTTATTTCCAAAGGTTAGATGGCAAGTCCTCTGCACGGAATAAGCTAAGCAAAGTCTTGAAACGCATAAACATCACTAAAAAGCTACAAGCAAGGAGAAAGTCACAGAGCAGTGTGAGCAGGAGTTCTGTTGGGAGCGTGAAAGGGGAATCTGCATCTCAAGCTGCCACTGATTCTGATGTTGAAGAAAGGAAGTCTAAGGTTTCAATTAGTATTACTGAAGACAGTGAAGAAGAAGTCAATGGCTCAGAAGCAGACATCAGTAACTGCAAGAAGAAGCCATCTGATGAATTTTCTGAGAAAAGCAGTGAGGCTGTGGCATCATCCACTGAAGAGAAAGATTACCTTAAAGTTGATCTAGATTGTGACGATGCAAATGAAAGCACCGTGGATTCAGATGAAGAGCAAGAGGAACACCCAGAAGATTCTGATGAAGAGGACAAGTCAAAATCTGAAGGAGATGTCTCTGATTCCGAAAAAGCATCTAAGACTGAAAAGGAGTCTGGGACAGAGAAGGAGTCAGAAGATGAGAAAGAATCAGAAAAAGAGTCAGGTACACAGGAATTTGCTACAGAAAAGGAATCAGGTACTGAGGAATCTGAGACAGAAAAGGGATTCGGTACAGAGAAAGATTCTGAAGAAGAAGATGATGAAGAGACAAGCATGGGATCAGATGAGTCAAGAGAAACAGAGTCAGTATCACAAATGTCTTCTGCTCATTCATCAGTGAGAGCTAGTTATAGAGGAACTAGTAAGAGCTCATCAGATAGGTCCAGTAGAAATACACAGTCAAGTAGGAGAAGCAGTGATGCCAGCAGTGCAACTTCAAAATCTGGTTCTCACGGGTCTTCTGCTCAATCATCAGTGAGATCCTCACTCATGGGGATTAGCAAGACTTCTTCAGTAAGGTCCAGTGAGGAAGGCAGTGGTACAGATAAAACAGCAAGCTCTGTTCACAGTAGAAGTAGTATTGAAAAGTCATCAATAGGTAGCATGTCTAAAAGTGAGGTATCTGATGGAAGTGAAAACAGTTTCAGAGATACTGTATCAAGCAATGGGAGCTACAAGTCCAGGAAATCTATCTTTACTCAAGGATCAGAAGGTACAGTTTGTGAGGAAAGTGAGGATGATGAATCAACTTCTGGGAAGGATGAAGATGATAAATCAGACAGAAATGGGTCCACAGAAGAACTGAGTGATTCCATTATGTCTAGAAGGTCTAGTGTTTCAACTGTTAAAAGCAGCAGAAGCAATAGTTCACGCAGTACAGAGGCAAGCGGCAGTGTGACTGAACTTTCAAGTGAGGATCAAGGGCTTTCTCCTATCTCAGAAGTTGATGAGGATGAACTAGCATCTGAAAAAACACCTATCAGTAGTAACCCTAGCAGGAAGTCAGCAAGAAGCAGCATATCTGCAAGAAGTGAGCAGAGCAATATAGAAAGATCTTCTGTCAATGCCAGCAGTTCTAACATTACAACCAGAACCAGTGCCAGTTCTAGGAGGAGCTCCCTTAGTAAATCTCAGGAGTCTGAAATACCCAGTGATGATGAAGAAGTTGTAAATTCCACTATGAAGGGAGATTCTACATCCTTTTAAATGGAAAATGAAGATTATGAAGTAAGATGTGTGAAGTTATTAGATTTGCTTGCATATTATCTTTCCTGCGTGTTCTAACTGCTCTTAATTTTTCTCCTTTGAAGACTTGAGAAGTTGAAGGATATCATAAACACCCTTGTAAATGTCAAAGATATTTCCAAAGACCTGGGTCACTTTTCCTCGCTTTGAAATTCAGAATAAATTGTCTTTGTAGAGAAGCTCATTTTAAAGAAAATAACTTGCAAAATTTTGTATACTGATCAAGAGTGGATATCAGAAGTCTGTACACCCTTAATGAAATTTCATATTTTGTTGATCTAAACACTGAATTCAAGACAAATCATCCCAAACTCTTTAATAAGATCTTGAAACAAACAATATTTAAGTTAAAAATAAAAGGATAACTTTCAGGGGAAAAAAAAAATAAATAAAAAAAATAAATAAATAAATAAATAAATAAAAACCATTAAATATTTTGGTTGCTGAAGTGTGCACACCTGTGAGTCTGTTTCTATGGGTTTTTAACTTAGTGCACTAGGACTTTGCTGTACTGTTGAAGTTTAGATAAATTGCAAGGTGATCTCTTGTGAACAGTCGTCTTTAGGTCAGTCCAAAGATTTTAAGTAGGATTAAGGTCTGGGCTCTGGCTGTGCTGAAAGGGTTGAAAAACAATTATATACAGTAGGGCTGCCCAGCCGCCCCTGTCCCCCACAACTTCTTCCAGCTCAGCCCAGGGGATACCCAGCCGTTCCCAGGCCAACTGGGAGATATAATCCCTCCAGCAGGTCCTGGGCTGACCTTGGAGCCTCGTCCCAGTTGGCTGTGTCTGGTATACCTCCAAAGGGAGGCACCCAGGGGGCATCCTTATCAGATTCCCAAACCTCCTCAACTGGCTCCTCTCAGTTTGGAGGAGTAGCTACTCTGAGTTCCTCCCTGATGTCCGAACCGTCACCCTGTCACGGAGAGTGAGTTCCAACACCCTGCAGAGAAAACTCATTTTAGCCACTTGTATCCATGATCTTATTCTTTCGGTCATTATCCAGAGTTCATGACCATAGGTGAAGGTAGGGGTGTAAAGAGAGAGCTTTGCCTTATGGCTCAGCTCCCCCTTCACCACTACAGTCCGATACAGTCACCACATTACTGCTGCCACTGCTGCCAGTCTGCAGCCAATCTCACGCTCCCTTCTTCCCTCACTCGTGAACAAGACCCCAAGATACTTAAACTCCTCTACCTGGGGCAGATTTTCTGCCCTTACCTGAAGGGTGTATGCCCTCCTTTTCCATGAGAGGACCATGGATTCAGACTTGGAGGTGCTGATCCTCATACCAGCCGCTTCACACTCAGCTGCAAACCATTCCAGTACATGCTGGAGGCATCCATGTGATGGTATCAAAAGGACAACATCATCTGCAAAAAAGCAGACACATCACCTTCCTGCCCCCACACAGAATGCCCTCCTGACCTCGGCTGTGCCTTGATATACTCTCCATGAAAACCACAAACAGGAGTCAAGACAAAGCATAACCTTGGCGGAGTCCAACATCCACACTGAATGAGCTTGACTTAATGCTGAGTATGCAGACACAGCTCTCGCTCTGTGTGTACAGAGACTGAATGGCCCACAGGTAGTGGCCCTGGCACCCCATATTCGCAAAGCACCTCCTACAGAATTTCTCTGGGAACCCGGTCATAAGCCTTCTCCAAATCCACAAAACACATGTAGACTGGATTAGCGAACTCCCATGTCCACTCAATTATCTGAGAAATGGTAAAAAGCCGGTCCACTGTTCCACAGCCAGGACGGAATCTGCATTGTTTCTCTTCAGTCATTCAATTCATTCAATTATTGGCTGAAGCCTCCTTTCCAGCACCCTGACATAGACTTTCCCAGGGAGGCTGAGAAGTGTGATACCTTGACAGTTAGCACATACTCTCCGGTCCCCTCTCTTGAAGATTGGGATCACCACCCCAGTTTGCCAATCCAAAGCCACTGTCCCCAAGGTCCATGCAATATTGCATAGGTGTGTTAGCCTTGACAGCCCCACAACATCCAGGGCCTTAAGCAATTCCAGGCAAATATTATCCACCACCGGTACTTTGCAACTGTGGAGCTTTCCAACTACCTCAGTGACTTCCACCAGGGAAATGGACTGATACCCTGGAAGCCTCTGGCCCTGATTCATGTAAGGGAGGCATATCTCTCAGATTTAGAAGTTCCTCAAAGTGTTCCTTCCACCTCAGGACAATATCCTCATTTGAGGTCAGAGTTTCTCCAGCTTTGCTGAGCACAGCTTGAATGAAGCGCCTCCAATCCTTTCTGAGTTGCCAGATGGTTCTCCAGAACCTCTTTGAGGCTGATCAAAAGTCATTTTCCATGGTCTCCCCAAACTCCTCCACACTCTGGATTTTGCTTCTGCAACCATAGCCGCTGCCCCCTTTTTTGCCTGCTGATACCTATTCGCGAAGCCAGGAGTCCACAGAGCCAACCAGGCCCTAAAGGCCTCCTTCTCCAGCTTGATTGCTTCCCTCACCACCGGTGTCCACCAGTGGGTTCTTGGGTTGCCACCGTGACTGGCACCAACAAGCTTTTGGCCACAGCTGTGCCTGGCTGCTTCCACATTGGAGGTTTTGAACAGGGCCTATTTGGACTCCATGTCCCCTACCTCCTCCAGGACATGGGAGAAGTTCTCATGGAGGTGGGAGTTAAAATCATCCCGGACAGGGTCCTCCGACAGTCGTTCCCAGCATACTCTCACTATGCACTTGGGTCTACTGCGTCTGTCCGTCAGTTTTCCCCGCCATCTGATCCAGCTCACCACCAGTTTGTAATTAGTTGACAGCACAGCATCTGACTTCACCCAAGTGTCTGGAACATAAGGCCTCAAGTCAAATGAAACGACTACAAAGTGAATCATTGACCTTTGGTGCAAGGAGCTCTGGTACCAAGTACACTTATAAGCATCCTTGTGTTCGAACATGGTGTTTGTTATGGACAAACCATGGCTAGCACAGAAGTCCAATAACATTTCACCATTCAGGTTTAAATTGGGCAAGCCGTTCTTCCCAATCACCCCACTCCAGATTTCCCAGTCATTGCCAATGTGAGTGCTGAAGTCCCCCAGCAGGACTATGAAGTCTGTAGGTGGGGCCCTGTCCAGAACTCTACCTACTCTCTCCAAGAAGATCAAATATTCTGAGCTACTGTTTGGTGCATAAGCACACACAACAGTCAGAGTTTTCCTCTCTGCAATCTTAAGTTGCATTGAGGCGACCCTCTCGTCCACTGGGACAAACTCCAACTGTATGGGAGCCAGCCGGGGGCTTGTGAGTATCCCCACACCTGCCTGGTGCCTCTCACCCTGTGCCCTCCTGAGTAGACTCCCTGTCGAGGAGTTTGCTTCCAGAGCCAACACTGTGAGTGGAGGTGAGCCTAGCTATATCTAGTTGGTATCTCTTAACCTCCTGCACTAGTTCCAGCTTCTTTCCCCCCAGTGAGGTTACGTTCCACATGCCAAGAGCCAGTTTCTGATGTGAAGGGCCGTGATGCCACTCACCACCTTGCCCCCTCCTGCTGCCTGCTACCCCCATGTTGGATCTTACAGGTGATAAAAATGGAATGGGAGGCACAGTGGCACAGCAAGTAGTGCTGCTGTTTCACAGCACCTGGGTGGTGCAAGAGGATGTGGGTTTGGTCCCTGCTCAGTCTGTGTGGAGTTTGCATGTTCTCCCCATTTCTGTGTGGGTTTCCTCCTACTGTCCAACGACATGCTATTCAGACTCCCTGTAGTGTGTGAGTGGCACAGAGAGAGTGTGTTCCACTGATGTATGGATAAGTGAACCATTGTAAGTAGTGTATCTAGCAGTGTAAGTCACCTTGGTGAGTAAGGTGTGTGGGCTAGTAACACTACATAGTATCTATTGTAAGTTGCTTTGGAGAAAAGTGTCTGCTAAATGAATAAATGTAAAACTACATTTGTAAGTGATCTATATACAAAAACATGACCATTATTACAATTACATTATGATTTGTAAACTGGCTTAGAAGTCCTATTTAATCTAGAATGCCCAGGAGGGGTGGACAGCCACTGACACTTGGACATCCAGAGGTTTTTTTTCTCCCTCGACTTTCAGTTGGGAGTTTTTGTTCCTTTCCTCTGTGGCCAGTAGGCACAATTTATAAATTGCTTTATAAATGTCTTTACAATGCTTTATAAAAGCATTGTATTATGATAGTCTGTAGTCAACTATCTTCTTTGTTTCTTTGTTCTGATGTTTTTTTTTTTTTTTTTATGCCTGTGTTAAAGCGCTCTGTGTCACTGCGTGAGAACAGCGCTCTATAAAAATGAATTGAATTGATATGCAATGTGAGTGTTTCAGTCAGAAAGAATTACAACACTCATTGTAAAGGGTGTTCACATCAACAAAGTTATAGAAGATTTTTTATTTTTCCTAAACAGAAGAATTTTATTTCTCACTTAAATATTGTTTGTCACAAGATTTTAAAGTTCTGGCATGATTTATCTCAATTTGTCTTTACGTGTTTTACTTTTAATATCCACTGTATGTAAGTCTTCAAATATTTCCCCCTTGCTTAACAAGTGTGAATTCCTTTGTGTGTTTATTTATGCATAGAATTCTTGTTGATTGGTTGATGGCGATATTGCCACGTTTAGGTTCTTTGTTAAAGGTCCTTTTTTCTTGGTTTCGCAGAGTGGATGGAAAAAGCAGTTCAAACTGGTAGTTGACCATGAATATGAAACAACTTCAACAGGGGAAGACAGCGCTCCTGCAATGCAAAGAAAGAGTAGATTCAACATTGATTGTCACAGCACTATCAACGGAAACATCTATTTTGTACAGAATGGGTCAATCATCAGAACCAGGAGATCAGGCCAATCCAATAATTTAACAGGAGACTCTCCCTCTAGGCAGGAGAAGCAATTTAAAAGACTTGATAAGTTTGCTGTGACTCATGAAGAAAAGCTTCCTCTTAAAAGTTCTGTGGCAGTCAGTGTTCATACAGCTGCTGATGAAAACTTAAACACCTCCAGTGCCTCCTTGGCATCCAGCACCACAGGTCCAGACAGTATTGCTTTAAAGTCCAATATGGTGAAAGATAGAAATGACAGAACACATAGCCCAGATATGCAAGAGACTGCTGTTGACAATAAGGACATAAAAGAATATTTAGAAACTCATAGTGACCAGACTCATTCTGATGAAGAAGAGCTTTGGATGGGACCTTGGAACAGCCTCCACATACCAATGACAAAACTGTGACTATTTTTCCGATAGTATCTAACACAGTAGCTTTGGTATTCACAGAAGAGTAAACATTGTATTCGAAACACACAACGTCAGAATTGCAACTTTCACCTTTTCACCTTTGTTTGTTTTGAAGGTTTCTGTAAATGAACTGGTAATTTTACTCTGATCAGCTATGGAATCTCATGATAATATTGTTGAGCCTTTTTAAGAAAACCTAAATAATACACCTCATTGCACTCCTTTGAAAAATTTAGCATTTCTTTTGTTCCAAAACTTTTTTAGGTAAAGCTTATTATAGTTTATCATTCAGCAAGTCTAAGTTTCAATGTAAAACATGTCAAAGCTTTCTTTTATTTTTTAAACTTTTTTAAACAAATTCAGTATGAAGCTATAGTAAAATTCATACGAGCTTTCTTGTGGATCACTCCAGATATTCTTGGCAATTCTGTTTCAAATGGTGTATTTGTTATGTTTAACCAAATGACAGAATAGGCAAATTCACATGATTTGTAAACTTTTTAAAAATACTTTGAGATTGTTTAAAGTGTCCATGGTTATCATTTCATCATTGTCCATCAATACTCCATTGATGTTGTGAACTGTCTTCAACTGAACTTAAAAGCTCTGCTTCAGAGTATGCAGAAAAGGCACAAAAACTGCTGTTAACTAGACTTCCAAATGTTGTGTTTTTTTTTTTTTTTTTGTTAGCTTCTAGCTGAGGTTTTTATTATCAGTTTGTTACCAGAGTAACAAACTACCACAGAAAGCAATAAAGTCACATATACACAGTAATTCTTACATGGTTAAATGCTGGTTCTAGGTATTTAATTTTTTAATCGAATTTTATTTTTATTTATCTATATGTTTGTTCCACAGAACTACCGCATGTTTTCTGTCTGTCATGTTCTGTAGAACTCTTTTAAGCCATTTTCTTTAAAAATTTTCCATTACATTTACATAGCATATTTGTACTTAACTTTCTAACTTGTCATGGCATTTACCAGCAAGAACAGCTGCACAATCCTTATAGTAATTATCATATGCATTCATATGTATTGTTTTAAATGTTACAGACATAAAATTTAGCTTAATATAATAATATGAGAGGAGAGAGATGTCTATATATGTCACTTTGGAGAAAAGGGTCTGCTAAATGAATAAAGGCAAATGTAAGTCTGTTACGAGGGGGGCGCGGTAGCGCAGTGGGTTTGACTGGGTCCTGCTCTCTAGTGGGTCTGGGGTTCGAGTCCTGTTTGGGGTGCCTTGCGACGGACTGGTGTGTCCCCTGTCCTTATGCCCTGAGTTGCCGGGTTAGGCTCCGGTTCCCCACGACCCCATATGGGACAAGTGGTTCTGAAAGTGTGTGTGTGTGTAAAAGTAAGTCTGTTACATCAGCAAAACAGTTTTACCACGCATATTCGCTATCCTGTACTTAACTGTTTCATTGCTTGTATTTTGTGAAAACAAATTGTTTTATTTTGCTTAAGTTAAACAATCGTGCAAACAGGACGTCTCAAGTATCTTCGTTTATTCTCTTTTACAGTATACTCATCTCTCACCTAATAGAACTAATGTATTCCATGAAATCATGCAATTAAGTAAATTCCCATTCTTAGGGATCCAATTACTTCTTATGGATGAATAATAATTGGTTCCAGATGACCAGAAATTAATTAAAAACCAAAATAAAATGTATTTTTATGCATGACAATAGGAATACCACCAACATTTTATATTTGTGCTGGGTCTGGGGTTCGAGTCCCGCTTGGGGTGCCTTGCGACAGACTGGTGTCCCATCTAGGGTGTGTCCCCTCCTCCTCCGGCCTTGCGCCCTGTGTTGCCGGGTTGGCTTCTGGTTTGCCGTCACCCTGCTTGGGACAAGCGGTTTCAGACAATGTGTGTGTGATTGTGTGTGATTTTATATTTGTAACAAAACAATTTTTTCTAGCTTTTTAATTGATGTTATAATTTCATTCAGTTATTTTCTTATTATTACAAACTGATTTTGCAGTGAACGGTTGTGGTGGTACCCAGTCTGCCTTATATCCACAAGGCAAAACACTCTGGGGAAATGCACTAACTAAATGAAACAATGTTATTTCAGTTGTGATATTAGACTGAAATTAGTTGTGATTAGTTAAAATTTTCAGTGTGATGGGATGTTACTCAGACTTACTAGCGATAGGACTATGTTCTCTCGTTGTCGTAAGCATAAGTTTCTGTACATAGTTAAATTAGTTGATTGTCTTCTGTAGTTTTCTTTAATGTTCGCTTGACTGTTTCCTTTGTTTACTTACACTGAATGATTCCTCTGAACTGAGAAATGGGGACAAAAATTGTGTCATGAGGAATCGCCTTTGTGGGGTTGAATACATGCATTTGTGATTTTACTGTCTTTTCAGGTTCATGCAACCTATTGAAGAAGAGTGAATGTATACCGTGTAAAAATACCACTGTACTGGCTAAAAGTTATTAATTATTAGCCCATTGTATTAAAAAGTGTATACATACTCCTTACATTTACATACTTGCATAGTTTAATAACCCATTATAACAATTTTTTTATCATAAAGCACCCTGTTTCATGAGGGGTGGGTGTACTACAAGCAATATGATTGGGCAGTTTTCCATTGATTTACGCTTTTCATGAACTGTACTGGAAATTAATTCCTCTTATTCACCTACAGTGGAATTAAATGTGTAGTTTAAATTCTAATCATCAAAGAACAGCACAGATGCAGTTTTTCATTTACAGACAGTTTTGAAATGTTACAAAAAAGTTCAGAACTAAAGAAATATATATGTATGGGTGGCACAGACCTTCCTCTACATTTATGGTGCTGTGATTTATCCACTCAACAATCAATTTTCTTACATTGTTCATCAGCTTTGGGTCTCTACCCTTTAGTTTAACAGTTCTTTACATCATTGTAACTGAACTGGCATGCAAAATACTAATAGGTAGGCTATGTTTGAGTCCCAGTCTGTCTCTTATTAAAAATATTTTAAATTTTAAAACCAAGAATGTTTGTTTTCTTGTGAACATTTAGAGGTGGTTTTGACCCCTTGCCCTAATAATTGAAACAGCAAAGTAAACAATGAATAAACTCCCCTGAAGGATTTATTTAAATGTACAATTCACTTGAAATTATAATATTTTGATTATATCCTTTCAAAGATTGTTACTTTGGTTTCTGAAGTACAAGTGGATGTGAACTGATTTGCTTTTAATTTATTCATTAAATGGTTGTCATTTGCAAATACAGCTCTAAAAACAATCACTTATGTGTACCTGATTTTAATTTGAAACATAAATTTGGTCTCACCGTTGCATCATTTTGCTAAATCCAGGTTTGGAAGAGGTATGACTGGCCTCTCACTTTCAAAGTCAACATATTTACAGGAATGTTCAAAGGTCATAAAGAACCTGGTGAAGTACAGAATTGCCTGACTTGGATTCAAGCAGCATCTGTTGATTAGTGAGTTTTTAATATATGGAATGTATAAAGAAAAGAACTACCAGAATCAAGTTGACCAATGCCATAGCCAAGACAGTTTATTAGTTGCCTTCTTTTACCTAAATTCCCATCACGGGCTAGGTTTCAGATTTATGAAATCCCAGAAATTTTTATCTGACAAAACTTTATTTTCTATAATTAAACATAGCCCTGAACATCACAATTTTGCATCACTATTGTTTAAAATTGATGATAAATGCTTTTATTAAAATTAATGTATATTCACTGCTGCATGAACAGTTGTGACAGATGCTGAAAGTTCATAGAAACCTATGATCTACACCATGTGATGGTCTCTTTACCATTTCATTCAGAATATTTTATGATGGTAATTTATTATGAAGTCTGCCAAGGACAGTCCCAAGCCTGGCTGCAAAAGGTGGAGGGTTGGGAGTGGGGCTAGCAACCCCACCCCGTAAAAATTTTATCGCTACAGAAACTAACACTGCAAAAACTCCATTTTATGACCCTGTCAAAGCTCCATCTTATGACCAAAAAAAAAAAAAAAACAACCCAGGAGAGAGCGCATCATGAATCACAGCCAAACCCAGCAGGGAGTTGGTTTACCAATGAGCCTTCTCTCCTCCAAGGTCATAACAAGGATTGGATTATGGAATGTGAGAATGCTGTTTGAAGTAGGTAGAGCAGCACAGGTTTCCAGGGAAATGCACAAGTACAGACTGGAGATACTGGGATTAAGTGAAGTGAGGTGGACTGCGTCTGAACAGGTCACCCTAGTATCAGGTCACACATTGCTGTATTCTGGACCACCAGACAAAAATGACAATCACAGAAATGGAGTGGGGGTGATAATAACGTGGAAAACAAGCAGATGCTTGATAAAATGGGAGCCAGTCAGCGAGAGAATCCTGAAGGTCAGGTTCCACTCCAAGTTCTGGCCAGTGACATGCATCCAGTGTTACACACCAACAAATTCTGCAGACCATGATGTTAAGATGAACTTTTATGCGCAGCTACAGAGTGTACTGGAGAGAGTACCCAAGGGGGACATCACCATTGTGCTTGGCAACTTCAACACCAAAATGGGAAGTGATAACACCGGTAAAGAACTCATCATGGGAACTGAAGGCTTTGGAACCATGGAGGAAAATGGAAAGCTTTTTACAGATTTCTGCAAAATGAATAACGTTGTGATTGGAGGAACTGTATTCTCCCACCACAAGATACACAAGGTGACATGGATGTCTCCTGATGCTAGAACAGAGAACCAGATTGACCATTTGACGGTATCTCGGAAATAGAGGAGGAGTCGTCTTCTTGATGTCAGAACATGTAGAGGGGCTGATGCAGGATCTGACTATGCCTTAGTGATTGGCAAGCTCAGAGTCAAGATCCAAGATCCATGAAAGGCTAGACCACAGAGACATCTTCAGTTCAACATCTCCAAACTGAAGACACAGTTTCAGTTAGGAAGAGGGAGGTCAAGAACTGGTTTTCAGAGGAAACAGTCAGGAAGATAGAGGAATGAAGGTCCATTAAGCAGTGCTTTCTCCATGCCAGAACCAGAACACAAAAGGAACAAGCACAAAAAGAGTATAACATGAAGAACAAGGAAGTCAAGAAGAGTGCATCATGAGAGAAGAGAGAGCTGGTCAACAGACACTGCTGATGCTGAAGTAGCAGCAGAGAAGAATGACTTAAAAACACTGTACAAAAACACATGCCAGCTTTCAGGAAGGAAGATCAGCACCAACAGACCTCTGAAAGGAAAAGAAGGAACTATTCTGGCTAAACCATCAGACCATCTTAATAGATGGAGGGAGCATTTTGACAGCCTGCTTAACGGCACATCCATGGAAAAATCACCTCTGATTGAAGACGGACAAGACCTGAGTGTGAACCTTAGCCCAATATCAAAGGAAAAAATTATACAAGTCATTAAGATAATCAAGAATGGGGAAGCACCAGGACTGGACAGCATTCTGCTGGAAGCACTGAAAGCAGACCCTGGAATCACAGCAAACATCATGATTGACCTATTGCAAGAAGCTTAGGAAAGAGAATAAATACCAGAAGAGTGGAAGACAGGCTACATTGTTAAGCTTCTGAAGAAAGGAGACCTCACTGATTGCTAGAACTGGTGAGGGATCCAGCTTCTGTCTCTCCTGAGGAAAGTCTTCTCCAGAGTGATCCTAGAAAGGATCAAAATAGCTGTGGATGCAAAGCTGAGAGAAGAGCAGGCAGGCTTCAGAGCCAGTACATCCTGTGCAGACCAGACAGTGACTCTCCACATCATCATGGAACAGTCACTGGAATGGTAGTATCCATTGTATGTCTGCTTCATTGATTTCAAGAAAGCATTCCACATGGTGGACAGAACATTGATCTGGAGAGTCCTCAGACATTATGGCATCCCCCAAGAACCTTGTCAGCATGATCCAGAGCCTATATGAAGAAACTAGCTGTGGAGTAATGCACAATGCTCAAATGTCCACACCCTTCACAGTCAACACTGGAGTCAGACAAGGCTGCCTCCTATCTCCCATGATCTTCCTTCTGGTTATTGACTAGGTGATGAAAATAGTGCTAGACAAACCAAGGGTATATGCTGAACCCTTACCCAGAAGCTGGAAGATGTGAATTTTGCAGACAGTATTAGCCTGCTGTAACACAGTTTTCGACACATGTGGACGAAGGTGATGAGGCTCAAAAATGTTGCAAGGACTGCAGGGTTAGAGATCAGTACACAAAAACCAAGACCCTGCGAATAAACTCCACACAGGAATCCCTCATAATCATTGATGGACAGACTATCAAGAACATTGATTGCTTCATCTACCTTGGTAGTGTTATCAGTAAGACTGGAGGAACAGATGAAGATGTCAAAGCCAGGATCAACAAAGTATTGCACACCTTTGTTTCCTTCAGACCACACACACACACACACACATTTTCTAAACCGCTTGTCCCAGACGGGGTCGCAGGGAGCCGGAGCCTACCCGGCAACACAGGGCGTAAGGCCGAAGGGGGAGGGGACACACCCAGGACGGGACACCAGTCCACCACAAGGCACCCCAAGCAGGATTTGAACCCCAGACCCCCGAGAGAGCAGGACCCGGTCCAACCCGCTGCACCACTGCGCCCCCCTTTTCCTTCAGACCAATATGGAGGAAATAGGAACCTCAGTCTGTGCTCCAAGCTGAGAGAGTTCAACACAAATGTGAAGTCAGGGCTGCTATATGGGGCCGAGACCTGGAGACATACAAAGAGCCTGGACCATAAGCTGCAAGTTTTTATAAACAAAAGCCTCTGCCAGATTCTGCACATCAAGTGGCCAGAATGACTCTCTAACCAGGAGCTCTAGCAGAGGACAAAACAACAGCCCATAGTTTAATAATCCAGAGAAGCAAATGGAAATGGGTCAGGCATACCTTGCGCAGACAAGAGACCAGCATTCCAAAGCAAGCCTTGGATTGGAACCCACAGGGTAAATAGATTCACAAGTAAGAATCACATATCTGCAACTATGTCTCTTTTTGTTCTAATGTAATACACAAATATTATTTGCTATAAGATGTACATCGCTATGGAGAAAGGCGTCTGCAAAATGAACAAATGTAAATGTAATGTAAAAGTAAACAGAGAACAGGAAAGGCACTCCTCACATGGAGATGAAGCCTATATGTCACGCCTTCCTCAGTGCAGCGAGGAGCAGCTGTGGTGGATCAGGGAATGACCACATAAAAGGGTGCTCCAGAGCACACTCAAGTGTGGAACCTTGTTCAGCTTTTGATCATCATTCTTGTATGCTCCTTGACTCTTTACCTTTCCTGTTCCATCCGTCCTTAACCCTGATCTCCCGTCTCCCTTCCCTTCTCTCTTTGGATCCCTCGGTTTCCTCGATCTTCTGCTTGTCTCACGGATTACGGCTTTCGGATTTCCCCTCTGATAACGTTTGTGCATCGGCTACCCTCGTATTGTCTTGTGACCACTGCTTTTGGATTCCCCTTCTGAACGCCAACGCTCCACACTTGGGTCCAACGGCTTCATTCCGTTGTGACACCATGACACTATAGACAGAACTACAGAAGATCATGATGTCCTGGGGAGAGGCAAAGCAGGCAACCCAGGACAGAGACCGATGGAGACATGCAGTGAAGGCCTTATGCTCCGACTGGAGCAAAGAAAGTGAAAGAAGAATTTATTTATTGAATTTATTATGCGTCCAAGATTATGAAAATCTCCACATAACTAATATTTAGTGACTGATTTTTACCACATAAGGCTTGTAAATTATGCGCTGAAGCTGAGCATACTAAGTGTTCAAGCAGGGTGAGCCCGCAACCTCTCTGAAAGTGGTATGTGCTGCTGTAAATTTCATGCATTGAAGAAAAAGTTGTATTATTTCAGAATTTAGCCGACACCTTAGCCTAATGCAAGATAATTGTTTTGTACACTAAAAGTGACAAAATTGTTTACCGATTTATATAGCAGGTTATTTTACATAGCCCAGAGATACTGCAGACAGAACTAAGACTTGAACCAGGGACCATCAGATTTAAAGGGATAAGTCCTAACAACTGTCTCACCCACAGCACTGGAAAATTTACATTATGTTTACATTTATTCATTTAGGAGATGCTTTTCTGCAAAGCAACGTACATCTCAGAAAATACAATGTGTACATCATATTAGCAGAAAGAGAGACATAAATGCATTCCACCATATGTAATATGTAATACATATAATTCTTAGCGGTGGTGCAGTGGGTTGGTCCTGGTCCTGCTCTTCGGTGGGTTTGGGGTTTGAGTCCCGCTTGGGGTGCCTTGCGACGGACTGGCATCCCGTCCTGGGTGTGACCCCTCCCCCTCCGGCCTTACGCCTTGTGTTGCCGGGTAGGCTCCGGTTCTCCGCGACCCCGTATGGGACAAGCGGTTCAGAAAATGTGTGTGTGTGTGTGTGTGTGTATAATTCTTATATCCCAGGACGATATGTCCGCTTATTAGATGCAGGTTACCTTAAAGTACCTGTGATCAATAAGACCTCAGCAGGAGGTCACGCCTTTAGTTATAGAGCAACTAAACTGTGGAATAGTCTACCAGTTACTGTCAGAAATGCCCTGTCTGTTTCTGTTTTCAAATCCTGACTAAAGGCTTACATGTTCACTCAGGCATTCCACCTCGTAATGTAAATCGACCTGCCTTGGTTGTTTATTTTATCACCTTTACAAAAATGCATTTTAAATTTACTTGAGTAACAAATCACTAACTCTGTCCTATCTTCCTGTTGAGCACTACCTCGCTGCATAAGACCTGAGGAGGCCAGCCAGTGGTAACGGATGAATCCCGTGCTGACAGAGGATGATGTCCATCTGCCATGACGATCGAGACGTTCCATGCCGAGCTGGGGATCCAAGATGCCATTTACCAACATTATAATTACTTGTTAAACACTGGCTTACAAATTGTTACTTTCTAGAATGCCCAGGAGGGGTGGGCAACCACTGGCCCGTGGACCCCCAGAGGTTTTTTCTCCCTCAGCCTTCAGTTGGGAGTTTTTGTTCCTTTCCTCAGTGGCCAGTAGGTATATTTATAGCTCTATAATAAGTTCTTCATTATGGTAGCCATTAGTTGACTGTCTTCTTTGTTTGTATCTGTTTTTCTTGCTGTATGCCTGTGTTGAAGTGCTCTGTGTCACTGTCTGAGAAAAGCGCTCTATAAATAATAATAATAATAATAATAATAATAATAATAATAATAATAATAATAATATGTGTCACGTCCATGACCTCACCCTAATTGACTGCACCTGCCCTAACCAGAGACACAAAGTATAAAGAAACCATTCCTGCTCCCCTGGGTGGAGAATCTCATCTGGGAAACACACATTTCCTGTGCTCAGCAAGAAACACAGTCTACTTACCCATCTGTCCCTGACCATTGTTTTCCTCCGTCCTTCATCCCCTGTTTTTGACATCCATGGCTTCTGACTCCAGTATCGCTTCCTTGACCTCAACTCTGGATTCACTCCGAGAACCAAGTCTGCACACCGACCGAACCATGACTGTTCCTGCCCACGACTCTTGCCTGTTCCTCTGTGTCAGTCCTTTTGTCCAAAACCCTAGAGCAGGCGGCCGGTTATCAACTGTCTGATTTCCTTACCCGGAACCATCTCCTCGATAGTTATCAATCTGGATTTAAAGTTGGTCACTCCACTGAGACGGCACTTCTGGAGATGTCTGATGCTCTCCAAGCCGCTAGAGCCACCTCCCTCTCCTCGGTCCTCATCCTCCTCGATCTGTCTGCTGTATTCAACACAGTCAATCACCGGATTTTACTCTCCTCTCTTAGTCAGCTTGGGATCAAAGGTGTGGCACTAAGATGGTTTGAGTTCTACCTATCTGACAAATCCTGTCAAGTGGTCTGGCAGAGCTTCTGTCCTTCTCCTGTAGCTCTCTCAACTGGTGTCGGTACTGGGCTCGGTACTGGGTCCTCTTCTCTTCTTGATCTACACCTCTTCCCTCGGTCGAGTCATAGCCTCTCATGAATTCAAATACCAGTGCTATGCTGATGATACCCAGCTCTTCCTTTTCTTTCCACCTGGAGCATCAGACATTTCTGCACACATTGCTGCCAGCCTGTAGGACATCTCTTCATGGATGTCTGATCACCACCTCCAACTCAACTTCTCCAAAACAGAGATTCTTCACCTCTCAGCTGGCCTGTCCTCCTGTCACGATCTATCGATTAATCTAGACAACTCACTCATTTTGCCTATCTCCTTGGCTAAGAGTCTTGGAGTAACGATTGACACGAGTCAGTCTTTCTCTCAGCACGTTGAAGCCACAACCCGATATTGCAGATACATCCTGTATAATATTCATAGGATCCATGCCTACCTCACAATTGACTCTGTCCAACTGCTTGTCCAGGCCATGGTGACTTCCCATCTGGACTACTGCAACTCTCTCCTGTGTGGCCTTCTTGCTACTGCCATCAAACCTCTTGCAGCTGTTACAGAATGCTGCTGCAAGAGGTGTGTTTGATTTGCCAAAGCGTTTCCACGTATCTCCTCTACTCATTTCTTTACACTGGCTTCCTATAGCTGCCCGAATCAGATTCAAGACCCTGGGTGTTGTCTACAAATGCATCAGTAGAACTGCTCCCAGCTATTTACAGGACTTGCTCAACCGCTACACCCCAGCCAGACCCCTTCGCTCATCTACTTCTGCTCGCTTGGTGGTCCCACGCACAAAAGGTAAAGCACTGAGGTTCTCGGTTCTGACTCCATTGTGGTGGAATGACCTTCCCCTCCCACTCAGAACTGCAGAGACCCTGTCTACATTCAACAAGGGTCTGAAAACTCAGCTTTTCCGGACCCATTTCACCCAAGATCTCTCCAGCGCATGTATGGTGTAAATGTTCATGCACCGTAACTTCATGAGCATCCCCAGATAAGCCTTTATACAGCCGCTACTCCGGCATTCTATGTGATTGTTTCTGTATCTTATGTTATTAAAAAATAATAATAATTGGTATGAGGTTATCAGGATTCATCTATCCTGCGTTTCATGCACCTACTCAAGTGATGATCATCGGTGCATCAAGTGGAAGGTACAACCTAGGTTTACTTAAGAGTGACATGTCTACAGACATGTTTCTTTCTCTTAATGGAATGCACAAACTGTATTTTGCTGAGATGTACGTCGCTAAATGAGTAAATATAAATGTAAATGTACAAATTACTAACTGTTTCTTCTTGTTGAGCATTGTCTCTCTACATCACACCTGAGGAAGCAGACCGGCAGTCACAGACGCACCCCATGCCAACTGAAGATGATGACCAACTGCCACATTGAACGACACGTACCATGCTGAGCTGGGGATTCAAGCTACCATACAGCAATAATAGCATTATTACTTATAAACTGCCTTATAATTGTTACTTAATCTAGAATGCTTAGGAGGGGTGGGCAACCCCTGGCTCTTGAACCCCCGGAGGTTTTTTCTCTCTCTATTTTCAGTTGGAAGTTTTTGCTCCTTTCCTCTGTGGCCAGTAGGCATACTTATAGTTCTATAAAAGTACTATATTATGATAATCGGTGGTCAACTGTCTTCTATGTTTCTTAATCGGGTGTATTTATTTTTCTTGCTTATGCCTGTGTTCTATAAATTGAATTGAATTGAATTGAACTGACAATGGGGATGTGGTGGTGCAGTGTGTTTGGCCAGGTCTGGGGTTCGAGTCCTGCGTGGGGTGCCTTGCGACGGACTGGCATCCCATCCTCAATGTGTCCCCTTCCCCTCCAGCCCCACACTCCGTGTTGCCAGGTTAGGCTCTGGCTCGCCGCAACCCCACTTGGGACAAGTGGTTTCAGCCAGTGTGTGTGTGTGTGTGTGTGTGTGTGTGTGTGTGTGAGATCATCTCAATTAACTTTTACCATATTTATGTCTAACCTTTGTGCGCATTATTAACATGGCCCCGGCGTGAGGTGAAATGTTGATTGCTTCTCCTCGCAGACTTGTTAGCTTAGTGTATATCATTTTGTTTGTGTAGCCCTGTAATGCTATTAGGTTGTGTGTTTAGTTTTCAAGATTTAAATAAAGCTTCATCAATTGGATTCATAGTTTGGTTGAACCCTTCCTTGAACCGCCACCTTACTGTGGTGGAGGGGTTTGAGTGCCTGAATGACTTCAGGAGCTATGTTGCCTGGGGCTATATGCCCCTGGTAGGGTCTCCCATGGCAAACAGGTCCTGGATGACAGACGAGACAAAGTGCGGTTCAAAAGTCCCTTATGACGACAATTAAACCACGGCTTTTGTTTACCCCGCCCGGTATGGGGTCACCGGGGCCCCACCCTGGAGCCAGGCCAAGGGGGGGCTCGCTTGCGAGCACCTGGTGGCCAGGTCTATGCCCACGGGGCCTGGCCGGGCTCATCCCAAAGCCATGACGTGGAGCCGCTCTTCGGTGGGCTCACCACCTGCCGGAGAGACCGTAAGGGGCCGGTGCGTTGTGATTTGGGTGGTGGTCGGGGCCGAGTGCCCGGCCAACCCAAACCTCGGGCGCCAACTCTGGTTTTTGGGACTTGGAATGTCACCTCACTGGAGGTGGAGCCTGAGCTGGTGCAAGAGGTTGAGAGATACCGTCTAGATATAGTCGGGCTCACTTCCACTCACAGCTTGGGTTCTGGAACCACTCTTCTCGACCAAGGGTGGATTCTCCACTATTCTGGCGTTTCCCAGGGTGAGAGGCGGCGGGCTGGTGTGGGCTTTTTAATAGCCCCCCAGTTCAGCCGCCATGTGTTGGAGTCTACCCCGGTGAATGAGAGGGTCGTCTCTCTACGCCTTCGGGTCAGGGAACGGTCTCTCACTGTCGTTTGTGCTTATGCGCCTAGCGGCAGTGTAGAGTACCCAGCCTTTTTAGAGTCCTTGGGGGCGTGCTGGAAAGCGCTCCCACTGGGGATTCTGTCGTTCTACTGGGGGACTTTAACGCCCACGTGGGCAGCGACAGTGACACCTGGAGGGGTGTGATTGGAGGAACAGCCTCCCTGATCTGAACCCGAGCGGTGAGTTGTTATTGGATTTCTGTGCTAGTCACGGTTTGTCCATAACGAGCACTATGTTCATGCATAAGGGTGTTCATCAGTGCACTTGGCACCAGGACACCCTAGGTCAGAGGTCGATCGACTTTGTAGTCGTTTCTTCTGATCTTCGGCCATATGTCTTGGACACTCGGGTGAAGAGAGGGGCTGTGCTGTCAACTGATCACCACCTGGAGGTGAGTTGGATTCGATGGCGGGGGAAAAAGCTGGACAGACCTGGCAGGCCCAAACGCATAGTGAGGGTCTGTTGGGAACGTTTGGCGGAGGCCCCTGTCAGAGAGGTCTTCAACTCCCACCTCCGACAGAGCTTCAACCAGGTCCCGAGGGGGACGGGAGTCATTGAGTCCGAATGGACTATGTTCTACACCTCCATTGTCGGGGCGGCGGTTCGGAGCTGCGGCCATAAAGTCTCCGACGCCTGTCGCGGCGGCAATCCCCGAACACGGTGGTGGACACCGGAGGTAAGGGATGCCGTCAAGCTGAAGAAGGAGTTCTATCGGGCCTGGCTGGCTCATGGGACTCCTGAAGCAGCTGACGGGTACCGGCGGGCCAGATGGAATGCGGCTCTGACAGTCACCGCGGCAAAAACTTGGGCCTGGGAGGAGTTTGGTGAGGCCATGGAGGAAGACTTTCGGTCGGCCTCAAAGAGATTCTGGCAAACCGTCCGGCGACTCAGAGGGGGGAAGCAGTGTTCCGCCAACACTGTTTACAGTGGAAGTGGTGCGCTGCTGACCTCAACTGAGGATGTCCTCAGGCGGTGGAAGGAGTACTTTGAGGATCTCCTCAATCCCTCCGACACGCCTTCCGTAGAGGAAGCTGAGGCTAGGGACTTGGAGGGGGACTCGTCCATTACCCTGGCTGAAGTTGCTGAGGTAGTCAAAAAACTCCTCGGTGGCAAGGCTCCGGGGGTGGATGAGAACCGCCCCGAGTTTCTCAAGCCTCTGGATGTTGTGGGGCTGTCTTGGCTGACACGCCTCAGCAGCATCGCGTGGAGTTCGGGGACGGTGCCTCTGGACTGGCAGACCGGGGTGGTGGTCCCTCTTTTTAAGAAGGGGGACCGGAGATTGTGTTCCAACTATAGGGGGATCACACTCCTTAGCCTCCCTGGGAAAGTCTATGCCAGGGTACTGGAGAGGAGAATCCGACCGATAGTCGAACCTCGGATACAGGAGGAGCAATGCGGTTTTCGCCCTGGCCGTGGAACACTGGACCAGCTCTATACCCTCACTAGGGTGTTGGAGGGTTCATGGGATTTTGCCCAACCAGTCCATTTGTGTTTTGTGGACCTGGAGAAGGCATTCGACCGTATCCCTTGTGGCATCCTGTGGGGGGTACTTCGGGATTATGGGGTTCAGGGTTCGCTGCTACGGGCTGTTCATTCCCTGTATGACCGGAGCAGGAGCTTGGTTCACATTGCCGGCAGTAAGTCAGACCTGTTCCCGGTGCATGTTGGACTCCGCCAGGGCTGCCCTTTGTCACCGATTCTGTTCATTATCTTCCTGGACAAAATTTCTAGGCGCAGCCAGGAAACGGAGGGTGTCTGTTTTGGTGGCCGCAGGATCTCATCTCTGCTTTTTGCGGACGATGTGGTCCTGTTGGCTTCATCGAATCAAGACTTACCACGTGCACTGGAGAGGTTTGCAGCCGAGTGCGAAGCGGCGGGGATGAGAATCAGCACCTCCAAATCCGAGACCATGGTTCTCAGTCGGAAAAAGGTGGATTGCCCCCTCCGGGTTAGGGGGGAGTTGCTCCCTCAAGTGGAGGAGTTTAAGTGTCTCGGGGTCTTGTTCACGAGTGAGGGAAAAATGGAGTGGCAGGTTGACAGACGGATCGGTGCGGCGTCCGCAGTAATGCGGTCATTGTACCGGTCTGTTGTGGTGAAGAAGGAGCTGAGTCGTAAGGCGAAGCTCTCAATTTACTGGTCGATCTACGTTCCTACCCTCACCTATGGTCATGAACTCTGGATCATGACTGAAAGAATGAGATCGCGGATACAAGCGGCAGAAATGAGTTTCCTCCGCAGAGTGGCTGGGTGCACCCTTAGGGATAGGGTGAGGAGCTCAGTCACCCGGGAGGAGCTCAGAGTAGAGCCGCTGCTCCTCCGCATCGAGAGGAGCCAGTTGAGGTGGCTCGGGCATCTGTTCCGGATGCCTTCTGGGCGCCTCCCTGGTGAGGTGTTCCGGGCATGTCCCACTGGGAGGAGGCCTCGGGGCAGACCCAGGACACGTTGGAGAGACTATGTCTCCCGGCTGGCCTGGGAACGCCTCGGGGATCCCCCAGAGGAACTGGAGGAGGTGTGTGGGGGCAGGGAAGTCTGGAGGACTCTGCTTGGACTGCTGCCCCCGCGACCCGGCCCCGGATAAGCGGAAGAAGAAGAAGAAGAAGTTTGGTTGAAGCCATATCACATTTTTGGAACAGGTGCAACCTACACGTTGTGCCAGTTCCACACGTACTGTGAATTGATTGGGGTTCGGTTTGGCGCCGAACCAGTGAGAGAAGAGAGGGATGGAACGAATGGGAAAAGTTTCTAGACTTTTCTAGAAGGGTTGAGGGAGAAGGTGTGGAGGAGAATGTGAGAAGGAGGTGTTCAAAACAGCGCTCCAGAGTGTCAGGAGGTGATTTTTTTTGGTTGCTGGAAGAGTAAGCAAGGAGAAAATATCATTTCGTGTGGACTGTGTAGGCGAGTTTTACTTTCTGTGGTGTCCTCGTGGTCCGACGAGACATCCGGTTACTTAAAGCGACGAGTTTTCAGCCCGTCTTGTCGAACTGCTACACCGGTGTGACGGAGGAGGACTGAGGAGAATTCGATAGCGCTTTGTGTTACCGGTAACGCGCAAAGTTCCTCGGGCATCGCTGGAGTTTTCACCCGCCCCGAACGCGAGTAGACGGGGGATAAGGTAAACTGTGGTTTTTTTTCCCTTTGCTCGCAAGAGTGAAGTGACCCATAATTTTGGGTCTCAACGCACACCAGCTGCGTCCAGGCCTGCAACAAAGGTGTTTTTACTTATGTTAGAAATACTCCGGAGTATTCGAGGCATTATTATTGATATTCATTGTGTGCATGCAAGAAAAGAAGGTTCTGTAAGAAACTTCTAGTCTGTTGTGCGTCGAAGAAGTGTGTAGCACCAAGGTTATTAGTTGTTGTAAGATATTATTGAGTGTACGTGTGATGAAGTTTGTGTTTTCTTATGTTTGGTTATTTGCATTCATTTTGTGATGGGATTTTCAATTTTGGGCTTAATAACTTGAATGTTTCTTTGGGTCTTATGGGGGTTTGGAGAATTTATTAAATTTGTTTGTGTTGAAATACCTGAGTTGGGTTATACATTGGAATAGAACCCAGGGCACCACCCTCATAATTAGGCGAAATGGAGGGTGGCGCTACATAAAATGGAGGCACCGCTGGGATAAATTAATTTTGGATAAATAGGCACTAGAATCTTAATTGACTAGTTTACTGTGGAGTACATGCATAATCTTTGTCTTGTGAGATCATGGAGGGAACAAAAGTGTGTTAGATTCCATAACTGTTTATCGGTGATAATTGGTACAGGCCCCTTAGAGTTCTTGTAGTTTGAATGTTAAACCTAGTTTAGTACCAGACAAGGCACAGTAACCACAACTGAAACATGGCTGAGCTCCGTAATTGGTGTAGGGGAGAAGCCATTAACCCTGAGTACACCCTGTTAGTGAAGGATATTCCTGAAGATGCGGAGATTACTCTCATTGAAGAGACTTTGCAATCCATCAAGGCTCTGGGATGAGTTAGAGTGCGGGGACAAAGGTATCATCCCCAGACTCAACATCTGATGGCTTTATGTGAATGCCGTGAAAGGGTAGATGTCAAGACAATCCCCTTGGACGTGTTACCACATGGCAGTGACAAGCCATGGAGGATCTTGGGAGTCTCAGATGAGGTTGCAGGAAGTTAACGATCTTCTGAGTCTGATCGACCGGAAGAGAACACGAAGGTGCCCCTCCAAGCCTGCTCTCCTGAAGCAATCATTTGTGCTGTTGGGGACTTGATGGAGAGCCAAGGCAGACTGTCTGTGGATAGCAATGTGTATAGGAGGCTACGTACTTTCTCAGGAGTTGTCCCGACCCCACTGGGTGAGGAACAGCTTGAAAACTGGATAGCGCAAGCACGGCTCATGGTGGATAACTGTGAGAGGCCAGACAGAGAAAAGAGGTTAAAGATTATAGAGAGTTTAAAGGGTCCAGCAGCGGAGATTGCTCGGGCAGTTCGATTTAGCAACCCTGATGCATCTTCGGAAGAGTATATTGAGGCTATTCAAAATACTTTTGGGTCTGCTGAGACTGGCAAGGAACTCTACTTTGCATTCAGGCTTCTGTGTCAGCATCCAGGAGAGAGGCTCTCTGAGTTTCTTCGAAGAATTGAGAAAACTTTGAGCAGAGTCATACAGAAAGGAGGTCTTGCAGCAAGGGATGCAAACACCGCCCGCCTAGATCAGCTCATCAAGGGAGCTGTAGGAGCCGACATGATGCTTTTGAATCTGAGATTGAGAGAGCGACGAGACAGCCCACCTGATTTCTTACAACTGTTGAGTGAGAATCGCACTGAAGAGGGATATGAAGCATCTCGACAGAAACTGAAGTCCACAGTGAAGCCTGTCCAGGCCAAAACTGTAGTGGCACATGCAGACAGTGGAATGCAAGAGCTCCAAGCTGAAGTGAAAGCTTTGAAGCTTCAGTTAGCTGAATGTTCCGCTTTGCTCCTTGCTCATCCTGTGGTGGTCCAGGAGTCCAGCATGGTGACAACTGACTCCACTGAACATCCAGAGGGTGATAGAGATATGAAAGCCCTGAAAAAAGAGGTGAGAAAACTCTGAAAGCAAGTCAGGATTATATCAGTTAAGCCTGCTACTGCAGTCATCGAAAAGTCAGATCCCAGGCCACCGTCCTCAGCTATACCACAGCGAGGCTCACTTCCATGTCATAGACAGGGTGGGTTTTTCTGCTATCGCTGTGGTGAAGATGGGCATACGGCAGCAAAATGCGACAGACCAGAAAACCCACAGAAAGTGATCCAAAAGTTCATTCGTGCTCAACGCACAATGAGAGTCACTAAACAGGGGTCAAGTGTTTCAGCTGAGGGAAGCCCCTCAGATATTCATGTGAGTAGAGGCTTCGCCAGTACCCAAGCTGGTTCATTACCTAAAGGATTGGTGGGACCACCCTCTACTGTTCAGGTCAAAGTGGAAAGGAAGATCTGTACAGCCCCGTTGGACAGCGGGTCCCAGGTGACAATTATTTTTGACAGCTGGTATAATGAGCATTTGAGACATGTACCATTGTGTCCAGTAAGTGGATTAGCTATCTGGGGTCTGAGTGATTCTGATGATAGTTATCCTTATCAAGGATATGTGCAGGTGGAGTTGACGTTTCCGCAGAAAGGGATGACTGATGGGAATCCCATTACTGTTCTTGCTTTGGTTTGCCCCAACTCATGCTGCTCTGATAACATTCCTGTTTTGCTGGGCACTAATGTGAAAAGGGTACACCCTTTCATTTTTGGCACACAGGAAGATACGAGTGCTGATCCATCGTTGAATGTGCGCTCTCTTAAGTCTCACGTAATGGTACCAGGCCAGGTGGGGCGTGTTCCCCCCGACGCTGGAGACAAAGTGGCCGATGTCAGATGGATGGGTCCTGACCCTTTGATTGTTCCTGCTGCTGGTGAGCGCGTTGCAGTCTGTAAGATTGCAGAAACCCAGCCCATGGGGAAAAGCATTGTGATTACAGAGCGTGCTCCCACTACTGCTCTACCCTCTGGTGTTCTGGTACAGCCCACCGTGATACTTTCATCAGCTGTTGATAAAGAGAACTTCCTGGTAATGTTGCGCAACGAGTCATGTAAAGATGCTTCCATTCCAGCTGGCACCATCACCGCACATTTACATGTTGCTGACACAGTGACTGTTGCAAAGAGTAATGATGCCAAGGAACCCACAACGATTGATCCAGCCTTGTTTGACTTTGGGGACTCACCCATTCCTGAAGAGTGGAAGAGGAGGCTAACACACAAAGTTAGCTGAGCAAGCCAGTGTGTTCTCAATGAATGAGTGGGATGTTGGACTGGCAAAGGGGGTTGAACAGCTGGTATAATGAGCAGCAGACTTACTGATAATAAGCCATTTCGAGAGAGGTCTCGGCGTTTGGCACCCGCTGATCTGGATGACTTGCGGCGTCATCTACAGGGACCGTTAGCAGCAGATATCATAAAGGAATCCAGAAGTCCTTATGCATCCCCCATAGTTATTGCCCGAAAGAAATCCGGTCAATTGCACATGTGTGTGGATTATAGGACACTGAATCGTCACAGTATCCCTGATCAGTATGCTGTGCCACGCATTGACGATGCACTTGATTGTCTCAATGGAAGCAAGTGGTTCTCTGTATTGGATTTGCGTAGTGGATATTACCAAATTCCGATGGCAGAGGAGGATAAAGAGAAGACTGCTTTCATCTGCCCACTGGGTTTCTACCAGTTTAAGAGAATGCCGCAGGGAGTCACAGGGGCTCCAGTGACATTTCAAAGACTCATGGAGAAGGCAGTGGGGGACATGCATCTATTGGAAGTGGTTGTGTATTTAGATGATCTAGTTGTTTTTGGAAAGACATTAGAGAAACATGAAGAACGCCTTTTCAAAGTTCTAGACCGATTGGAAGAGGCCGGTTTAAAATTATCCATAGATAAATGCTAGTTCTGCCGCACACAGGTGACATATGTGGGACACATTGTGTCAGAGCATGGCATTGCGACGGATCCTGCTAAGGTTGAAGCGGTAGCTCAGTGGAAACAGCCAACTGATCTTCTATCACTTCAGTCCTTTCTGGGGTTCTGTGGATATTACCGTCATTTTATAAAGAACTTTTCCATCATAGTCTGACCTTTCACTGAGCTGACCAAGGGCTATCCTCCATGCCAGAAAGGCCGGAAAGCTGCTGGCGCTAACAAGAAAGACTATTACAAAGTGAGTGAACCATTTGGTGATCGATGGGATGAGTCATGTACAAATGCTTTCAGGCAAATCATTCATTGCCTTACCAATGCACCCGTTCTGGTCTTTGCTGACCCGACCAGGCCCTATATATTGCATATTGATGCCAGTTTCTAGTTTTGATTCACAGCCATCTAGATACCAGCTTTTCTGCAAAGGCTCTGCAGCCTGCAAGGATGCTTGTACAATTAGTTCTCCAGCTTTTCCAGTGGCACTGCTCTACTAGTTCCTAAAACTTAATCTTTTTCCTCTCATCAACCTCCTCTCTCTTATCTGACTAGAAGCTTGAACAAGATGAGCTGTCTAGAAGCTTGACATAAACAAAGTGTTACATTGTGCAAACCTAACGCTACCCATGCCTCAAGAGATACCATCCCTAATGTCAATTAATGTGGTGGCAGGATCGTACTGTGGGGCTGCTGTTCAGCAACAGAGTAAATTCTAGAGGAAGCTATTGGTGTACTGTATGCTGGCAAAAATGCTGATACCGAACCAACTGATGGTGTTCCCACAATTGGGTGTTTTGTTTTCATACCTCTTCTGCTGTGAAAAACACTTTTTTTTTTTTTTTTTTTTTTTTACTTTGACTTAAATGTTGCTTTGGCAAAAAGTGTCTGCAAAATGGATAAATGTAAATGGTAACATATGATAGCTTTATCATAAACTAGTACAGAACCTAACCCAAAAATAAATCCAGGGATGTTGGTGTTATTAAAGTTGAACAGTGAATTAGTTGTAAAAGGAACTTTGGTTGTACAAACTTCCTGTCTCAATTGTGTTTGCAAGCTGAAATGTCATTGTATTGCTATTTAAGATCAATTAATCATATTGTTTCATTTTGTCTACACAGCTAGGTCCACATGTATCAATTCTGAATAACTTAAGCACCCAGAGAAACCTCCACAAAAATTCAGGAGAACATGGGAACACCACACAGACTGAGCTTTCGAGCCCACATCCAAACTCACACCCCAGGACCCTGGGGAACACCAGTGGTACCTGTTGTGGTAAAATATTGCCCTTAAATTACAGGAAAAATAAATTGTTCACTGGGTGTGACTCCTAGAATAGGGTCTGCAGCACACTGGCTAACAAGTAAGTCCTGTAAATGGGCAATGGTAGGACTTCGAGTATGTTCCCCATGAAGGTGCTTGTGTCCACCCCTAGATGGCACTTGAACCCTTTACTTTAAACTGCATTCACACACACACACACATTTTCAGAACCGCTTGTCCCATACGGGGTCACGGGGAACCGGAGCCAACCCGGTAACACAGGGCGTAAGGCCGGAGGGGGAGGGGACACACCCAGGATGGGACGCCAGCCCGTCGCAGGGCACCCCAAGCGGGACTCGAACCCCAGACCCACCGGAGAGCAGGACTGTGGGCCAACCCACTGCGCCACCGCACCCCCTAAACTGCATTCATGTTTCTTCAAATTCTCAAAACAACACACAAAACAAAGAACAGGTCACTGTAGGAAGAAAAAATTCTATTTAGCATAAGAAAATGAACATTAAATACAACAGTACAAGAAGTAGTTTAATGGCAAGTCCAACATATATGGAGCAGTTCTGAAGGGCACTTGTGGATGAGGTGGTGGGAGAAACTGGAAGAAAGTGGAACCACAGTTACTGAGTCTATGGGTAATGCATTGTGTCTTTCTGCACACAACTGCAGTTTTCATTACATGAGCTGTTGTTCTTAGGGTTGCAACACTGCATTCCAGAGACCGCTGAGCAGGCTTCTTGTGGCTTATCTGTATCCTCCTCAGTGAACCACACACCTTAGCACAGCTAGTCTCCTGTCTGGCTTCGAATAGCTTATAATTTCTGTAGCAGAATATAAAACCCAAAGGGACCTGTCAATTCAACTTAATGGGTTTTGCTAATTGCCTGCATTATCAAAATGAGAGGGTTCAGACAGAGAACGTTTTAGTAAGAAAATAAACATCAAAAACCATTTCAGAACAAGATTTTTGGCAAAAAATGTTGAGCAGCCAAAATATTCCTCATTATTCTGTGTTTAGATTTCTTGGGAAAAATTTCAACTTCAGAGTAACTGCCGATAGACAACAAATCATTGAGAAATGGGAAAAGGTCTCAATATAATTATATGCTATACTGATCTTAATAATCTTTAATTTATTCATTTATATATGTATTATTCAAGTAGCAAAATTTCAAATATATTGTAAGAGTACATTAATAGTACTTAAAATTTAAAAGTCAAAATTGAAGAAGAAATTGAGAAACAAAAGGCTAAATTCTAATGATGTCATTTTTTATAAAGGTCTTGACTACATTTTTGATAAATATTTCAGCAAATCGCTTTTATAACATATTTTGTTTCCCAATATTTTCTTTTAATTTTAATATTTATTTTAAACTCAGCTGTTTAAATTGGTGAAATATTAAGCTGCACTTGTATAAAGGCTAAGCAAGGAACTGATAATAATTACTATATTATGAGTAATTATATGTGTTATGCAGCAAATATGTGAAGATCTAACTCATTAGTGCTGTAAAGCTTTCCTGAAGGCATCATTCCCTAATATTTGGGGTCTGTATGAAAACAAAGCTCCGTGGTCTGACTTCTGTAATGAAAGACTGAATCACACATTATTTGTAATATCTGAAATAGCTAAAAAAAAATCTTGTCATACTTTTGGAAATATTGCCTAATCACTGTATATCAGAGCAGTATGGGTGGATGTGATGTTACACACACTCCTGTGGAAAAATCAAGTCTCAGAATTCAACCCTTTCACTGACCTTGCAGAGTTCTCCCCTTAACTGTGTAACCTGACTGTGTTATCGTTACTATTACTATATTATTTCTGTTATTATTTCATTTGGATGACAACTTTTCCAAGGTGACTTATAATGTCTGATCAGCAAATTTACAAATATTTGACAATTTTTATAATGAAGCAGTTCAGGGTGCTTCGATCAAGTATATTTCAGCAGGAGAGTTAATCAGAGACCTTCTGTTACCCCAAAGCAAAGTGGAAATATTTGAAACGCGTACACAGCAGTGTATTTTTTACAGGAAAGATCTTACTCACAAGGATTTAGCTTCCTCACAGGTACAGTCACAGCAACTCAGACTTGAACTAGACACTTTTGGGTTGTAAGGGCATGTTCTTAACTGGTATACTACCTACAGTTGTAATAAAGGTCCAGAAAGGAATCTTAATTGCTGAAAAAAATAAGTGCATTAGAATTAAATTATAAAGAATTGTGTGGTTTCACTGTTTGGTGCACTTGAGGTAAACACAGATATTACCATGGGAATTTAAGTCCCATTATAAAGTACTAAAGTCTACTCTCATTAAAACAACTGTTAATGCTGATTCCAAGTCCAACTACAGCATTTCACACCCATTAATCACTTGCTGCAAACTTAAAACAAGAATTAAGCTTTTTTCTACCTGTGCCAAGTAATTGTGCGACTCTTTTCCATGAAAGGATATTGCACGGCAGAGACATTTAGCCAAGTGGGCTTAAATGTCGGGAAAACTTTGAAAAGAGTAAGACATCCCTTTAAGAAAGAGTATTGGAACCATATTATTTTCAGCAATAAGATTCCAAGAGTTTTTTAGAAGTTGCTGAAGAAATAGCTTTGATTTTTTTTTTTTTTTTTTTAAATTGTGTATACATCAGACCAAAAATTCTTTAGAAAAAAAGCCTTTACAAAAATCTTTATTTCAAGGGCCTTGTATATACATACAAGCAGTATGTTATGACTGGGTCAAAAATGTTCAAAGACCAGCTGATTCTGCCATTCATGGCAACCAAAGAAGGAATAATATGTCACAGTATCTGTGAGTTGTAAAAAAACCTGCAAAGTCTGACAGTCATGGTGTAACTTTGCCCCGACTACTTTGATGTGGTCCTGTGCCTGTGTGGTCAACTACACTACAGCGAGGAACAGAGAGACAACAGCGCTGCAGTCTGAGTTTTTCCACTGGAGCCTTTAGTATTGTGCCAGGAAGGGCCATGAGTCTGTCTCTGACAATAGGCTACGGAATGGGCTGGAGTGACACGACTGGCTCTGGAGCTCATGGTCGGTCTAAATTGAGTTTAATGAGGGCGTCCATGAAGATTGGAGCCCTGATCAGGCTTGCGGTTTACCGCTCTGTGTGGTGTTTATTTATGACACTATTTAAGCACTTAGTGGTCAGTCTTTTGTGGATTCTTACTAGACTGAGGGTCGGTGTGTGTTTTTAAAACTTATTTCTCCACTGGACCGCATAGCCAGACGCAGACGCCAAAGGCGACTCTTTTATGGCTTGACTGAACAAATGAGAGACCTTGTGACGAAAGTAATTCTGAGCAGTGATATTTTAGACCTGTCTTTAATTTGTTTCAAATAAATTCAACTGATTTAATGCAAATAACTTTGTCAAGAGAACTTTTTCTTGAGGGTTGATTGCTTTTTCATTGGCAACAAAGACAAAGGCTTTACTCCTCTGTTTCAGAAAATTACGTCAAATGTTTGCTTTGTGTGCTAATACAGGCTGATATAACTACGCACATACCTTCGCAATTTCTAAGGTGGAAATTCTGTTGAAATGCATGTGATGTCTCATTGCACCGCCACATCAAATTAAATTTTACTAAGCTAAAACTAGTGTGGTTGATTTTAAGTATTAATTTTCATTATTGTGTCCCGTTTCTTACTGTGTCCCATTTAGTGGAGTAGGCATGTCGACTCGATTAAAATGGCATCAGTTTGTTTTGGCTTCCATTGTGGGAGTAGTGTTGTTTTCAATTAGGACTCAGCTGATGTGAATTAGTCTGATTTAAATAGCAGCTGGTGACCTATAGCAGCAGCCTCTTGGTAAAAAGACTCAGGTGCAAAGACAAGGGAGTCTACCTGTGGGAGTCCACCGAAGGAGGCCATCACATGAAGTCCGACAGCACCATTGTGTTCCGCGAGGAATTGTGCATCAAACATGTCAAACATCAAAGTTGTCTATGGCAACCGTACTGTGCGACGGCACCACCACTAGAGACTCACATTCTCCTGCTGCTACAGTAACCTGGTTTATCCTTGTCTGTCAAACCCTCCATCCTGCTTTAATTTCTTCATGGGACTCTGGAACTTCCAGTCTGCCGTGAGAAAGGCTAACTTCATAACTGCCTATGCCTCCCATCTCTCACTGGACCTCCTGACCCTAGCTAAAACCTGGATTACCCCAGACAACACAGCCACACCCGCAGCTCTCACCACTAACTATTTTTTCACCCACATTCCCTATCCCTCTGGCAAAGGTGGAAGCACAGGCCTGCTCATCTCTCCCCGGTGGGAATATTCTGTTCTCCCTCTTCATCTGCATGACCTGTCCTCCTTTGAATTGCATGTTGTCTCTATCACTGCCCAAATCACTCTTGTTGTGGTTGTTCTATTCCAGCCCCCTGGCTCTCCCGGCCGCTTCCTGGATGGCCTTGACATCTTGTTGAGCTGCCTTCCAGGGGACAGCACTCTGCTGATTCTCCTAGGTGACTTCAATCTGCATGTTGAGGGCATTCATGGAACTGGCATTTGCCGCTCCTGCAGTCCTTTGACCTCTTCCTGTCGCAGTCCCCTGCTACTCACCCAGTTGGCAATTGCCTTGACCTTGTCTTCTCCCATAACTGTTGCTGTCCTGTCCTCTTTGTGACCCTGCTCCATCTCTTCCATTATTTCTTTGTCTCCTTCCAACCATGCCTCACCACTAATACTTCTCCTCTTCTGCACCCATTGTTACCTTCTGCCGTAACTTAAAATCTCTCTTGCCTTCCTGCCTTGCATCTGCCACACTGCTCTCCCTTCTGCTGCACAATTTTTAGATCTATCAACAGAGAATGCTACATTTTCCTCTCTGCCCTATCTTCTTCTCTTGACTTCTCTGTGTCCACTACCTTCTAGACCAGCACGCCCCAGTACCACCCCATGACTGACTGATACATCATGTACTAGCAGGATCAAACTCCAGGCTGCAGAGTGCTGATGGCATAAATCCAGGACTTGCACAGACTTGGATGTCTACAAACAACTCTTAGCTACTTTTCACTCTGCTGTCTCCTCAGCTAAAATAATCTTCTTCCAGAACAAAATACTGTCTTCTGCTAAAAAAACCACACAGACTCTTTGCCACCTTCTCAACCCTATACTGTGTCCTCCACCGCCCCTCCTCCTTCTTCTCTCACTGCTAATGATTTTGCTTTGTTTTTCAGAGACAAAGCCAATGTAATCACAGACAAGTTTTCGACATCACCCTGCCCTGTTCACACTGGACTTCCCTGCAAATTCACGCACTCTGAATTCAAGCCACTCTCAGAATCTGAAGTCTCTGACCTTCTGAGATCACACAGACCCACTACCTTCTCACTAGATCTGATCCCATCCTCACTCCTACAGATCATTTCCCCCCAACTCTCCACCTTCATCACTAAGATCATCAGCTTCTTGCTCTCCTGTGGCTGCTTCCTATCTGCCTTTAAAACTGCTTTCATTTCACCTGTGGTAAAGAAACCCTCTCTGGATCTTAACTCAATCCACAACTATAGGTCTCTTCTCTCTTGTCTGTCTAAAACTCTAGAACGAGCGACCTGTGATCAACTTTCTGAATTCCTCACCTGGAACCATCACCTTGATGGATATCAGTCTGGATTCAAAATTGGTAACTCCATGGAGACAGTGCTTCTGGCAGTGTCTGATGCTATCCAGTTAGCCAGAGCGGCCTCCCTCTCCTCAGTCTTCATCCTCCTTGACCTGTCTGCAGCATTCAACACTGTCAATCACCAGATTCTACTCTCCTCTCTTAGTCAACTTGGGTTCAAAGCAACAGCACTAAGATGGCTTGAGTTCTACCTATCTGACAGATCCTATCAAATGCTCTGGCAGGGCTCCTGTTCTTCTCCTCTAACTTTCTCAACTGGTGTCCCACAGGTCTCAGTACTGGCTTCTCTGCTCTTTTCGATCTACACCTCCTTCCTTGGCCCTGTCATTGCCACCCATGAATTCAAATACCACTGCTATGCTGATGATACCCAGCTCTTACTCTCCTTTCCACCTGGAGCATCATACATTACTGCACACCTCGTTGCCTGCATGTTGGACATCTTTCCATGGCTATCTGATCACCACCTACAACTCAACTTCTCCAAAACAGGAATCCTACACCTCCCAGCTGGCCTGTCTTGCTGATATGATCTCTTGATCAAACTGGACAACTCACTCATTTTGCCTACCCGCTCTCTTAAGAGTCTGGGAGTGATGATTGACTCAAGACTATCTTTCTCTCAGCACATCGAAGCCACAACTCAGACCTGCAGATACATCCTGCATAACATCTCGAGGATCCGTCCTTTCCTAACAACCAACTCCACTTGTCCAGGCCATGGTGACATCTCGTCTGGACTATTGCGATTTCTCCACTCTGGCCTTCCTGTTACTGCCATCAAACCTCTACAAATGATACAGAACGCTGCTACACAAGTTATTTGACTTGCCCAAGCATTCCCATGTATCTCCTCTACTCGTTTCTCTTCACTGGCTTCCCATAGCTGACCAGATCACATTTAAGAGCGTGGTTATGGCCTACAAATGCATCAATGGAACTGCTCCCAGCTATCTAAAGGACTTGATCATTCACTAAACGCCAGCCAGACTGCTATGATCTTCCACGTCTGCCCACTTGGTGGTCCCACGCAAGAAAGGTTAAGCACAGAGGTTCTCAGTTCTGGTTTCCTTGTAGTGGGACAACCTCCCATTCTTGCTCAGAACTACAGAATCTTTGTCCACATATAGATTCGGTCTTAAAACTCATCTCTTCCGAAATCACTTCATCCATGATCTCTTAAGTTCATGTAAGTTATAGATGTTCATGCCCGTAAGGTATACATGTTCACGATAATGCTTGGATCAGTCCTTTACAGAGCCACTCCTGGAATGTAATGTAAATGTTTACATGTATATCAAAAAAAAAATAAATAAATTACTAGGAAGGTGATTAGGACTTGGCAATATTCTGCTAATGTTTTATTCACCTACTTGTGTGATGGACATCGATGCATATTGTGAAGTAAAGAAACTAACTACTTAAGAATCACACATCTGCATTTCTTTCTTCTAAGGTAATGCACAAAATGTATTTTCTATGAGATGTACGTCACTTTGGAGAAAAATGTCTGCTAAATAAATAAATGTAAATGTATTAAAACAAAAGGGGGTGCGGTGGCGCAGTGGGTTGGGCCGCAGTCCTACTCTCCGGTGGGTCTGGGGTTCGAGTCCCGCTTGGGGTGCCTTGCGACGGACTGGCGTCCCGTCCTGGGTGTATCCCCTCCCCCTCCGGCCTTACGCCCTGTGTTACCGGGTAGGCTCCGGTTCCCCGTGACCCTGTATGGGACAAGCGGTTCTGAAAATGTGTGTGTGTGTGTGTGTGTATTAAAACATATGGTTAATAACTGTTAAATGACTGATTATATTTTAAATGATTACCTGTATTATATAGTATTATATTTTAAAAATACTGCAATCCTGTCAGGGGCATGGTGGTGCAGTGGGTTTGGCCTGCGCCTGTTTGGGGTACCTTGCAACGGACTGGCATTCTGTTCTGGGTGTGTCCCCTCCTCCTCCAGCCTTGTGCCCTGTCCTGCCTGGTTAGGCTCCAGCTCGCTGCAACCCCGCTTGGGACAAGTGATTTCAGACAGTGTGTGTGTGCAGTCCTGGCTTCCCAAGCAAACTGAAACTGAATTGTGAAAACAATCATTTGCATAAACAAATTATAGGCTAAGTAGTAACTTAGTTCTTGGTTATTTCCGAATTACTTGGCGATGGCCTGTTATCTTGCCATCAGCAAGTTTTTGAGTAGAATTTGTTAAATAAAATAGTCTGTCATTTCCACCATGATCTTGTCACTTCATATGCCTTCACATCTGGTTCTTAGCAAAATAGTCATTGCTCCTTGTCAGTAATACTGTGCGGCAAGTATCAGTTCTCTTCATGAAAGGAATCATTGTAAAGCTGTCAGCAACTGCCTCTCAGGGTTTGATTCCCTCTAGAGAACATTGCTTGCTAGTGAAATTCTGACAGGTTACATGTATACACACATGCCACTGACATAGTAAATACTAAGTAGAAGTTAAGATATTTTAATATTTCTACAGCCTGCTTTGCACAACCCCTGAATTTATACACATCAAACACACCCACTACAGCTTATGCAACAAAACAGAAGGAGAAGGAACTGAGGCTGCATACAAGCTTTGTGCTTGTCAATTGCTACCCCACACTACACAGACAAACAGTACTGCTCCAAGTAAAATGTGCGCCCTTTTGCAATATTCCCTTTATTATGAACAATCAACTTCTAAAAGAACAATCTATAAAGGTTCAAAATTTTTCATTAAATAATGACTTCTTGAGCTGTTAAAGCTGAAATGGTTTTGAAAAAAGTAGAACAATATGTCTTGTCTTAAATGACATGAAATATACTGTAATTCTGCAGTTCATTTTTGCTCAGAAATTATGAATTTCTGATACTGAAATATATGGCAATTACATTAAGAGTAATAATGGAAACACTTCATCCTTCTCCTGGCCAAAATTGGGAATTAAGAACATTATCTTTCACACTTCTTACATTTATTTATTTAGCAGATGCTTTTCTCCAAAGCAATTTCAAATGGATATTTTGTAGTGTTATCAGTCCACACACCTTTCTCACCAATGTGACTTACACTGCTAAATACACTACTTGTAATAGGTCACTCATCCATACATCAGTTGAACACACTCTCTCTCAGCAGTGCTACTCGCTCTGCTACTGTGCCCAACCCCCCCGCTTTAAAACTTCTAATTGCATTGGGTGGTAAACAGAAAAGTCAGGTAAGAAATTAAAGATGTATTGTTTTCCTGCTATTTTTGTGCTTAGTACAGGACAATATGTTATTTTTTAATGTAAATAGCTCACAGCCTTGTGTGGCACTATTAACTCACCATGCCATGGTTTGGAAGAATTCTCTATCTAAAATATTCATTCACAAGTGAACATATGTTCATTGTACATCTGGAAGCAACAGCTAAAGAGTAAGTCAATGCATTTTGTGAGTTTAGCTCTTTTTGTGTTCATGTATGTGCATAGAAGCCAGCAGATGGAGCACTGCTTAATGATTTTATAAACTGAAGGTTACTAGTTCAGGTCCTAACAAATTTACGTTTACCTGACACTTTTCTCCAAAGCAACTTACAATGTTAAGGTTACAATTATTTACCCATTTATACAGCTGGGTAATTTTCACTGGAGTAATTCAGGGTAAGTACCTTGTTCAAGGGTACTACAGCCAGAGGTGATGCTCAGACCTGCGGGGCCAAAGGCAGTCACTCTAACCACTACGCTTACCAGCTGTTCTTAAAATTTCTTTCTATAGTGGACTTCAAAAATTGAAAATGTGTTTCTCCAGAGAACATCTGGCAGTATGAATACATGAAATTAAATGTGCTTTAAAGTGTTGGTGGACAGAAAATCCAAAAATCATTGTATGATGAGTCTAAAATCTGTTCTTTTTCTGAGTTTCATGTGAGAAATTACTTTTGGCTCAAACACCAAGGTGATTCTCTATATGTCCAGATTGCCATATTTACCTTTGACAGACCATAGATTCTACCAGATCTCAGATATTTCTTGGCACATTAACTTTTGTTTTGCCTTCTTACTGCTTTCATGGTCTGAAATTTTTCAGTCTGCTTAATAGTTTAATTCATCAAAAGACGTGATGACTAAAATATATTCTATTACCCCAAAGTTTCCCTAATCAATCATCAAACTGCCTAAACACAAGTCATCTGAACAAAATTTCACTCTTATTAGTCAGGCAGTGCTGTTGCCCCCTCCTGCTTGTCAACATTTCTTCTGAAATTTAAATCAGTGCTTTCATCACTCAGGCAATTATTTCTCACCTTACTTAAGGCAAGCCTGTTGAAATGTCAGGTTTGACAAGAGATAGCACTTGGACAAATTAGTTAGCAAAAAAAAAAAAAGTTTGTGAAGCCATTTCACCTGTGTGTGTGTCTGTGTGTGTTTTAATACTCCAAAATGGACATATTAGGATACATTTTTTCACAGAACATAAAGTTAAGTTATGGCATGTCCATGTTTGATTTAGCAGGGTTTGACTCTTACTTTACACTGTGAACAATGCAGTTAAGGATAATTATTTAAGCACTTAGCTGAAAACAGCACACTGGGAGTTCAACAAGCTATAACAGTAAATGTTTTATGATAAATCAAGGCTTCCTTAATGGTGTAACGCTACATCCTCTTCCAAGAGTTGAAGAAGTGAAGTTTGAGTTTTTTTCACACCTGTTCATTAACCACCATCCTTCTGGTGACATGACAGTTAAACAAACATAAGCTTTGATGCTAAGACCTTTTCTGTTTCACACAATAGTAAAGGAGGCTGACTGGTCTGAGTAGTAATCCACATAAATGATGATTCCGGTCTGAAACATGGTCATGTCACTTGACCAGTGTTTCTTCTTTTTACAGAACAGTTGAACTGAAAATAGTCTTGCAATGATTTGTTTGAATCTGTTTATGTTTTTTAAACTCCAACACAGAGAAAGAGATTGCACCAACAATGAAACTGTTATCTGATGTCAGGTCTTGCATATCTTTAATTTTTATAGTTGTAAATAACTGTTCCACCTGCTATTCATACGGAAGCCTCCATAGGAGATGAATGCTTTGGATAAAAGCCTTAAGCCACAAAATAATTAGTCCTCTGACAATTACAGTTAGCTATGATACTATAAAAAACAAATGAGCTCAGGGACAAAACTAGCAATAGTAAAGACTATACATACACACACACACACACACGCATGCACGCACACAGTCTGAAACTGCTTGTCCCTAGCAAGGTCATGGCAAACTGGAGCCTAACCCAGGAACACAGGGTGCAAGGCTGGAGGGGGAGGGGACACACCCAGGACAGGATGCCAGTCTGTCATCAGGCACCCCAAGCAGGACTCAAACCCTAGACCTGCCAGAAAACAGGCCCTGGCCAAACCCACTGTGCCACTACACCCCCCAAGTAAAGACTCAAATATTACAAATTGAAAAATTGGCTATGGAATATAAACTGTTTAAATGTGTTTAAGTTGTATGGCATCAGGTACATAAATAGTGAGCTTTTATCACTGGATTAAAACATTTAAATAGTTGTGTCTTCTGGTCAAAACAAAGATCATGAAAGCTGTTTCCTATTTCTGCTGACAAACTATATGGACTGAGCTGCATTTCATGTATTTGTTCAAAACAAGCCACAATAAAAAAAATGCTGTAATACAGGATGTGGTTGGTGCAACTTCATGACCTCATCTCTCTTAATCACCGGAACGACATTTTCAACAACCAGAGTCTTTAGGGAGGCGCCCTGGTCCGACAGCTTGATGAGATGAGTGCAATTATGCCTGCCTAAAGTCTTACCAGCCTCATGATTGCCATACACCTCTGTCAACTAGAACCAAGAAAAACATGCAAAGAGTGATTAAAATTAAATGCAGCTATTACGGCGAATAGGTTAAACAAAAGCAGCAGACCACTTGTCTGCAAAGATATAGCTGATTTTTTCCCTTCCATTTCAGACAGTTAAAATATTTAGTGAAGTGAGACTGTGGAGTTACTGCTTTTTAGTATCTAACCTATAGTTATTTAGCTATCAGTGATTATAATTCTGTAAATATAATGATAGTGTTAATAGTTACACTGATTCTAACTCAGCTGCATGCCAAGTATTAGTAAACAAAGCTTTATTCTAATAGTTTGCTTATTCTTGGGTGGTGCTTTTAATTGACTTATTGCTGATCCACTGCTTTTTACAGTCTCCTAGTTTTTTAGTTTGATTTTGTCACAACTGTAAATCAGTTATGCTGTCTAAATAAAGTCTTTTCACCATCAAAAAACAAGTAGCATTCAAACTGACTGACTGTCACGTTAATACACGTGAGTCATAGAGTCCAGGACTATCCAGCTATGGTCAATGAGTACTTAGAACAGAAGGTTTAGCAACCAAGAAAAAAAAACCACTTGATTAAACTCCATGGCTTCACCAGACCTATTTAAATATTTTTCTGTGCTCTTGGCAGTACTAACAACCCAGGAAAATTTTATGTAAACTGGTGCTGCAAGATCATTAACCTTGCTTTTGAGACATCACTGGTATTCAGTAATTGAAAGTTCCAGTATCACAAGTCTGAGGGTCATGTAACAGCCAGTACTTAGGGAAATACTGAAATTAAAAAGATTATCTTATTTCTGCAATACCTTCTAAAGCATCTTGGTGACTAAGAGTTAAACTTCTATCACAACAATGAAGAGACTTGTCACGTGACTACCAGGGTAAAGTGAGGGCAAGGTGCCAGGAGTCTGTGTGGCTGACCAGCTGCACTTTTCAGGCAGAGGAACGAAAATTACTACCCTGTCAATGTGGAGGTATTTACAGGCGGCACATCCAAAGCAAGGACAGGATTATGCAACTTGTACATTCTAGTCTAATGCTGCTGCATGAAGATTTTTTGTGTGGAATTCAGAAAGTGATAAATGTAAGTCCTGGCTTGGACAACCAGAGAGTTTTTGTACTTTGCAGACTGCCCGAGAACAAGAGTTACAGATGTCTTAATATCTGCACTTACATTTAGCAGATAGTTTTCTCAAAAACAACATACAACTCCGAGTAAAACAAAAAGCATTCTGCAATAGAGAGAGGAGAACAGAGAGAAACAAACATGTAGTTATTAAAGCTCATCTCTTTTATTTGACACCACCAGTACACATCAATAAAATTAAGATATAATGAAGGATTTACTTTGAAAGCTATCAGGAAATAGAGATGGAAATGGGTTGGAAAGAGATGGGTTTTTATATCCTTCTTACATGGTGGAAGGATTTGGCAGTTCTGTCACATGAGGCCACAACTCAGAACCAACAGAGTTGTGAGGGTCTTGGGAGTAAGACAAGCAGAAGACCTGATGTGGGGAAGTGGAGTATTCATCTTTGAGTATAGCGATTGATCAAGTTCTGTAGGTATCAAGCAGAAATGGGTAGTAACGCACTGCATTTTTCCATTATTTATGCTAATATAAGACATTTTTGGAGAAACTGTCCTCTTTCAGAGTATTTTTTGACATTGATATTTTATTTTTACTTAATTAGCTTGTTTTGTGTGTGAGTGACAGAGAGAGTGTGTTCAACTGATGTATGGATGAGTGACCCATTGTAAGTAGTGTGTCTAGCAGTGTAAGTCACCTTGGTGAAGAAGGTGTGTGGGCTGATAGCAATACATAGAGTTTATTGGAAGTTGCTTTGGAGAAAAGCATCTCCTAAATAAATCAATGGAAATGGAAAGAAAAAAACAAACTCTTACTTTGTAATTTTTATGTTTCCTCTTTTCCTTTTGAATATTTCATTCTTTAAAACATAATATTGATTCTTATATCCCAGGATGATATCTTCGTTCATTGCAAGCAGGTTACCTTAAAGTACCTGTGATCAGTAAGACCTCAGTAGGAGGTCGTGCCTTTAGCTATAGAGCACCTAAACTATGGCATAGTCTACCAGTTACTGTCAGAAATGCCCTGTCTGTCTCAGTCTTCAATCCAGACTAAGAACTTATATGTTCACTCAAGCATATCTACACAAAATTTAATTCCATTTAGCTGTGTTTCTGTTTTTCCCACCTCTGTACCAAAAGGTATTAAACTTATTTCTTTAAGTTGTAAATTACTAACAATTTCTTCTTGTTGGGCATTGTTTCCCTACAATAAGACCTGGGGAGGCCGGGCGGCCGTTATAGAATTACCCCATGCTGACTGAAGATGATGAACACCCACCATAATGGACGAGACGTACTTTGGTGAACTGGGAAATCAAGCTACCAGACAGCAACAATGTTATTATTCTCTGTAAACTGACTTAGAAGTCCTATTTAATCTAGAGTGCCTGGGAGAGGTGGATAGCCACTGGCACTTGGACCCCTGGAAGTATTTTTTCTCCATCGATTTTCAGTTGGGATTTTTTGTCCCTTTCCTCCGTGCCCAGTAGGCATAACTATATTTTATAAAAGCATTGATAAATGTATTTTGCTAGTCTGTAGTCAGCTGTCTTCTTTGTTTCTTTGTCTGATGTATTTGTTTCTTTGCCTTATGCCTGTTTTCAAGCTCTCTGTGTCACAGCATAGGAAGAGTGCTCTATAAAAATAAATTGAATGTCACTACTTTTATAAAACATGTCACCTTATATGGATATCATTGATATTTAAAGACACACACACACACACCCACATTTTCCAAACCGCTTGTCCCATACGGGGTCGCGAGGAACCGGAGCCTACCCGGCAACACAGGGCGTAAGGCCGGAGGGTGTGTGTCCCCTACACACCCAGGACGGGATGCTAGTCCATCACAAGGCACCCCAACAAGTGGGACTCGAACCCCAGACCCACTGGAGAGCAGGACCCGGTCCAACCCACTGCACCACCGCACCCCCTGATATTTAAACAATGAAAAAGATTTTTTTTTTTTCACTGTTATTTGACTGCTTTTGCTGCCATATTGATGGCTTTAGGACAGTTTATCTTTGTAACCAAACTTTAATCAGACTTTAGGAATGACCAAACAGAACGTAAGTGTAAAGTTTATCCCACACTGATTGAATGTGAAACGAAGTCTAAGGACAAAAAACTACACTTAGTGAGAAAAGTTTGTGAACTAAAGAAAAACAGACAAAATATTTCTATTGTCATATCTTTATTGAACAGATGTTTAAGCACTCAAAAATTTTGATGGAAAAAGTGTGTGTATCCTTTTATTTAGTAACTAGTGCATCCTCCTATATTAGGATGAACCTCAGCTAAACACAAACCAGCAAGAATACTCTCGTATGGCTCTACCACTTTTCATTCCCTCTGAAATATTAAGCCTTACATTCTGTCTATGTCACTTTTCAGCTGAAACAGTTTCACACACTAATTTAAGCTTTCGTTTTGTAAGGCAGCAGATATCATTGTGATTCAGTTACTTCAAATCCCATCTCCTGCTCCACTAACCTCTATCAAAAGATCGTTCCAGTAAAAAAAATAACAAAACTGAATAAATTTATACCTTTCAACTGTGTTGTTTCTATTCAAAACTTATGCTAGATACATTCTTTTTACAGTGAGCAAATTTTAATTTTAAGTCAACAGTCTTACATTTTCACTTCAGTCAGTAGTATGGTTTTATTTGAAACAATAAAATGATTATTTTCCACATATTCTGTACTTAAATTATTCCTTTTCTAAATTCTTTATAAATGTGGTGTCCTCTAATACAATATGTGGGGTTCACTGAACTCCTGAATTCTGTTGCTGTCAGGGAGATAATGACTAGCTGTCTGGTTTACAGGGGAATCACAAAAGGACTCCTTGCTTTAAAATGCCATATCTTTTCCATTGGAGCTAGCTGTAGTTAGCAATTGTAGAGTCAGTTTGGCAAGCAGATAAAATGCAAGGGGTTGTCATTTACATATACATTTACATTTATTTACATTTATTCACTTAGCAGATGCTTTTTTCCAAAGCGATTTACAGTAGATATTATGCAGGGTAACTAGCATACACACCTTATTCACCAGGGTGACTTACACTACTAGATACACTACTTACAATGGGTCACTCATCCATACATACTCATTCATTGTCAGAATAACTGAAAGAAAAACACTGAAAAGGAGATCACAGATGTTGAGTTGAGTATTGTTCTTGCTGTCCTTTATTATGTTGTATGATGTGCACTTTAAATAAGTTAACAACAAAATTTAAAGAAATTTTTTAAAATGTCCACCTTGCAATACAGTTCCAAGAACTACATTTGAAATTTATATACACTTGTTAAAGTATGCTATTTTCTTTCCCTTGCTGTAAAAATGGAATTGGCGTGTCCGGTATGGCAAAGTAAGGTTATATTTGTTACAACTATTTTGGTGTTTTGCCATTTCGGAGTTTTTCTTGCATAGAAGTCTTTTGTCACATTGCGAATAAGCAAACCTAACAGTAAAGTTGTGTTTGATTCTGATATAAGTTGTACAATGCATTATATGCTTAGTATACCATATATAGGTAGACAGCTGCACTGCTGTGTATTATTACAACTGTTATGTACAAGACATGAATACATATTGGACAACTATTCTACTATTTATTCAGTAAAATTTAAAGGGAAAATGTAAAGACCCTTTTTCTACTAGAATGTGCTATGTTTACATGGAGCTTGCTTTTCGTGTCTAAACATTAACCATGTGTTTTATGAATTTACCAGGAAAAGTCTGTCATTGTGATTGCTCAGTCTTGTTACAATGCTATAAACATGAAAACACTGTTGGTTGTCATTTATGAAGTAAAATTTTCAGCTTTTTTAAAAATTAAACCATACTGCTTGTTTACTGTAGGCATCCTAATAAAACCAAAGTATTTAAGAGAAAAAGGTGTGGACTTTTACAAAAGGTGTGGGATGAAAATATGATGTCACACTGGTATTATCATCCAAAAACAGTTTAAATAAGCTCTGCAGTGTAATGCATTTATAAATAACTGGGCAGAGTTTTCCCCCAGATAGTTCTCATTTTGTAGCGCCTGCCTGGTTACTGTGCTAAATACAGTGAGAACCAAACCACAAACTGGGCTCTGCCAAATCCTTCTGGGAATAAGTCTTGTTCTTATTATTTCTAATGACTAAACTCTCTCGTTTCCAATAGACCAGAGAAGGGAAAACAAAATGTTGTACAATAATGTTCAGAAATAAAGTTAATTATATCCTGTGAAACAAGAATTTGAACAGTGATCTTTCTAAGTTTGAGGCACATCTTGCAAAATTTTGTGTAACAAGGAGGAACCACGTGCTGTTTTAACAATGCTACGGTAGAATTTTGATTGTCTTATGAAGACTTTTTCGACAAGTTTCCAAATCTGATAAAAACTAACACATCTAGTATAAAGCACAATCCATCTTGTATCTCTCAATGAACTGTTCATATAAAATACATAATAACAATTCTTTTGAGCCTGTAAAATTAGGAGCATTATGTGTAATTCTGAAACTGCCAAAAAAAAAAAAAAAAAAAACACTTATTCCCATTAATCTGTCCGAATTCTTTCTTTAAAGCAAATTACACAAAAAAAGAAAACAGACAATCAAATTTCTCATTCCATCATTTTTATGAGAAAAAAAATTCAAGTTTGTTCCAAGCCCATTGTGTCACTCCTGGCACCCCTGTCATGCCCGATGACTACACGTCTAGCAACCGCGTGCTTGACGACTGCCTCGATCCTTCCGGTGAGCAAGATGTTTTATGGACATTGGTTTTGCTACCACACAGCATACCCAGGCGGGCTTGTGACGCAAAATTGCGGGTCGTTAGCCTCGACACCCAGCCAATAGGGACCAGATTAGTGGACTTGCATACAGAACTGTTGCACATGTAGGTGGGGGCATACCACCATGAAGAGTTCAGGTTTTATCGAGTCAGGTCGCCAGACATACCGATCATTCTGGGTTTCACTTGGTTAGCCTTGTACAATCCAGTGTTCCATTGGAGCAGCGGGGACCTGTTTTCCTGGGGACCGCAAGGTGAGTGTTCTTGTTTGTCACTTCCCTGCCGGATCACCTCTGTTGAGACTGCCACAGACACACCACCGGTGGTGGTTCCTCCTGAATATCAGGATCTGAGTGAGGTGTTCAGTAACCCACTGACAGTGGTCTTCCCTCCGCACAGACCGTGGGACTGTGCCATCGATCTCCTTCCCAGAACCATGCCCCCCCCCATGGGTGGGTGCACCCCTGTCTCTCCCCGAGCAAACAGCCGTACAAGAGTATATTACCGAAGCACTTAAAGCAGGTAATATTCGACCTCCCATTTCGCCAGGTTTCTATTTTGTTGGAAAAAAGGATGAGGGTTGAACGCTATCGGGGTGTGATACCCCCATCCTCTGCCTTTGATCACTGTGGCCTCAGAACGAGTGCACAGTGAAAAGATTTTTATGAAATTGGATCTTCGGAGTGCATACAACCGAATCCCCATCAGGGAGAGGGATGAATGGAAGACCGCTTTCAGCATCACCCTGGATCATTATGAGTATTTGGTCATGCCTTTTGGTTTGTCTAACACACCCTCAGTGTTCCAGGTATTTGTGGGTCACGTACTAGGAGACCTCATGGATGACTGCGTCCTGGTGTACCTGGACTACATCTTGATCTTCTCCAAGTCCTGGGAAGAGCACGTCTGCCAGGTAAGAGCAGTGTTAGAACGGCTCTTCCAAAATTGCCTCTATGTCAAGGGGGAAAAATATTTCTTCCACCAGTCCAGAGTGCCTGGGCTACATTGTGAGCGATGGGGACATGGCTATGGACCCAGAGAAGGTCCAGGCGGTGATTGACTGGCCACGACTGTGAATTGGGAAAACGCTACAATGGTTCCTGGGTTTTGCTAATTTCTACAGGAGATTCATCAGGGGATTCAGCTCCATCGCTGTCCCCCTCACGGCCCTTATGGCAGGTAAGGAGACCTGCTTGGTTTGGGGATAACAAGTACAGAAAGTGCTCCCAGAGTTGAAGAGTTGTTTCATGACAGCACTGATATTGTGACACCCTAACCCCACACTGTTGTTCGTGGTGGAGGTGGACGCCTCAGAAGTTGGAGTCAGGGCCATGCTGTTCCAAAGACAGGGTAACCCACCAAAACTATACCCCTATGCATACTTCTCACAAAAGCTGTCACCAGCCGAGCAGAACTATGACATTGGAAATCGAGAGCTCTTAGCCATTAAATTAGCTCTGGAGGAATGGAGGCACTGGTTAGAAGGGGCCTCGCAACCCTTCCTGGTACTAACTGACCACCGTAACCTAGAGTATCTTCAGAAAGCATGCTGAACCCACACCAGGCCTGATGAGCCTTGTTCTTTACCACATTCGATTTCACTGTATCGTATCGGCCAGGCTCTAAGAACACAAAGGCTAACGCCCTCTCACGGCTGTTCGCCACTGACGCTCTGACAGAATGCCCAGAGCAGATCCTACCTGAACATCGGGTTGTGGCCCCAGTACGCTGGCACTTTTTTCAGGAGCTCCAAGATACACAAGCACCTGAGCCCAGTCCCCCCATGGCACCAGAAGGTAAGGAGTATATGCCCATGAAAATGCGGCCAACACTCCTGCAGTGGACCCACGACTCTCCCACAGCAGGCCACCCAGGTGTGCACCCTATACTGTCTCTCCTCCAAGGGAGGTTCTAATGGCCCTCCATGCCAGAGGACATCCAGGAATATATAGAAGCCTGCACAATCTGCTCCCAAGCTAGAACTCCAACACAGAGACCTGCTGGCTTATTGGAACCACTGCCACTACCCTCGGCCTCATGTAGCAGTGGACTTCCTGGTGGACCTCCCACCTTAGGATGGTAAAACCATGACACTAACCTCAATTAACCAATTTTCCAAAGCCTGCCACCTGATCCCTTTACCACAGTTACCCACAGCCCTGGAGATGGCAGGAGGCACTATTCCAATAGGTCTTCCACCTATACAGTCTGCCTGAGGACATTGTATCTGACCATGGGCCCCAATTCACCTTGCGAGTGTGGAAGGCACACGCACGCACGCACACACTTTCAGAACCGCTTGTCCTATACAGGGTCACAGGGAACCAGAGCCTAACCCGGCAACACAGGGCAGAAGGCCGGAGGGGGAGGGGACACACCCAGGACGGGACGCCAGTCCGTCGCAAGGCGACCCAAGCAGGATTCGAACCCCAGACCCACCGGAGAGCAGGACTGCGGTCCAACCCACTGCGCCACCGCGCCCGTGTGGAAGGCATTCTGGGCAAAACTGGGGGTCTTGGTGAGCCTCACCTGTGGCTACCACCCCCAGTCCAACGGGGAGATGGAACAACTGAAGCAGGATATCAGTCGCTTCCTCCGCAGCTCCTGCACCCATCAACAGCACCAATGGGACCAGTACCTGCCCTGGGCCAAGTATCCCCACAACGCCTTGGCCTACTCCTCCACAGGTATGTCACTGTTCCAATGAGTTTTAGGGTACCAGCCTGCTCTGTTCCCTTGGTGCTCTGGCCCGAGCAACGTACCCGCAGTCGACACCTGGCACCAGGCCAGCAGAGAGACATGGCATGCCATTAATGCTCATCTCCGGCATAGCAGTATCTGCTAAAAGCAGCAGGTGGACTGCCACTGGCATCCACTCACCTTCCAGCCAGAGGAGAAAATGTGGCTGTCCACCCGGGATCTGAGGTTATGCCTCTCCTCCCCTTTGAGGTCCTTCGCCAGGTCACGCCCATCTCCTATAGGCTCCAGTTGCCTCCAGACTTACGAATCCATCCCACCTTTCCTTTCTCAAACAAGTCAACGAGTCAGCGGCAATTGATGGGGATCCGGTCTATGCTGTTTGGGTGCTGCTTAATTCCCGTCAACGGCAAGGAGGCCTGCGGTACCTGGTTGACTGGGAAGGTTATGGCCCGGAGGAACAGTGTTGGGTGCCCTGGGATATTCTGAACACTGTTCTTGTTGCTGATTTCCAGAGATCCCATCCAGACCGGCCCAGGCCCCGCTGCAGAGGCCGTCCTCTCTCGCATCGTAGGGTTGCAGATGCCACCCGTAGGGCAGGAGGTGCTGTCACTCCTAGCACCCCTGGCGTGCCCGACGACTGCCCGTCTAGCAACCGCATCTAGCAACCCGCTCCAATGCACCTACCCACGGAACCTCCAACTGAGAGACATTCTCCTCACCTATCTCTTCCGAAGCTAACTGTTCTGATCTGTTCTCTGGGTGCAACCCCGTGTGATTCAAATAAAGCAAGTTAGCATCAGCACTTGAGTCTGTTCCCCTGATCCCCTGCACACAGCGTGACACATTGCAAGTTCACCCCATAATCACTGTAAATAATGACTAATATCATAAGGAAAAAGTAATATAACAAAATAAAATAGAATGACTACACCAGACACTCAGGCCTTCATGTTGAAGTATATTTTTGTTGTTGCTTTTTCGCAGTTTGTTCTGGGAAAAGTAATTAATTTTTTTCCACATGTCGAGGTGTTTTTTTCAATAACTGGCATTTCCACAAAGTTTTTTTTTTTTTAATTGCGCACATCAGCTAGTCTTTTGAATTGTTCACATAATTGTAGCAGCAAACACAGTCTTATATATAAAAAAAAAAAAACCCTTCTTCATCATTCTATGGAGATCAGTGGTTATTAGGAAATGGCAATTCTTAGTATGAATAAGTCTAATGAGAATATTAATTGTCTCTTAAATGTCTATTTCTTGTTCAGCATTTTCTCCCTAGAATACTATCTGAAGAAGCCAGCCAGCAGTGACAGATGCACCACATGCCAACTGAAGATGATGACCAACTGCCATAATGGATGAGACGTACCTTGCTGAACTGGGAAATCAAGCAACAATCCCATTATTATTTACTCACTTATTAAACTGCCTTAGAAGTTTTATCTAATCTTCAATGCCCAGGAGGAGTGGGCAGCCACTGGCCCTTGGATCCCCAGAGGTTGTTTCTCCCTTAATTTTCATTTGGGACTTTTTGTCCTTTTCCTCTGTGGCCAATAGGCATGCTTAAAGCTCTATAAAAGCATTATATTATGATAGTCTGCATTCAGCTATCTTCTTTGTTTGTTTGTTCTGATTTACTTGTTTTTCTTGCCCTATGTCTGTGTTAAAGCATTCTCTGTCACTGTTTGAGAAGAGCACTCTATAAAAATCAGTTGAATTGAACTGAATTCAATTCATTCACAAGAAGGGGGGTTCAGTAGTGCAACAGCTCCTGTTCTCAGGTGGGTCTGGGGTTCAAGTCCTGCTTGGGGTGCCTTGTGACAGACTAGCATCCCATCCTGGGTGTGTCCCCTCCCCCTCTAGCCCTACACCCTGTGTTGCCAGGTTAAGCTCTGGTTCACCACAACCCCTCTTGGGACAAGTGGTTTCAGCCAGTGTGTGTGTCTGTGTGAAATGAATTACAAGAAGGGGGGGTGTGGGGTGCAGTTGGCTTGGCCGGGGCCTGCTTTCTGGTGGGTCTGAGGATTGAGTCCCGCTTGGGGTGCCTTGTGACGGACTGGCGTCCTGTCCTCAGTGTGTCCTCTTCCACTCCAGCCTTGCACTCTATGTTGCCAGGTTAGGTTCTGGCTCACCGCAACCCCGCTGGGGACAAGAGGCTTCAACAAATGTGTGTGTGAATTACAAGATCAGGTCATTCAATTTATTTTTATAGAGCACTCTTCTCACACAGTGACACAGAGTGCTTGAGCAAAGGCAAAAAAAGCAAATACAACAAAGAAGACTGTCAATGATGAGGGTGAGAGACCAAGGAATGGGTTTGGACCCAGTTTCGGGTTCAGTTTATTGAAAAAAGCGTCATTGTCAGGGATGGGCGAGGGCCGATCGAGGAGCAAATGTTGCTCGAGGGACAAGACCTGAGACAAGGTCAATTGAACAAAGCCGTGATTTGGAGTTGTGGATGTGGTGAACAGGGGGCCTCAGTCAGACATGATGTCGTCTGGTAGGCTATACAGGTGAAAAACATGTTGGAAGAGTGCCTCTGCAGTTTCAGGTGTCATGGGGAGTAATTATTATTATTATTATTATTATTATTATTATTTTATTTTTTATAGAGCGCTCTTCTCATGCAGTGACACAGAGCACTTTAACACAGACATAAGGCAAGAAAAACAGATACACACACAGAGAAGACGGTCAACTAATGGCTACCATAATGAAGAACTTATTATAGAGCTATAAGTATACCTACTGGCCACCGGGGAAAGGAACAAAAACTCCCAACTGAGTCATGGCAGGGGAATTAGGTGGCACACCTTTGAGAACCGATCAATGATGGTCAGTATGATGGTATTACCTTCAGAAGGTGGAAGATCCATCAGGAAATCGATTGCTACGTGGCACCAAAATCACCCTTGCAGGAGGAGTCAAGGTGGCTGGGGAGGGTGCATGCTTACATGCTCCACGTGAACAATGGGCCATGTTTGGTGACCCAGGTGAGCCCCAAAATGATGGGGTATTGGGGACCTAATAAGAAAAAATACGAGGTCCTCCCTGTGGCACATCCCGACTTGTATTCCCAGTGGCTCGGTTCGAGACTCTACTACCATGGTGCTCAGTAGTTGTCTGTCAAGCACACTGACTCGTAACATGAAGTCACACCTGGGCTCGGACAAAAGGTATATCCATAAAACAGCTGGCTGGCCCTAAACCCTCCAAAGCATGCAGAGCCATCCACTCTTCCCCCCAGAACAAGATTACAGGTACCATCAACTGACTTTCAGGTTGGTGAAGGCCACTCACCTTTGGATTCCAGTGGGGGTAACTAGGAGATGGTCCGACTGAGCAGGCGCCACGAAAATGTCCAGGGTCACTGCAATATAAATACAGCTGCCCGTGGAGCCGTCATTGTCTTTGATGGGGGTCAGGTGCACCTGCCCAACCTGCATGAGTCCGGGGACTCGAGAGGGCCACTGCCCATGGAAGAGGCCAGCTAGGGGTGCTGCAGTTGTGCCTCAGCCAGGTTGTCAGTCATGATTACGGTCTCCACGAATCAGTTAAAAGATGGCATTTGGCACAAGCATTTGATGTGAGGTTCTGGGTGTGACAAAGACAGTTGACTACAGACTAGCGTAATACATTTTCAGTGCATTTATAAAGGTTATAAGTATGCCTGCTGGCCATGGAGGAAAGGAACTAAAAACTCCCAATGGAAAGTTAACGGAGAGTAAACCTCTGGGGGTCAAAGTACCAGTGGCTACCCACCCCTCCTCAGCATTCTAGATTAAACAAGACTTCTAAGTCAGTTTGCAACTAATAATTGCATTCTTGCTGTATGATACTTTGATTTTCCAGACATGACTGCACTGTGCTCGGGGAATGAGGGACTTCAGTTACTCCCAGAAGTGACAATGACAATTTGCATGATATAAATCAGTTGTCTAGTTTTATAGAGAGGTCTTATCAGGTGAAAAGCTAGCAGGGTGATGGAGGATTTCAGTTTTAGAGATTGAGTCATGGGTGATGATTTGTCATTTGTCATGGAGAGCCATGTTTCAAACAATGAGTATATATCTGTGTTGGCTGGGTGATAGTAGTGAAAGAGTATTTGGTCAAGTTCATAACAATGATACAAGAGGCAGTGAGATGCAATGACCAAGCTGAGGGAAGAGATACAGATAGAAAAAGCATAGTTTTTAGCACTGAGCCTTGGGGACCACCTGATAAAAGAAGCTGAAAGAGAGACAGAGAGCAAGTCACACTAAGTCAACTGGTAAGATCTATCTGATTCATTCCAGTAAGGATCCTTGGATATCGAACAGAAAGGTACAAAAGTAAGGAGGATAAAGTGGTTTACTGTGTCTTACGCAGCAGACAGGTCAAGAACAATGAGAAATGAAAAGTAAGAGGCAGCTGTAGCAAACTGCAGAAGGTTTAGAGAAGGTTTCTTGAACATGGGTGAGATATGCAGAGCTTTGAAGGCAGATGGGGAGCAACCACAGAAGAATAAGAAATTAGAGTTCGATGGCTTTAAAAGAATGATTTGCAGACACACGGATGAGGTCAGGAAGAGAGGTGATCACAGAGAGAGGTCAGAGATGATTTTGAAAACGGGTTGGAACACAGGGATGAGAAATTGCTAGGGATCCTAGTGAGGAATTTTTTAATGTCAACAACCACTTGAACCAAGTAGGGTTGCGGGAAGCCATGCCATACCTGGTAACATAAGGCACACGACTGAAGGGGGAGGGGACACACCCAGGACAGAACATCAGCCTGCTGCAAGGCACCCCAAGCAGGGCTCAAACCCCAGGCCCACCACACAGCAGCCACCCGACAAACCTGCCACACCACCACACTATTGGTACAAGCTACTGAATTTATGAATATATCTTAATCCTGTCACTGCTGGGTTTCAATTAGATTTAATAATGAATCGTTTGAACTTTCACATTATAAAAGAAAATATGTAACCTGCTCCATTATGAACCACAGTATCCTGGGTTTCAGAAGTCAGAGTTTCCCAAGTCATACTAAAGTGGATTGTGTCCACAGTCCATGTCAGTGCTTTCCTGAGTTAGACACACATATCATGTTTCAAAGAAAGTGTTTTCATGTCTGATGACTGGGCACTGGCAAAGACTTCTTGTCCCAGTGAAAATCTATGAAGTGGTTAGCAGGCTATATCTTTGTTTCAGATCTGATTTCATAGGTTTCTCATGCGTCCTAAAATCACCATATCACTGTTTGTTGTGGTTTGCTGTATCTAATAACAGAACCACTTTTTAAATGACTCTCCATTTTCTGTTTATGCTCAGGGGCAGCAGATAGTATAATGATTAGCACCATTGCCTTGAAAATGAAAGATGTGAGTTGAAGCTAGGTTTGAATCCGTGCTTATACTGAGCAAAGCACTTACCATGAGCTAATACAGTAAAAGAAACAATTACCAGGCTCAATATCCTTGTAAACAACTACAGGCAGCTTAATGAGCAAAGCTAACCTTGAAATTTAAAAAAGTACTAACTAAATGAATAATCATGTTTTGAAGTGTAAATTAATTGTTCTTTCATGCTCTTCCTATTGTAACCCAAACACAAAATGCATGTGATGTATTTACAGCAATAAGCATTCATTTATGGTGTTTTTCAAGGTATTTTAGCACTCTTTGAAGTTCCTTTAGATCTGTAGGCTAGTGATACAGTGTAGATATAGGATATGTAACTGTAACTCTGTATCAATTTTTCTTGCTGTATGCCTGTGTTAAAGCGTTCTGTGTCACTGCGTGAGAAGAGCGCTTCATAAAAAATAAAATAATAATAATAATAACTCTGGGCAGGTGTTATTACAGTCTATAAATTTTGCCTTCATGTGGTTCAAAGTGCAGATGGTTTCCCAGAAGGCCTTTGCTGATTCATTAAGCAATTATCACACTCTCTCATTTGTGGATCAGCTAGTACCAATTAGTGGTAGAATCTGAAAAAAATATAAACAATGCATCCTCTCACCTTACACCAATAAGTTTCATCTCAATTCTTTATACCTTTGTAAATTTTGACTGCATTTTTCATTGTGTATAAATGAGAATATATTTTATCTATAATTTTTCACAAATTACATATGGTGGTATGGTGCAAATTCAAAGCCACAAAATCAGATGCTCTACAGTCAAATTGTGTCTCACTTTGCTCATATTTCTTAGTACTCTTTTGCATGTCTACCTCAAGTGACCAGACATAACTGAGGGTTTAAGATTTTTGCCATAGTTAAACAGTTTTCTTTCTTGGTTGTGTCGGTTCTTACATGAACCTCATGGAAAAATAGTAATTATAAGTACTCTTAAAACATGTAATTAAATTAGAAATTAAGTGCCTTCAATGAAAAAAAAAAAATTAGGGGCTTCTCCAAAATGACTAACCTCATTAATCCCACAGTTTTCTGTGAATGATATATATGAATAGGTGATCATTTCTGTATTCTCTGCAGAAAATTGTCTGTCTGAAACGCTTGTCCAATACAGGGTTGCGGGAAACTGGAACCTACCCGGCAACAAAGGGCATAAGGCCAGAGGGGGAGGGGACACACCCAGGACAGGATGCCAGTCCGTCGCAAGGCACCCCAAGCAGGACTCGAACCCCAGACCCACTGGAGAGCAGGACCCGGTCCAACCCACTGCGCCACTGCACCACCATGCCCCCTACAGAAAATGGTAACATAGGTGAAAACAGCTGGTAATCAAATAAGACATTTAAATCTTGTCAGCTGATTGAAATGTTGAGGGCAGAAATGTGTTTTCTTCAAGAGAAACACACACACAATATCTACAACCGCTTAGCCCGAGCAGGGTCCCAGCAAATCAGAGCCTAACCCAGCAATACAGGGCTAAAGAGAGAGGACACACCCCAGATGAGAAACCACTGTGCCCCAAGGTGGTGCCCCAAGCAGAACTGAAACCCCAGACCCACCTGAGAGCAGGCTCCAGTCAAGTCCATTGCACCACCCCTCAAGACAAAAAAAAAAAAAATCCCATTTATTTTCTCTAAGAAGCAGTTTACCTACACCTAGTTCTTACATGTAACTACTAATGCAACCAATGTAGGCAAATGAAGGTGGGACAAACTAGTAGTATAGTGGTAAAAGCTGTTACTATTCATTCTGAAAGTCAAAGGTTTGATCCCCACCTCTGACTACAGTATCCCTGAACAAGGTGTTTACTCTAACATTGCCCAGCTGTATAAATAGGTAAATAATTTTAGGTAGATGCGATGGTGCAGTGGGTTGGACCGGGTCCTGCTCTTCAGTGGGTCTGGGGTTAGAGTCCCACTTTGGATGCCTTGCGATGGACTGGCGTCCCATCCTGGGTGTGTCCCCTCCTCCTCTGGCCTTACACCCTGTGTTGCCGGGTAGGCTCCGGGTCCCTGCGACCCCGTATGGGACAAGTGGTTCAGAAAATGTGTGTGTGTGTGTGTGTGTGTGTGTGTGTGTGTGTGTGTGTGTGTGTGTGTGTGTGTGTAATTTTAGGTAGATTAACACTATAAGCTGCTTTGGAGAGAACTGTCAGCTAAACAAATAAATAGTAAATGGTGTGCAATGTGTTTTTATTTTAAATTTATTTGTTTTTTTCATTATTTTCAATTTAAAATATTACATTTAAATAGCAAGCCATGAACAATGATTTTACAGCAGGCAGGAAAGGTGTTTCCATGGCTGAGATTCCTATTGTCAGACAGTGTACAGGCATCCTGCACCACTGGCTCCCAGCTCTTTGCAGGGCCCTTCTTTCCCACTGAGAAAGTACAGCAGCCAGCAGCTTCTCCTCATGTGTGAGCCTATCCCAGAATGCTGCTGCCCGATGACTTGCTGCCCGTAGCCACCTTTTCCCAGGCTGCACAAAACAGGATGTAGCAAAGATCAAACATAACACACTGACACTGATGAGAACTTAGGGAAATTGGGAGCAATTGAACCACATCTATTACCAGAGGGTCACAGCAGCACACAAACTGCCTTGAGCAGCAGGCAAAGCAAAGCTTTTATTCAGGAAGGACAATAACCTCAGTCTTTAAACCATGCTGCTTTTTTGCTGTGATGTGCCAAGAAATGAGAGATGAAGAGGCTCTTGAGCATTTCACACACACACACACATTTTCAGAACCACTTGTCCCTTACAGGGTCACAGGGAGCCAGAGCCTAACCCAGCAACACAGGGCATAAGGCCAGAGGGGGAAGGGGACACACGCAGGACGGGACGCCAGTCCGCCACAAGGCACCCCAAGCAGGACTCGAACCCCAGACCCACCGAAAAGCAGGACTGTGGTCCAACCCACTGCGCCACCGCACCCCCCTTGAGCATTTCAACTTATTATTATTGTTTTTTGAAGTGAGGAATGACAGAAAAATGTAACAGTGATAAAGTGTTTTTAATACAATTTTTGAATATGAAGCATTAAACGTGTTAATCTCAGAGAATAAGAATACCCATTTAATTACATCCTGCTTTCCATCCAATTTATATGAAAAAATTGCGCCATAACATTACCTGGAGTCGACATTTTCTGTCCTTGTTGCTTTTATTTTAAGAATTGCAGCTACTCAACCAACAGGATAATATAATAAAATTCTTGTTTCATCTATTACCACAGTTTGAATTGGCTTAGCCATTATATCTGAGTACCCCCTCCTGTTTTGTTGCCTAATTAAACATAATTACTCTATTTTGTAGTGGGACTTGCATGCATCTTGCAACTTTATAATAAGAAAATTTGTATGGATGTCCACAGGCTGGCGACGCCAGACAGGAGACAGCACTTTTTTAACTTCCTAGTCATAGCATGTGCCCTGTGCTGTGTAACCTGGTTATTACCCCTGTTCACCCCACTCCATGACTGAAGACAATGAAATCATTTGTTATACAGGAAAGAATTCTGGCTCCATGCAGGCACAGAAAAAATTCCATGTTTTCTTTGTGCATAATCATGACGTGCAGTTTTCCTTGGCTCTGTTGCAAATACTATGATGTGTGCATGTTTATTGTTCTTTTTTCATCCTCTTAGATATTGTATAGACATGTTCAGCATACAGTAATCAATGTCTGAAGGAAACTATTATCTGAAAATTAATCAGCATCAACAGAATAAAATCTGTTAAGAAACAAGTTTCATTGAGAATTGAAAAGCTTTTAATATAAAATTTGAGGAATACTATTTTTAAGTAAGGGGGTGCGGTGGAGCAGTGGGTTGGACCACAGTCCTGCTCTCCGGTAGGTCTGGGGTTTGAGTCTTGCTTGGGGTGCCTTGCGATGGGCTGGTGTCCTGTCCTGGGTGTATCCCCTCCCCCTCCGGCCTTATGCCCTGTATTGCCGGGTAGGCTCCGGTTCCCCTGCGACCCTGTATAGGGTGTGTGTGTGTGTGTTTGTATTTTTAAGTAACATTGTGAAGTTAATGTTAATATCATTTTTTAAAGGCTAAAAAAAATCAGCATTGTAGCTTCAACACATAGAATACATATCTTCTCTATGGACAAAACACTCTTTTTATAGCAAAAGCATGAGCCAAATCGTTTGCCTCTCACAGAGGGATGGAAATTTTTTTGGGAATAAAATGGTAATTATATGCCTCTGAAGAACATAATGAAAAGTGGAGCATCACTGTGACCCTGTCAGTTCCAAGACTGAAGTTCCGAGGCTGACGTTCAGTACGACATTGTGCTGGGTGATTAATCATAGAGAGTTCCTGGAGCCGACACTGTCAAGGACAGCCTTTCCCTCCAATCCTGCGAGCATCTTCCCTCACTGGCCAATAGCTCCAGTAGACACCATGGTGCCAGCAGGTCTGTAGTTAAGCCTGTTACGCCTAATGTGACACACGTGCAGGATTGAATTTCAGCTCAGTTCAATAGCCCTGGCCAGTCACATGGGTCCAGTGAAATCAATCAAATAAAGTTGCCATTTCTCCTTAAGGTCCAGATAAATGAGTGTCTGTCACATTTTCTGCTTGTTGAACTTGCTTTATGAGATGTTAGGGAAAAGGATAAGTATTGACAGACCGGTACTGTGGTTGGTGGTGCAATGGGCTCTGGAGATGTTAGAACTGTTAAATCAAACAAAAAAGTGTTCAAATTAAAAAAAAAAAAAAAAAACAGACAACTGTGATGGATCACAAACTGCATGGTTAATCCTTTATGACTCCTCCAAAATGGTTTCCATGTTTAGATCCAGAAGAACCATATTGTTTTAATACTCAGAAAAGCAGCTTTGCTTACCCAAATGTGTTTTATTACCCAATTGCCTTCAAAGACTGATTTTCTTTGTGCTCCTTTCTTTTTTTTTGTACTGTTATTTTTCTTTTAATATTAGCTGAATTGTGTGAATGCACCATCACTAACTAAAGGACTCCTAAAGGAAAATCTTGACTAGAAGAGAATGGCAGCCTCATTGTATTTACAACAATAACCAATGTCTACAGTCACTTGTCCCGAGTGGGGTCGCGGCAAGCCGGATCCTTCCCGGCAACACAGGGCCGATGGGGGAGGGGACACACCCTGGACAGGACACCAGTCCACCGCAGGGCACCTTAGGCAGGGCTTGAACCTAAAACCCGCCACACAGTGTGAACTGTACCTGTTGTATAGCAAGAAATTGTTAATTTCTGAAGTCTCAGAAATCAGGAATGCCTTCAGATGTATATATACCATATTGTATTGTCACATAGTTAGAGGAACTTGCCAAGGTTTTTTTCAGTCAGGGTACAAGTTAACAACGACCTTCTCACTTACTACTATTTTTGTCTCATTGACCAGATGTCATGCCAGCTTTTGGTTCTTAATTTTTTTTTTCTTTTTTAATGTCACAGGACTTTTGGAAAACCACCTTCAAGACCTCTTCCCCTGATGTCAAGTTAAGTATTTTGTACTGCCTGCTAATCATGAAGCTAGTTAGTGAGTCAGTTTCCTTAACCTGGAGAAATCTGCAGTGGCAGCAGTCTCAGCAGGAAGGCTCAAACCTTCCTTTCTCCAGCAGCTGTATCTAACTTTTCCTAGGGGATCCCCAGGTGTTCCCATATATAAGTGTGTCCTGAGCCAATGGGATTTATCCAGTACACCTGTAGCAGGGGCTGATCGGGGGGCATTCTTACAATATTCCTGAACCACCTCAACTGGCTAATCTTGATTCAAGGTGAAAAAACTGTACTCCAATGCTCTCTTGGATCGCCAAGCTCCTCCCTCTGTCACCAGGAGTGAGCTATGCAATCATGTGAGCTCATGACCATTAGTAAGAATGGATACATAGATGGAATAGTAAACCAGAAGTTTTCTTGGAAGACTTAGCCCTCATTTCACTAAAACAGTTTGGTACAGCGTCACAAAACTGCTAACACTATAAAAATCTCCTTTTCAATCCCCTTTTTCCATGTTTCATCACATGAGAAAAAGACCTCAAAATACTAGGGTCACTTATTCCCAACTCACCAACCTACTTTTTTCCAGGAGAGGACATCACTATGACTTTCATGTGCCGATTCTCCTCCCAGCCATTTCATATTTAACAGTGAACCGCTTAAGCCCACGCCAAAGGTGGGTATTAGATGAACACAACATACACCGATCAGCCAAAACCTTAAAACCCCTTGGGGGGTGCCAAGCAGACTGGGAAGGCTGGCTTGAGGCACAAGTCCTTCAGGGAAAAGGGTCCTCAGACTAAGAGCTGATGGCCCCCAAATCTTGGTTGGACGCGTCGATCTGTAGGAGAAAAGGGAGAGAGAAGTCTAGACATGCTAATACAAGCCTCCGACACAGTGTTGCCTTAACCATCCGGTAGGCAGCCTGGCGCTGCTCCATCCACTGGACCAGCTCTGGGGTCTCTTGCCGGCTGAGGTCTGACAGGGGGGCGGTAAGCAAGGAAAACCCTGGGATGAACTGCCAGTAGTAGTTTTCCAACCCTAAGAAGGACCTCACCTGCTTTTTGGTCTTGGGAACTGGACAGGTTGTAATGGCAATTTTCTCTATTTGAGGCCGAATCTGTCCATTTCCCAAGAGGAACCCCAGATACCATACCTCTCTCCTCCCAGTCGCACACTTTGCTGGGTTTGTCATGAGGCCTGCCTCCAGCAGGAACTGTAGATGATGACTTCATCAAGATAGGCCACAGCATACCCTGCATGGAGCTTCAGGATTTTTCCGTGAGCCTCTGGAAGGTAGCCGGAGCCCCATGCAAACCAAAGAGGAGTGTAACAAATTGATGTAAACCAAAAGGAGCTGAGACTTTACATTTACATTTATATTTATTCATTTAGTAGATGGTTTTCTCCAAAGCAACGTACATCTCAGCAAAAGTACAGTTTGTGCATTAAATTCAGAGGAAGAGACATGGCTGCAGACATGTGATTCTTAAGTAAACCTAGTTTGTTACTTTCCACTTGATGTACCAATGTTCATTGCTCGAGTAGATGCATAAAACACAAGATAGATGAATCCTGATAACCTCATGCCAATTATTATTATTATTATTAGGATAAGTTACACACAATCACATACAATATAGGAGCAGCGGTTGTGTAAAGGCCTATCTGGGGATGATTATAAATTTATGGTGCATGAACTTTTACATCATACATGAGCTAGAGAGATCTTGGGTAAAATGGGTCCGGAAAAGGTGAGTTTTCAAACCCTTCTTGAATGTAGACAGAGTTTCTGCAGTTCTGAGTAAGAGGGGAAGGTCATTCCACCACAACAGAACCAGAACCGAGAACCTCCGTGCTTTACCTTACGTGTGAGGGACCACTATTCGAGCAGAAGTAGACGAGCAAAGGGGTCTGGCTTGCTTGTAGCGGTTGATCAGGTCTTATAAATATCTGGAAGCAGTTCTACTGATGCATTTGCAGACAATAAACAGGGTCTTGAATTTGATTCGGGCAGCTATAGGATGCCAATGCAGAGAAATGAGTAGAAGAGATATGTGGGAACGCTTTGGCAAATCAAACACAACTCATGCAGCAGCATTCTGAATCAGCTGCAGAGGTTTGATGGCAGTAGCAGGAAGGCCACACAGCAGAGAGTTGCAGTAGTCCAGATGGGAAGTCACCCTGGCTTGGACAAGTAGTCGGGCAGAGTCAGTTGTGAGGTACTGAGGGATCCTACGAATATTATGCAGGATGTATCTGCAGGAAAGGGGGGTGCAGTGGCGCAGTGGGTTGGACCGGGTCCTGCTCTCCGGTGGATCTGGGGTTTGAATCCTGCTTAGGGTGCCTTGCGACGGACTGGCGTCCCGTCCTGGGTGTGTCCCCTCCCCCTCCGGCCTTACGCCCTGTGTTGCCGGGTTAGGCTCCGGTTCCCCGCAACCCTGTATGGGACAAGCAGTTCAGGAAGTGTGTGTGTCTGTGTCTGTAGGACTGGCTTTGATGTGCCGAGAGAAAGACAGACTCGAGTCAATCGTTACTCCCAGACTCTTGGCCGAGGAGGTAGGCGAAATGAGTGAGTTGTCCAGTTTGATTGATAGATCATGACAGGAGGACAGACCAGCTGGGAGGTGAAGAATCTCTGTTTTGGAGAGATTGAGTTGGAGGTGGTGATCAGACATCCATGCAGAGGTGTCTGACAGGCAGTCAGCAATCTGTGTGGAAATGTCTGATACTCCAAGTGGAAAGGAGAGGACAAGCTGGGTATTATCAGCATAGCAGTGGTAATTGAATCCATGGGAGGCTATGACTGGGCCGAGGAAGGAGGTGTAGGTTGAGAAGAGAAGAGGACCCAATACTGAGCCTTGTGGGACACTGGTTGAGAGAGGCAGAGGATAAGAATGAGCGCTTCGCCAGACCACTTGACAGGATCTGTCAGATACGTAGGACTCAAACCATCTTAGTGCCACTCCTTTGATCCCAAGCTGAATAAGAGAGGAGATTAGAAATCAGTGGTTGACGGTGCTGAATACAGCAAACAGATCAAAGAGGATGAGGACCAAGGAGAGGGAGGTGGCTCTAGTGGCTTGGAGAGCATCAGACACCTCCAGAAGCACCGTCTCAGTGGAGTGACAAACTTTGAAACCAGACTGATATCTATCGAGGACATGGTTCCGTGTGAGGAAATCAGACAGTTGATCAAAGGCTGCCCACTCTAAAATTTTAGACAGGAAGGAGAGGAGGGAGATGGGTCTTTAGTTTTGGACCAAACTCGGATCCAGGGAGGGTTTCTTTAATAGAGGTGAAGTGAGAGCGGTTTTGAAGGTAGCTGGGAAACAGCTGGAGGAGAGCGAGGAGTTGATGATCTTAGTGATGAAGGTGGAGAGTTGCGGGGAAATGTTCTGTAGGAGTGACGAAGGAATGGGATCAAGCAAGCACGTGATGGCTCTGTGCGATATCCGGAGGTCGGAGATTTCACATTCGGAGAGTGACTTGAATTTGGAGAGGATAGCTTCGCAGGGAGGCCCAGCGCGAACTGGACAGGGTGATGCTGAGAACTTGTCAGTGATTGCTTTGACTTTGTCTCTGAAAAACAAAGCAAAGATATCAGCAATGAGACAAGAGGGAGGAGGAGGTGGCAGAGGATACAGAAGAGATGAGAAGGTGGAAAAGAGTCTGTGTGGTTTTTTTAGACACAGACTGTATTTTATTGTGGTAGAAGGAGGTTTTAGCTGAAGAGACTGGAGAGTGAAAAGTACTTAAGAGTGACTGGTAGGCATCTAGGTCTGAGCAAGTCTTGGATTTATGCCATCTTTGCTCTGCAGCCCGGAGTTTGGTCCTGTTAGTTCGTAACGTATCAGTCAGCCTTGGGGTGGCACTAGGGTGTGCTGGTCTAGAAGACAGTGGACAGAGAGAGTCAAGGGTTGAAGATAGGGCAGAGAGGAAAGTGTTAGTGACATCGTCTGTTGATAGATCTGAGAATTGTGCAGCAGAAGGGAGAGCGGACAGCGTAGCAGAGGAAAAGCAGGAGGGTGAGAGAGATTTCAAGTTCAAGTTGTTGTTTATTGTCATTCCTCTATACAGCTTGTGTACAGTGGAACGAAATGTTGTTTCTCCGGAGGCTGTGGTGCAACACAAAACATAGCACAAGACAGTAAATAAATACACAGGACAGGACGTGGACGCAGGTATGGCTGCGAGCTGTAGGCAGTTGTGGTGTAGTGTAGTGTTGGGTTGACTGTTTGACTGTGCCAGGTGAGTGTTGGGAGGCAGCAGGGTGTTAAGTAGTCCTGCCTCAGGGAAGAAACTGTTGCGAAGTCTGCTGGTGGTGGTACAGATGTTCCTGTACCTCCTGCCAGATGACAACTGTGCAAAGAGTCCATGAGAAGGGTGAGAGGGGTCGTCCACAATGCTGGTGGCCTTGCGGATGCAGCAGTTTTTGTCTGAGGAGTCAATGGTGGGAAGAGGAACTCCGATGATCTTTTCAGCTGTTCTTACCACTCGCTGTAGGGTCTTGCGGTCAGAGACTGGGCAGCTCCTGTACCACACGGTGAGACAACTGGTCAAGAGATTCTCTATCGTCCCTCTGTAGAAAGTAATGAGGATGGAAGGGGAAAGTTTGACTCTCTTCAGCTTCCATAAGAAGTGGAGACGCTGCTGGGCCTTCTTGTCTAGGCAGGTGGTGTTCAGAGTCCAGGAGAGGTCCTCTGTCCTGTGTACACCAAGAAACTTGGAGCTTTTGACTCTCTCCACAGTTGTTCCATTGATGTGCAGAGGTGAGTGGTCTACTTGGATCCTCCTGAAGTCAACAATTATCTCTTTAGTCTTATCAACATTTAGAAATAGATTGTTGTCTTTACACCATTCTTCTGGTTCACCTCCTCTCTGTATGCTTGACACATCATTGTTGCTGATGAGGCCCACGACTGTTGTGTCATCAGCAAACTTGATGATCTGATTTGAACTGTACTTTGCAGCACAGTCATGAGTCAGTAGGATAAACAGCAGTGGACTGTGCACAGAGCATTTTAAATTGCGGTGGTAGATGACAGCGGGTGCAGAAAAAGGCGAGGAAAAAATGCTGAGGCAGGGTTGAAAGGAACTGAAGAAGTGGTCAGAGACATGCAGCGGAGTGACAGAGAGGATGGGGCAGCCACGGTTGCGGGAAAATACAAGGTCAAGACAATTGCCTGCTTTGAGAGTAGCAGGGGATTGGAAGAGGGAGATATCAAAGGACTGTAGGAGCAACAGAAGGCTGCATACACGAATGTTGTCTACATGCAGGTTGAAGTCACTCAGGAGACTCAACAGAGTATTGTCCCCCGGCAGAGAACTCAACAAGATGTCAAGGTCATCCAAGTAGCAGATTTCCGTGGAATCTGCTGACAAAAGAATCTGCCAGTAGCCCTTAGTCAGATCCAAGGCTGACTAAAAGTGAACAGTGTCCAGTCGGTCCAGGAGCTCATCTACCCAGGGCATAGGATACGCATCAAACTTAGCAACAGCATTTACCTTACAATAATCCACACAAAAGTGAGTGGGGCCATCCAGTTTTGGAACTAGTGCCACCCGGCTTCTCCAGTCACCGTGGGATTCCTAAATGATCCCAAATTGCAACAACTTGTTGGTGTCTTCCCGAAACACTTTGCATTTGTGCACAGGAATGCGATTTTAGCGGCTCCAGACTACCTCATCTGTCACTGGCTTGCTATGATGCTATATGAGGTGTGCCCAGTCTGGGAGAGGAGAGAACACATTTGCAAAATCCTCCGGCACTTGTCTAGCCTGCAGTTGCTGTTGGTCAGAGAGGCCAGACCCCAGGGACACCAGAGAGACTGCAGCTAGGGTGGAAACCTCTAGGCCTAACTCATCTCGCACGAGCTCCCTAGTGGCGAGGGAGGTTGTCACTGGCTCTTGCCACTGTTTGAGGACATGCAGGTAGTAAATCTGATGTACAATACCCTTGTCAGACCGGACAACCTCATAATCAACATCCCCTACTCGCCATGTGACCACAAAAGGCCCTTGCCACTTAGCAAGTAATTTAGACTGTGAAGTGGGAAGCAAAACAAAGCATTTTTCCCCAAAGAGGAAGTTTCTTGTATGTACAATCCTGCTTTTCTTGTGCCTGTTGCAAATGCTCCCAAAACAGACAACCAAGAGCATGCAGCTGGGCTCGCATATCCAAGACATGCTGCACTTTGTTTTTACTGGGGCTGGGTCCCGCCTCCCAACTTCCCTAATTATATTCAAAATACCTCTTGGGTATCTGCCATTTAATAGCTCAAAGGGGGGAAACTCTGTAGAGGCCTGGGGAACTTCACATAGCCTAAACAACAAAGGATCCAAGAGATGGTCCCAGTGACGGGGATCTTTGGCCACAACTTTACTAATCATTGTTTTCAGCGATTTTTTAAAACGTTCTGTCAGGCAATCCATTTCGGGTTTGAAAACACTGGTGTGTATGAACCGAACCCCAAGAAGCTTACAGAGATTAGCTAACGTGTGTGACATAAACGTTGTGCCTTAGTCAGCAAGAATCTCTGTCGGGACCCCCACCCTTATGAACACCTGGAGCAAAGCCTCTGCCAGCATGCGGCCCATTATGTTGGGCAGGGGAACCACCTCCGGATATCATGTAGCATAGTCCACTATGACTAATACGAAACAGAACCTCTGAGAACTGCGGTCCAAAACTTTGACAAGGTCCGTCCTGATGCAATCAAAAGTGACCTCCATTAACAAGAACGGATGCAGCCACACACAAGGTACTGCCAGCGGATTCAAACATTTACATTTTTTCCTTTGGCAGACACTTTTCTCCAAAGCAACGTACATCTCATAGAAAATAAAATTTTTGCCTTACAAGAGACATAGTTGAAGATGTGTGACTCTTAAGAACAGTTAGTTTGTTTTCTTCACCATATATAGCTACATTCATTCATCTTAGGCTTTTATCCAAAGCAATTTACAATGTTAAGGTTACAATTACTTGCCCATTTATACAGCAGGGTAATTTTACTGGAGCAATTTAGGGTAAGTACCTTGCTCAAGGGTACCACAACCCAAGGTGAGGCTCAAAGCTGCAACCTTGGGATCCAAAGGCAGTCACTCTAACCACTACACTCCTAGCTGTCTCATACCAGTTGTTTATCACCTAAGTAGTGGCATAAAAGTTTACCAGAATATTGCCAATTCCTAATCACTTTCCTAGTAGTTTTTCTTTTCTTTTTTTTTTGGAAATATATATATATACATTTACATTACATTGCAAGAGTGAGTGACTCTGTAAAGGACTGATCTGAGCATGATCATAAACAATTATACCTTCCATGAACTTAAGAGATCATAAATGAAGTGAGTCTGGAAGAAATGAGTTTTAAGACCCTTTTTAAACGTGGACAGAGATTCAGCAGTTCTTAGCAAGAGGTGTAGGTTGTTCCACCACAACGGAGCCAGAACCGAGAAACTCCATGCTTTACCTTTCGTGCGTGGGACCAGCCTTCCTGGATCAGGGCCTTGGTGTGGTGGAAGGGCTTGCATGATCTACGACTCTCCAGAGCTATATCATCGGAAGTAGTACGGTCCTGGTAGGATCTCCCAAGGTGAACAGGTCTGGAGTGAAGATCCAGACTAACATGATCCAAAAACCTCCATGAAAAAAGTAAACATGAGAACGTTTACCCTGCCCGGAATAGAGTCAACAGAACCTACCCCTGGAGCCAGGCCTGGGGGTAATGTTCCTAGGCGAGTGCCTGGCAGCCGGGCAGCCCACGTAACCTGGCCGGGCTCAGCCCGAAAAGGCAATATGCGGGGCCCCCATGCAAGGTCCAACATGGGAGTTGGATGCAATGCTTTTCAGGTCACAGGAGCAGGCAGGGTGGCATGTGGCATCGCAGCCCCGCACAACAGAACCTGGCTCTTGTCACGTGGAATGTAAACTCACTGGGGGGGAAAGGAGCCGGAACTGGTGCAGAAGGTTGAGAGATACCAACTACATATAGTTGGGCTCACCTCCACTCACAGTGTTGGCTCTGGAACAAACACCTCAATAGGGGGTGGTCTCTCTCTTTCTCACAAGCCCTGGCTGGCTCCCATACAGTTGGAGTTTATCCCAGTGGACAAGAGGGTCGCCTCAATGTGACTTAAGGTCGCAGAGAGGAAAACTTTGACTGTTGTGTGTGTTTATGCACCAAACAGCAGTTCAGAGTATTCAACCTTCCTGGTTTTCTGGACAGGGCCCCACCTACAGACTTCATAGTCCTGCTGGGGCACTTCAATGCTCACATTGACAATGACTGGGAAATCAGGCGTGAGGTGATTGGGAAGAACGGCTTGCCCGATCTGAACCCGAATGGTGACATGGTATTGGACTTCTGTGCTATAGTCATGGTTTGTCCATAACAAACACCATGTTCGAACACAAGGATGTTCATAAGTGTACTTGGTACCAGAGCTCCTTGGGCCAAAGGTCAATGATCGACTTTGTAGTTGTTTCAGCTGACTTGAGGCCACATGTTCTGGATACTCAGGCGAAGAGAGATACTGAGCTGTCAACCGATCACCATCTGGTGGTGAGTTGGGTCAGATGGAGGGGAAAACTGATGGACAGACCCAGTAGACACAAGTGTATAGAGAGGGTGGGCTGGGAACAACTGTCGGAGGACCCTGTATGGAATGATTTTAACTCACACCTCCAGGAGAGCTTCTCCCATGTCCTTGAGGAGGTAGGGAACATTGAGTCTGAATGGACCCTGTTCAAAACCTCTATTGTGGAAGCAGCCAGGCACAGGTGTGGCTAAAAGCTTGTTGGTGCCAGTCATGGCGCCAACCCAAGAACCCGCTGGTGGACACCGGTCATGAGGGAAGGTGTCAAGCTGGAGAAGGAGGCCTTTAGAGCCCGGTTGTCTCTGGGGACTCCTGACTTAACAGACAGGTACAGGCAGGCAAAAAAGGCAGCAGCGGCTGTGGTTACAGAAGCAAAATCCAGAGCATGGGAGGAAGTTTGGAAAATGGTTTGGCTGTGGAAAATGACTATAGGTCAGCTTCATAGAGGTTCTGGAGAATCATCCTGCAGCTCAGGAGGAGTCAGAGGAGCTTTGCTCAAGCTGTGCTCAGCAAGGGTGGAGAAACTCTAACCTGATGAGGACATTGTTGGGCGGTGGAAGGGGCACTTTGAGGAACTCTTAAACCTGAGAAATATGCCTCCATTACAGGAGTCAGGGCCAGAGGCTTCCGGGCTATCAGAGTCCATTTCACTGGTGGAAGTCACTGAGGTAGTCGGTAAGCTCCACGGTGGTAAAGCACCAGGGCTGGATAAGATTTGCCCGGAATTGCTTAAGGCCCTGGATGTTGAAGGGCTGTCATGGCTGACACACTTCTGCAATGCTGTATGGACCTCGGGGACAGTGCCCTTGGATTGGAAAACTGGGGTGGTGGTTCCGATCTTTAACAAAGGGAACTGGAGAGTGTGTGCTAACTATCTGGGAATCACACTTCTCAGCCCCCCTGGGAAAGTCTATGCCAGCATGCTGAAAAGGAGGCTCCAGCCGATAGGTAAACCTCAGATTGAAGATGAACAGTGGGGATTCTGCCCCGGCCGTGGAACAGTGGACCAGCTTTTTACCATCTCAGAGATAATTGAGGGGACATGGGAGTTCGCTAATCCAGTCTACATGTCTTTTGTGGACTTGGAGAAGGCCTATGACTGTGTTCCCCAAGAAATTCTGTGGGAAGTGCTTAGGAAGTATGGGGTGCTGGGGCTACTACTGTGGGCCATTTGGTCTCTGTACACACTGAGCGAGAGCTGTATCTGCAAATTCGGCATTAAGTAAAGCTCGTTCAGTGTGGGTGTTGGACTCCGCCAAGGTTATGCCTTCTTTCCACTCCTGTTTGTGGTTATCATGGACAGGAATTTCAGGTGCAGTCGAGGTCAGGAGGGCATTCTATGTGGGAGTTGGAAGGTGATGTCTCTGCTTTTTGCGGATAATGTTGTCCTTTTGGCACCCTCACATGGTTGCCTCCAACACGCACTGGAACGGTTTGCAGCTGAATGTAAAGCGGCTGGGATGAGGATCAGCACCTCAAAGTCTGAGTCCATGGTTCTCTCACGGAAAAGGATGGCATGCCTCCTCCAGGTAAGGGTAGAGAATTTTCCCCAGGTGGAGGAGTTTAAGCATCTTGCCCCCTGAGCGCCTCCCTTTGCAGATATACCAGGCACGGCCAACTGGGACGAGGCCCCAAGGTCGGCCTAGGACCCGCTGGAGGGATTATATTTCACAGTTGGCCTGGAAACGGCTGGGGATCCCCTGGGCTGGGCTGGAGGAAGTTGCAGGGGACAGAGGCGGCGGGGCCTCTCTGCTCATTCTGTTGCCACTGTGACCCTAGTATGACAAGTGGGCAAGAAAATGGATGGATGGATGGATGGATGGATGGATGGATGGATGGATGGATGGATGGATGGATGGCGTGGGACCACCAAGTGGGCAGATGTTGAAAATTATAGCAGTCTGGTTGGTGTGTAGCAAATGAAAGTCTTGTAGACAGCTGGGAGCAATTCTATTGATGCATTTGTAAGCAATAACCAGGGTTTTTAATTTGATCCAAGCAGCTATGGGAAGCCAGTGCAGAGAAACAAGTAGGGAACATACATGAAAACACTTCGGCAAGTCAAACACGACTCAGGCAGCAGAGTTCTGTATCAGCTGTAGAGGTTTGATGGCAGTAGCAGGAAGGCCAGACAAGTTGCAGTAAAGTTGCAGCAAGTTGCAGTAATCCCGACAGGATGTCGCCATAGCCTGGACAAGTAGTTGGGCAGAGTCTCTCATGAGATAAGGACAGATCCTGCAGATGTTATGATCAAGGTTGTGGCTTCGATGTGCTGAGAGAAAGGTAGACTTGAGTAAATCATCACTCCCAGACTCTGAGCCAAGGAGGTAAGCCGAATGAGTGAGTTGTCTAGTTTGATCAAGAGCTCATGTCAGGAAGACAGGCCAGCTGGGAGGTGTAGGATCTCTGTTTTGGAGAGGCTGAGGGAGCCGCTCTGGCCGACTGGAGAACATCAGACACTGCCAGAAGCGTCGTCTCCATGGAGTGGCCAACTTTGAATCCAGACTGATATCCATCAAGGACATGGTTCTGGGTGAGGAATTCAGAAAGTTGATCACAGGCTGCTCATTCTAGAGTTTTAGACAGGAAGGCGAGGAGGGAGACTGGCTTATAGTTTTGGACTGAGTTAGGATCCAGATAGGGTTTCTTTACCAGAGGTGAAATGAGAGCAGTTTTGAAGGCAGATGGGAAGCAGCCAGAGGAGAGCGAGGAGTTGAGGATCTTAGCAATGAAGGTGGAGAGTTACAAGGAGATGATCTGTAGGAGTGAGGATGGGATTGGATCTTTCTAGCAGGAGGTGGGTAAGTGTGATTTTAAGAGGTCAGAGACTTTAGATTCTGAGAATGGCTTGAATTTAGACAGCACATCTTCGCAGGAAAGTCCAGGGTGAACAGGGCAGGGTGTTGCCGAGAACTTGTCCGTGATTGTGTTGACTTTGTTTCTGAAAAGCAAAGCAAGGGCATCAGCAGTGAGAAAAGAAGGAGGAGGCGGCAGTGGAGGACCCAGTAGGGATGACAAGGTGCCAAAGAGTCTGTATGGTTTTTTGTTATTCACACTGACACTCCAGACAAGCGGCACACCAGCGGCAGATGTCCCAGCGAATACTCAGCTAATAAAACCATGCCTGTAAATGCAGCACCATTTAATCCTGCCTAAGGTGCTCCACCATAGGGTTAGAATGGGCCTCCTTAAAAAAAATTTCATGGTGTCCCCGAGGAACTAATGACTGTAACGTCTCTTCCTCCATGTCAGAGTCATGGCACACCCTATAATAATGATTATTCACTATATGAAAATACAGGCAGGTAAGCCGCTGTCCAGGGTGCACAAAGACCCCATCAATTATCATCACTTATGCACAAGCATGACAAAGCCTTTCATCCCACCACTGTTCAAGCAGAAACTCACTTACCATTTCAAACCTTGGCATTCTGTCTGGCATTCTGTCTGGCATGCCTGAGGAGCTTTTGCTGGGCACACCATCACTGTCAGTAGATGCAGTGAGAGAGCAGGCAAACCTTCCCCTAAGCTTGGCCCATTCTGCTTGAAGGTGGGCAAGACATTCACTAAACCCCCTCCAATTGGTATCCAAAATGAGCGGAAAGGGAGGTCTGGTATCTAACCACAGCCACCAGGCTGTGCTTTTTGCCTCAAATATGGAAGGCAATCTTTGTGGTCAGATATCTGTATACATCCTCATGAACACACCAGACCAACACCATGTGGCAAATATGCAATGCCCCCGGTGGAACCATGCTTTGTTGAACAATGGTTTGTCGACAGCCAGAGTCCGGCAAAGCTTAACATAAGCCCCCTTGGAACATTACCGGTGCCCGGTACTTCGCTGCCCAGCTGAGAGCGGACGTGCCAGTGGCATCTTCTGTAGGAGTGACAGTTCCGACATCCATTGCAAGACAATCCCCTTGGACATGGTCACGCTCCCCACACCACCAGCACTCCAGTCCCTACCCTCCGGTCACCTGGGGGAGCTGTCTTAGGGTAGTAAATTTTGGGGCTAAGGGAAGAAAAGGAGGGGACTTGCGTGAAGCGGCAGGAGAGGAAGTGTGGGACGGGTTGGAAGGAAAAGGGTGGGACAGGAGGGGAGCGGGGCAAGCTGGGGCTTGGGGTCCGGAAGGCTTCTGGGACTGGGGATGGACCGCTGTGCGCAACGGGGCAGCTAAATGATTTTTGGCCTACCAGATGGCCTCTGCAAGGGACCAGGTGTAGTTACATTGCAGCCAATCATTAGTATCCACAGGCATGCTCATCATGAACTATTCCATGGTGACCAGTTCCACAGTCTTTTTAGACTCCTGCCGATCAGGTTGTAGCTACTGGTGGGCGAAGGCCAGGATCATCTGCACGAAGAGGAACAGCCGAGCCGTCTCATCCTACCACATGCTGCGCAGATGCTGCCGGTGTCCTTTGGATGTGAACCCTATAGGCTCCATTGTGGCTTCCCAGAGGGCTCCATAGTCAGCCGCTGCAGCTGCTGGGACCTGCCTGGCTGCCAACAGAGCCTCCCCTGTGAGCAGGGGCAGGAGGTGCAGGGCCCACTCGTCCGGAGCCCACTGACAGGCCCTACCTGTGCGTTCAAACACCTTCAGGAAGGTTTCCAGATCATCTTCTGGGGCAGTTTTTGGGAATCGAACAGGAGGAGGTGGGGGCTGAGCAGGATGGTTGGCAATGATAGCCAAAGCCTCCACCAATGCTCTCCAATCCTCCACTGTGCTGTCAGCATCCAAGGACTTCTGCTGTTAGAGACAAATCTTGCGCATAAAGCAAACTAGCTGAGCCCCACCCATCACCGCCGAACTGGAGATCCTGGGTGGCATAAACATGCAGGACACGTTTGCTGGGTGAGGATTTATCTTTATTTATAGGTGCAGCAGGGGTGGGGGGGTGTGGTGGCGCAGTGGGTTTGGCGTGGGCTTACTCCGTGGTTGGTCTGGGGTTCGAGTCCTGCTTCGGGTGTCTTGCAATGGACAAGCATCTCATCCAGGGTGTGTCTCCTCCCCCTCCAGCCTTGTGTTGCCGAGTTAGCCTGTAATCTTGCTCAGGACGAGCAGCTTCAGAGAATGTGTGTGCGTGTGTATACATGCAGCACATCATTGAAGGGGAAACTGTGTACAGGGTAGGAATGCTTTCTCATGTTTGTGTCATTCTGTGTTTTTGGTGCAGGGCATTGAGACTTCAGGGTCTGGGGTTGTGTTTCCTCGGGCTCTAGGGTCCAGCATTCATTTGGAATTCCCACGTCAGTCTCCTCTACTGTTTGGAAAGACAGGGTTAAATAGGAATGATTATTACGAACAGGTGGGGTAAAATCACTACTCCATACCATCCCCCTCTCCCCCAGCCTGAGCAGGCCACATTAGGTCTTTTGGTAATTTTAGTAACAGCTCTTGCTTGTCAGTACCCAAACTTTGATCTACAGAACAAAAAATCAAGATAAGAAAATTTATCTCAGGCATGACCAAAAAAATTTCGAGTCCCATATTGCATAATTGAAGTTGAAGTGCTGTTTTTGAAGTCATGTACTGTTTTTGGCATGGCTGAGGTCTGTTGGTGTGTTAGGAATGCAAGAGTATTGCTTTAAATGGGCAGTGTTCCATTGTGAAATTTCACGTCCACATTTCAGCATCTCTAACAAGCCACATTAGTTGGAAAAGTTTACTTTTACGTTTACATTTATTCATTTCGCAGACGCTTTGTTTAGTAGAAGTTTAGCTTATGATTTTCCGGTGGCAAAGCTAATTCTAAAGCTGAGAATAGAGAACAGCAGAAAACAGTATTTTGATGTTGATAAGCTGAAAGATCCAGCAGTAAAGAAAGACTTTTTACAGCATTGCTCTGAAGAACTGAATCAGCATCCTCCAAGATGATGCAGTGCTGACCATCAATAGTGTAACCGAGCATTCTTGTAGGGTTCACCTAGACACTTTGGGATCCAGAAAATAACAAACAATACCCATCCAGGTTGGTTTCAAACACCTTCAAAGGTTTTATTGGATGCAACATGTGTGAAACTTACAAGAAGACTGGCTGATGCACTCCAGTGCACATGTACAAAGTCCTGCCTATGGCAAGCCCCAAGGGGAGAAAAGACTCATCATATACAGATATGCACCACTAGTGAACAGTCTCCTGGTGTCACTACATTCAAAATTAAATCTTTTACATATGTCTCCCCCTTCCAGAATAAACGTCCATATTTATTCAATAACAATAACCCCTGTAAACAGCAATAAACAATCAACAACCACAGAAAGTATACAGCACAAGACACTTAATAACAAATTAGAACAGCCTTGCAATAGAACACTTCCCTTCACGCGTTTTTTTTTTTTTTTTTGGGGGGGGGGGACCAAGAAACAGAGTCAACAGTTGTTCAGTAAATCAAAAAGTCTTTTAAACAGCTAGGAGGTTTCAAAATCCTCCCAGTCCTACTGACCCTGGGGTCTAACCCAGCAGACCTCTCACATGAACAGTTTGTCTCAGGTGAACTACTCAGTTCTTTCTGCGGGGAAATGCACTCTGCTCCCCCAGATATGTCTAACTGAAAAGAATGGGAATTTGGCAATGACTCAGGAATGTCACACAATGTATGATTTTGTAACAGGGACAAAAGAGGCAGTGTATAAGGCCTCAGCCTATTATAATGCACTACCTGCAGTCTCTCATCAGAGTCAAATGGATTGGCAATACGGTAAGTCAGTCCAGGTTCTCCACACAAATTCATAACTTGCACAATTTTATAAAGTCCCTTCCAATGGGGTGCCAGCTTCATGTAGCTCTTCACTGGGTTGCTGAGCCACACCATGATATCCACAACATAGGGCTGGTGCTGCAGTCCTTCATCATGGTACAGTTTCTGATGCTCATGAGCTTCCTCACTGTGCATCCATGCACTACAAAAGGCAGAGTTCAATTTCGTCAACACTGAAGAAACAAACTCAGCATGAGACCCTGACATCTTTAAGTTCAGAGCACGAGTGGGTAGCAATATTCAATTCAATTCAATTTATTTTTATAGAGCACTCTTCTCACGCAGTGACACAGAGCACTTTAACACAGGCATAAGGCAAAAAAAAACAAATACATCAGATAAGAAACAAAGAAAACAGTTGACTAATGACTACCATAATATAGCATTTTTATAGAGCTGTAAGTGTGCCTACTAGCTACGGAGGAAAGGAACAAAAACTCCCAACTGAAAGTCGATGGAGAAAAAACCTCTGGGGGTCCAAGGGCCAGTGGCTGCCCACCCCTCCTTGGCATTCTAGATTAAGTAACAATTCTAAGCCAGTTAACAAGTAACAATGATATTGTTGCTATATGGTATCTTGAATCCCCAGCTTAGCATGGAACGTTTCATCCATCATGGCAGTTGGTTATCTTCAGTCAGCATGGGATTCGTCTGTCACCACCGGCCAGCCTTCTCAGGTCTTATGTAGCGAGGCAATGCTCAACAAGAAGAAAGAACAGAGTTAGTAATTTGTAACTTAAACAAGTCAATTTAACATGCATTTGTATAAAGGTGGTCATACTTCCTAGTCTAGTGACAATTCTTGCAGCAGCATTTTGTACCAACTGCAGCCTGGATACAGTCTGGTATGGACAACCCGACAGTAAAGCATTACAATAGTCCAGCGTGCTTGAAACAAAAGCATGACCCAGTTTCTCAGCATCCTGCCTACTTAGGATTTGCCGTAATTTAGCTATGTTTCTTAACTGAAGAAAGTACGACTTAGTCAAAGCATTTACATGAGATACAAATGACAGCTTCCCATCCAACAGGACACCCAAATCCTTGACACAATCTATGCGTTTGAAGCTAATTCCATTTGTTGTAAAGATTGGTGTGATTATGTCAAGAGTTTTGGCATCACCACCCACCACAAGTATCTCTATTTTACTGGTATTTAGAGAAAAAAATTCTTACTCATCCATAATTTTATACTGATAAAACAATTAGCTAAAAACACCACATGTGATGGATCATTACGCTTAAACGATACATATAGCTGTGTGTCATTGGCATACGAATGGGAATTCACATTGTGTTTGTGAAAAATGTCACCCAATGGTAACATATAGAGTGAAAACAGTAATGGCCCCAACACAGAGCCCTGTGGCACACTATACTGAACCAATACCTCAGCAGGGACCCGTCAAAAAATATGGTGTGAAATGAGTGCTGGAGTGGGGCGAGGTGTTGTAAGCAAAAGCCACATGCTTCACATAATTGTCGTATTCCCCACTATAGGTCAAAAGAGTCTTAGCCAGTTGATCTACTAGAGTTCAATTAAAATGTTCGACCACCCCATCTGATTTCGGATGGTAGGAAGCGGTACGTGTCTTATTAACGTGCAGCAGCCGGCAAAGGGTCTGAACCACCTCTGCTTCAAACTGATGGCCCTGGTCAGACTGCAAAGTCTTTGGAATGCCATGAATCAATATACAGTATAGTCCTCAAAACTGTCTGTGCACATTGATTAGGCAGAGCACACAAGTTGACAAATTTGGTGAAATAGTCCTTTACTACATAACGATTTCCCTTTAGTGGTCACCGGCAGCTCTAAGATGTCCATAGCCACCCTCTCAAATGGCCATACCGTCTGGGACCCACCCATAGGTGCTTGGTGGTTTTGAACAGGACTATGGCAAGTCTGACATGCCCTACACTGCTCAAACCATGTTTTCATGCCTCTGAACATGGTAGGCCAGTAGCATAATTGTCTCGCCTGTTCCCACACACGCTCAGAGGAGAAATGGGCAGAGGCTGGAGCACCATGTAGCTGCGAAAGAATGTCTGGTATTAGTGCCAATGGAATGACTGTTTGGGTGAAAGGATTCCCTGTGAGCAAACAGACAACAGAGCGACACAACAATGCATCAATGATTCCAAGACAGTTAAACTCAGCCCAAAACTTTCGTAAGCACCAAGAAGCTCCCTTTAACTGTCTCCTGGATGGGCTTTGTGACTGCTCCACCCAGCTCAACACGATGTTAATATCAGGGTCAGCCTCCTGTATGGCCCTAATGTCAGAGGCATTGTGTGATAAAGCATATAGAGAAAACATGCTGTCTGAACTGTCCTGTGTCTTCACAACAGTCACCTCCTCTGAAGGGTCTGCAACCTCAGAGGCATTTGGAATGTCAGTATTTCTCTGCTGAGAGCTCACCACATTCACCTCCAACACCTCCTTGCCACTGGGCGCTATTTCATCCAAGCCAGGTGTCTCAGGGCGATGAAAAAGTGTGTCCGCGTTTTTGTGCTGATGGCCCTCCTTATGTACAATAATCCCATTAAGAGGACCCAGCTCCAGAATCCATCTGCCTTGCCTGCCTGTTGGGTCATCATCAATAGACATACGTCGAAGCGCCAAGAGTGGTTGATGGTCTGTAATGATGGTAAATGAAGCAAGTCCAATGCAATGTCTGAATTCTCTTACCGCACACACAATGGCCCACAGCTCACAAACAAAGGTACACCAATGCCTCTGTGTAGGGTTCAATGCCCGGCTGGCATACACAACCACATACTTAAGTCCATCTTTGTCCTGGGCAAGCACCGCACCAACAGCCCATTTAGAGGCATCAGTGTAGATTTTAAAAGGCACATTGAAATCAGGCAATGTCACAATTGGGGCAGATGACAACACTTTTCAAATAGTCAAATGAAATTCCATGTTCAGTTGTCCATACAAAAGGAAAATTTTTTCCAACAAGCTGATTAATTGGAGCAGCATGCTTTAAAAAGTCTTTCACAGATCGTCGATGATAAGAACATAATCCCACTCTGCCACCAGTGTAACCAAGCGTTGTTGTAGGGTTCGCCTAGACACTTAGGGATCCAGAAAATAACAAACGATACCCATCCAGGTTGGTTTCAAACACCTTCAAAGTTTTTATTGGATGCAACATGTGTGAAACTTACAGGCTGATGCACTCCAGTGCGAATGTACAAAGTCTCGCCTATGGCAAGCCCCAAGGGGAGAAAAGACTCATCATACACATATTTGCACCACTAGTGAACAGTCTCTTAGTGTCACCACATCCAAAATTAAATATTTTACAATAGTCTCAAGAAAGCCATGACTGAAGCAATGAAAAAGACTATAGGCTACAGGAAGTGTGTCAAGCCTGAATGGATATCTGCCAAAACATAGGAATGCCATGGGGAAAAAGTTATAGAGTTAAAGAAGAAACTCCTGGATTCCAAGTCACCCAGGCTGAAGGAGAGGATAGTAGTGCAGTACAGCGTGACAGACAGAGAAGTCAAGATGGCAGTGAAGAAAGACAAAAGATGGTACACCGAGAAACTTCATGAAGAAGCAGAGGCAGCTGCCGAATATGAACATGAAAACAGGCCGAGGATGGAAGACCCATCACAGAAAAACAATCCACAGTAACGAGGTGCACAGAGCATTTTCAGAGGATCCTGAACCGACCTTACCTAACAGTGCCCATTGACATCACTGATGCAGAAGACGTGGACATCAACATAGGAGACATCACAGTCCAGGAGGTTAAAGAAGCCATCTGCAAGCTGAAGAATAGCAAGGCTCCAGGAGCAGATGGTGTGTGTGCTGAGATGCTGAAAGCAGAAGGTCTGGAGATACTAGCTTTCTCCAGCATATCCTACAAGACATCTGGGAGAAGGAAGAAGCCCCTGATGACTGGAGAACTGGGGTCATTGTCAAACTGCCAAAGAAGGGAGACTTCAGGGATTGCAACAACTGGAGAGGCATCAGCCTACTGTCTCTCACCAGCAAGGTCTTCTCACACATCATCCTTCAGTGCATCACTGCAGCAGTGGATGCCATAGTACACCAAGAACAAGCTGGTTTCAGGAAAGGGAGATTCTGCGTCAACCACATCTTCGTCCTCTGCCAGATCCATGAGTAGCTGTACGAATGGAATGCGACATGATGTTTCTTGACTTTTAAAAAGCATTTGACTGCCTGAACTGTGCCTCACTTTGGAAGATCCTTTGACACAACATTCTCCACAAATTGGTTAACATTATCCAGTCCTTGTATGGGAAAGTGGAATACCAGGTCATCCGTAACAACAAACTGACAGAGCCATTCAAAGTGGATATTGGAGTGAAACAGGGTTGTATCCTGTCACCGATGCTGTTCTCCTTGGCATTCGACTGGCTTCTGAAAAGCGTTACCCAGGGAAAGCAATAGGGCATACAGTAGACCCTGACCTCAGTCTTTGAAGACCTAGGCTATGCGGACAACCTGGCGCTGCTGTCAAGCAGACACCAAGACCTCCAGCAGAAGACAGAGAGCCTTAGTGAGACTGCCAGAACCATTGGACTGAAGGTGAACACCAGGAAGACACAGGTCATGAATAAGAACACCACGGACAGTACACCAGCTACGGTGAACGGCAGGCCATTGGAGGATGTGGAGGAATTTGTTTATTTTGGCAGTAATGTAACAACAAATGACGACTGCAACACGGAAATCAACACCAGAATCAACAAAGACAACCAAGCTTTTGCCATGCTTAAGCCCATCTGAAGATCCACCAGCCTCAGCATCCACACCAAGATTAGAATCTACAAGAACAACATCCCCAGCATCCTGCTCTATAAATCAGAGTGCTGGAAGGCCACTGTCACTGTTGAGTGGAAACTTCAGGTATTCCAGATCAAGTGCCTGCAGCGTATCCTCAAAATTTTCTGACCAAAGACCATCTCCAATGAATACCTCAGGAATAGGTCAGAGATGGGCACCACAGGAGAGACACTCCAAGTGCACTGATGAAGATGGTTGGGACACGTCTGCCACAGGTCACCCAGCTCTCTACCCAGAATAGCACTATGCTGGACACCCCACGGGAAAAGAAACTGGGGGAGACCCAAAGAAACCTTCCATAGAACAGTCAAGAGGGACCTGAACAGTAAAGGATTGACTCTCAACATGGCTTCCAGAGCAGAAGAGTCAGGTGGAGGTCCCTTGCCATTGCCTCAAACACCAGATGACACAGAGAAGATTCATGTGCATTTTGGCAACTGAACATAGTTTTTGAATGTTCTTCACAATAAATGCTCAGTAGATCCCTGTTTGGGTCATTCCTCATTCTGTAAAGAACTGATCAATTAAAAAGAAAATTGGAAAATACCCCAGAATAGTAAATATGTAAATGTGTGTAGATGTCTTTTCTCATGCTGAAAATATGGGTATTCAGCAGGACTGAGAATGCATTATTTTTTCCCTTTTAAAAGAAAGGAAAACAGGCTTTAGGTATCTGAAATTTCAATAAACACATTACTTTCAGGAATGGATTTTCCTCAGATTCCACAGATTGAGGGATGACTGTGGTTCAATTTCATTTATATTTGTGTCCTGACAGTTTTTAAGTCATTCATTTATTTACATACTTACCTATTTATTAATGCAGATTAGTATAAATCTACCACATAGTCCAACAAAAGGCTTGTATACAATATAATGACAGCATACTCTGCAAAATGTGTAGCCTGCCTTGTATGGTTTCCCAAAACCTGCAGGTAGTGCTATCGATCTCAGCCCTCAGCTAACAAGCATCTCAGCGCTCAGTCACACTGGAAGGTCAACAAGCACTGATCTAAGCAGACAAAGTGCCCAAGACAACTGCAGCAGGAAATGATACCCTCTAGAGACAGATTCTGGCTTGACATCAGTTTTGTGCTCCACCAATTTCCACCCACCCCTGAGGCGAATAAATGCTGGGAAAAGGATTCACTAACATTTATTTAGCGATACTTTTTTCAGACCAATTTACATCCATCCATCTTCTTCCGCTTACCAATTTACAGTGTTAAGCTATTTTACAATTATTTACCTATTTATACAGGTGAGTAATTTTACTGAAGCAATTTCAGGGTAGGTACCTTGCTCCAGGGTACTACAGCTGGAGATGAGGTTTGGACCTGCAACATTTGGCTCCAAAAGCAGCAGTTCTAACCACTACACTACCAGCTGTCCCATACCTGTAATCCACTTTAGTGGAGCAATTTAGGGCAAGTACCTTGCTCAAAGGTGCAACAGCAAAAGGTGAAAATTGAACTTGCAACATATTTTAACATACAGTTGAAGAACAACTTCCAGGCATGAAAACAATCTTTAATTGCATCCTTGATTAATTGTTTCAGCTGATACTGCATATGCACTTATCAGGAATTGAATCTATTTAGTACAGACTTCAACACAGTCACTTTGAGAAGTGGGGGTGTGGTGGCGCAGCGGGTTGGACTGGGTCCTGCTCCCAGGTGTGTCTGGGGTTCAAATTCTGCTTGGGGTGCCTTGTGACAGACTGGTGTCCCGTCCTGGGTGTGTCCACTCCCCCTCCAGTCTTACACCCTGAGTTGCTGGGTTAGGCTCTGGCTCCCCGTGACCCTGTATGGGACAAGCGGTTTAGAAAGTGTGTGTATTTTGAGAAGAAGTCTGATGCATCTTGCTGAAGGTTATTGTAGTGTTTATATGATTTGATACTTCTACTGTTGTACATATTCCTTCCACAAACAGAGTTGAATGTGTAGTGGACTTTGAATTGTTGTCTGCCTAGTAATAGGAAATGGAGCCACTTCCCTAGTTTTGGTCATCTCAACTCTAAGTCATAGAATTCCATTAATGCCTGCTCCATTCCTCCGTTCACTATTCCAGTGTAAATCCCTGTCTGTAACTGTACTTTAATGACACAAGTAATTACACCCACAGATTAGTGGGAGAGCCCAGTGTGGAAGTGAATCTGTAGGCTGCGAATAGAGAGCAAGTTTATGGATTTTCTCTTGAAGTTCTCTTCAGGAGAAAGCATCGATAAGCTCCATATGAGCTCAATTATAATTACCTCTCTGTGGTTCCCCTCTTTGGAGTTTTGATGCAAACCATCAGTTATATCCCCTGGTCCTTAAAATATTATAGATTGGCTGAGCTCTCAGACATGTGGTCATTATTTTTCAAAGCAGGATGTTTTGTCCAGTGAGTTGAGGCCAATTCTGTTTTCCTATGCTGGAAGAGGAGTTTATGAGTTTCCTATCAGGTTTTGTAGAATTCCCAGTAAACTGTAAAATTCAGTGTCTAAAGATAGCAAAATTTTGATTAAACTTATGGGTTCCAGATATATCAAAAAGATAGTGATACAGTTTAATTTTAACTGAATTGCACTTTTAACTGAATTGCAGGGATAGGGTGAGGAGCTCAGTCACCCGGGAGGAGCTTGGAGTAGAGCCGCTGCGATGCAGAGGAGCCAGTTGAGGTGACTCGGGCATCTGTTCCGGATGCCTCCTGGACGCCTCCCTGGGGAGGTGTTCCGGGCATGTCCCACTGGGAGGAGGCCTCGGGGCAGATCCAGGACACGTTGGAGAGACTACGTCTCACAGCTGGGCTGGGAATGCCTTGGGGTTCCCCCAGAGGAGCTGGAGGAGGTGTGCGGGGAGAGGGAGGTCTAGGGGGCTCTGCTTGGACTACTGCCCCCACGACCCGGTCCGGGATAAGCGGAGGAAGATGGATGGATGGATATACACAATTATATATCCGTCCATCCATTTTCTATCTCGCTTGTCCTTAGTAGGGTCGCGGTGGCAGTAGGGAGAGTAGAGAGACCCATCTGCCCCTGTCCCCCGCAACTTCCTCCAACTCAACCTGGGGGATCCCCAGCCGTTCCCAGGCCAACTGTTGAGATATAATCCCTCCAGCGGGTCCTGGGCCGACCTCGGGGCCTCGTCCCAGTTGGCCGTGCCTGGTATACCTCCAAAGGGAGGAGCCCAGGGGGCATCCTATCAGACGCCTGAACCACCTCAGCTGGCTCCTCTCAATGTGGAGGAGTAGCGGCTCTACTCTGAGTTCCTCCCGGATGTCCGAACTCCTCATCTTATCGTGGAGAGTGAGTCCCAACGCTCTGCGGAGAAAACTCATTTCAGCCACTTGTATCCACAATCTTATTCTTTCTGTCATTACCCAAAGTTCATGACCATAGGTGAGGGTAGGTACGTAGATCGACCGCTAAATGGAGAGCTCGCCTTATGGCTCAGCTCCCCCTTCACCACTATAGTCCGATACAGCGACCGCATTATTCCCATTACTCTGAGGCTGCTCCCAGTCTGTGGCTGATCTCACGCTCCCTTCTCCCCTCACTTGTGAACAAGACCCCAAGATACTTAAACTCCTCCACCTGGGGCAAATTCTCTCCCCTTACCTGGATCTTGGCACAATTATATAATTCAATTCAATTTATTTTTATAGAGCACTCTTCTTACACAGTGACACAGAGTGCTTTAACACAGACATAAGGCAATAAAAACAAATACATCAGATAAAGAAACAAAGAAGACACTTGACTACCGATTATCATAATATAACGCTTTTATAGGAAGTGTTTTTATATACAGTGCTGTGAAAAGTATTCCCCCCTTTCGATTTTTTATTTTTTTGCATATTTGTCACAGTTAAATGATTGAGATCATCAAAAAAATTTTAATATTACACAAAGATAACCCGAGGAAATACAAAATGCAGTTTTAAAATGATGATTTCATTTATTAAGGGAAAAAAGCTGTCCAAACCTATCTAGCCATATGTGAAAAAGTAATTGCCCCCTAAGCAATAACTGGCAATGAGTCTTTCACATCGCTGTGGAGGAATTTTGGCCCACTCTTCTTTGCAGAATTGTTTTAATTCAGCCACATTGGAGGGTTTTCGAGAATGAATGGCCTGTTTAAGGTCATGCTACAGCATCTCAATCAGATTTAAGTCCAGACTTCTACTAGGCCACTCCAAAACCATAATTTTGTTTTTTTTTTTTTTTGAGCCATTCAGAGGTGGACTTGCCGGTGTGTTTCGGATCATTGTCCTGCTGCATAACCCAAGTGCACTTGAGCTTGAGGTCACGAACTGATGGCCGGAAATTCTCCTTCAGGATTTTCTGGTAGAGCACAGAATGCATGGTTCCATAAATTATAGAAAGTCGCCCAGGTCCTGAAGCTGCAAAGCAGCCCCAGACCATCACACTATCACCACCATGTTTGACTGTTGGTATAATGTTCTTTTTATGAAATGCTGTGTTAGCTTTACGCCAGATGTAACGGGACGCACACCTTCCAAAAAGTTCAACTTTTGTCTCATCAGTCCACAGAATATTTGCCCAAAAGTCTTGGGGATAATCAAGATGTTTTTTGGCAAATGTGACATGAGCCTTTGTGTTCTTTTTGGTCAGCAGTGGCTTTCTCCTTGGAACTCTCCCATGGATGCCATTTTTGCCCAGTCTCTTTCTTACTGTTGAATTACGAACACTGACCTTAACTGAGGCAAGTGAGGCCTGCAGTTCTTTAGGTGTTGTTATGGGTTCTTTTATGAGCTCCTGGATGAGTCGTCGTTGCGCTCTTGGAGTAATTTTGGTAGGCCGGCCACTCCTGGAAAGGTTCACCACTGTTCCAAGTTTTCTCCATTTGTGGATAATGGCTCTCACTGTAATTCGCTGTAGTCCCAAAGCTTTAGAAATGGCTTTGTAACCCTTTCCAGACTGATACATGTCAATTACTTTGCTTCTCATCTGTTCTTGAATTTCTTTAGATCGCAGCATGATGTGTTGCTTTTTGAGATATGCAATTACTTTTTCACATAGGGCCAGGTAGGTTTGGACAGCTTTTTTCCCTTAATAAATGAAATCATCATTTTAAAACTGCATTTTGTATTTACTCGGGTTATCTTTGTCTAATATTAAAATTTGTTTGATGATCTCAAGTGGGGGTGCGGTGGCGCAGTGGGTTGGACCGCAGTCCTGCTGTCCGGTGGGTCTGGGGTTCGAGTCCCGCTTGGGGTGCCTTGCGACGGACTGGCGTCCCGTCCTGGGTGTGTCCCCTTCCCCCTCCGGCCTTACGCCCTGTGTTGCCGGGTAGGCTCCGGTTCCCCGTGACCCCGTATGGGACAAGCGGTTCTGAAAATGTGTGTGTGTGTGTGTGTGTGTGTGATGATCTCAATCATTTAACTGTGACAAATATGCAAAAAAAAAAAAAATCAGGAATGGGGGCAAATACTTTTTCACGGCACTCTAAGTATCCCTATTTGTAGTTATAATATGTATAAATATAATATATTTTATAATTATGCCTAATTATACAGAATTATATAACAGTACATGATATTATAGCTATAATATCAAATTTTATGGATAAAATTGGCAGCAACAAAAAATGTACAATATGGTTATATGGTATGGTAAAAATATGAAACAAGTTTATCATAAAATACATGCATGTGAATAAATACTAATGACAAAGGTGACCAGGGTTAAAAAATAAAATCAAGCAGAAGCTAATATTTTCTTTGGATATAGCAAATACAGGGGTTTTTTTTTTTTGCTTTGGTCAGTTGGCACAGCTTTTCAACAGGTAAAAGATTATAATTCTCTGATGGTCTGGATGCTCAGAGAAACAAATTTATTATTGAACCCTCATGAGAGAAAAACAAATACATAACATCCCTCACATAATAACATAACTGCAAGCGTTGGCTTGAACCTTTCTTTAATGGACTGGGCACAAGAAGGGTCAAGGGTTGTTCAGGGTTCATTCAATTTCCAAACGTTAGTCTAGGGAAGAGGCAATACTTGTAGTCCAGAAACAATCCGGGTCGCCTTTTTAAGCTGTGCCTCCCGGATTGGCCACAGGTGTCACTGATCAGCTGCTGGATGAAGGTATGACAGTAGCCCCCGTACAGGCGGCCCCAGCTTGGGTGAGGCACCAGCCGGTCCGGATGGTCCCTGTGAAAGGCAACAATCAGATTAGAGTCCAAAATGTCCCAAGCGGCCACCCGAGATCCCTCCTCTGGCCTGTACCCCTCCAAGTCTACCAAATACTGCATCGCCATCCCTCAGGCACCTGCAACGTAGCAAGGCCTTTACAGCGGACGCCAGTTCCCTGTCCACCTGCATCGGCTGGGGAGGTGAGTCAATGGAGGACAGCTGGAGAGGGAAGGTGCTGCAGGGCTTGAGTAGGGACACATGGAAGGTGGAGTGGACGGTCATGCCCGGAGGCAACTGTAGTTGGTATGTAATTGAAGTTACCTGGTGTAGTACCTTATAGGGTCTGATAAAGTGGTGAGTGAGTTTCCTAGAGGGCAGGTGCAGCCTGAGATCATGAGAGGAGAGCTAGACCCTCTCCCCAGGCAAAAAAGACAGAGTGCATCAGTACCTGTCCGCCTGCTGCTTCTGTTACGCTCCTGGAGATGATTATGGACCGAACGCCAAGTTTCGTCACTCTCTCGATACCATTTGTCCACCACAGGTACCTGAGTCAGGCAGGTCCCCTAGGGAAACAAGGTAGGTTGGTACCCCAGGACACATTGCAAGGTTGAGAGACCGGATGAGTGGTGGAACAGGGCATTGTGGGCTTACTCCACCCAGAGCAGGAACCAGACCCACTGGTGTTGTTTTCGGGCACAATAAGACCAGAGGTACTGGGAGATGTCTTGTTGCAGGCATTCTACTTGACCGTTGGCTTGTGCATGGTAGCCTGAAGTGAGACTCACTCGGACCCCCAGTTTGCCCCAAAAGGCCTTCCACACCCTGGACATGAAATGGGGTCCCCTGTCCAATACGATGTCTTCAGGCAGCCTGAAAAACAGGTGCATCTGCTAGAAGAGGGCTTCGGCTGTTTCCCAGGCTGTCGTCAGCTTGGGGAACAAAATTAGTTGACAGGCCTTTGAAAAGTGGTCCCCCATAGTGACAAAAGTTGTCTTACCTTCGAACAGGGGAAGGTCGACCAGGAAGTCCACTGCTACATGTGACCAGGGGCACGTGGGTACCAGCATGGGTTCCAGTAGATCAGCTGGTTTCAAGGTCGGGGTCTTGGACTGGGAACAAACGGAACAGGCTTCCACATATTCACGGACATCGTTAATTAAGGAAGGCCACTAGAACCGCCTCTGCAAGAGGGAGAGAGTCCAACATGCCCCCAGATGCCCTGCCGCTGGGAGATCATGGGCCCACTGCAAAAGGGACATTCTGATGCTGAGCAGTACGTACTTCTTATCGTCAGGCTTGTCTGGTTGGGTTACCTCTGCAGCCTGGGCCTCTTGGAGGAGGATTACTTCAGGGTCTTCAGGTACGGGTTCTGGGTCATGGATCCAGGACAAGGCATCGGCCTTGGTGTTTTTAGAACCGGGAGGATAAGACACTGTGAACTCAAACCTGGTAAAAAAAATCAGGGCCCAGCGGGCTTGATGGGTGTTCAGCTGGCAGGCCTGCTGGAGGTATTCCAGGTTGTGGTCATCCATTAAAACCAGGAAGGGGTGGACCGCCCCCTCGAACCAGTGTTGCTACTCCTCCAACACCAGCTTGATGGCCAGCAGTCCCTGGCTGCCAATGTCATAATTCCTCTCTGCGGGGGAAAGCTTGCGGGAAAAGTAAGCATAAGGATACAGCTTTGGAGGGTTCCCCTGCCTCTGAGAATGGACGGCCCCAACCCCCGCAAGCGAGGCATCCGGTTTGACTACGAACAGCAAAGAGGGGTCAGGGTGTTTGAGTACTGGGGCGGAAGTGAACTGGGCCTTCAGCTCCTGGAAGGCATGGTCATCGGCCTTGGTCCAGTGTAGCCAGGTGTCTTTAGTCCAAGCCGTGAGGGGAGCTGCGATGGTGCTGAACCCCCCGATGAACCGGCGGTAGAAGTTGGCAAACCCCAAAAAGCACTGGAGGGTCTTGACAGTAGCAGGCCTGGGATAGTCCAAGACTGCACACACCTTCCCATGGTCCATGGCCACCCTGTCTCTGCTGAGGACGTACCCCAAGAATGACACCTGGAGCTGGTGGAATAAACATTTTTCACCCTTAACATACAGGCGGTTCTGAAGCAGTCAGTGCAGAACTGCCCTCACCTGCTAGATGAGCAGTTCCTTAGTCCAGGAAAAAATAAGGATGTCGTCCAGGTAGACTAACACACTCTCTTTCATGATCAGCTCTTGCAACCGCATAAATAGTTTCTCCTGAAACATCGTTCTTCCACTTGTATCCATAGTGTTGAAAGGGGTATGTCTATTGTTGCTGTGATTATTCATCTGATAACTAGTTGTTTTCTTTTTACTTCAGCTTTCTAAGCATTACAGTCTTTTTGAGAAAATCCTGTCTTTGCATGACATGTCCAATAAAATAATCTTCTTCTCATCATTTGTGCTTCTATTGAGAGTCCAGGCCTGATTTGATCTGCTATCTGTTTTCCTGGCAGTCAGTGATATCCTTAGACTCTACCAGCACTACAGTGTGAATGTGTCTATATCGTTTTTTCTTTGTTTAAATTAAACTTTCACATTCATATAGCACTACACAAAAAATGTCATTGCTTGATAGATCATCAGGTGAATATTTGACTATTAGTTTGAATTATGATGATGAATTATATTTAATTAGCATATATATCATTAAACTTTATTATATATAAAGTTATATTTAAAACAAATAGATAAAGCTAGAGGAAGTCATTCATGTACTGGACCCAACCCATATTTAATAAGTTAGAAATGTCCTACTTTCATTTTTAATAATCTTTGCACTTTAGTCTAACACAGTTTCAGGTCCAGTGTTTGTGACAGTGCCTTTATGCCTTTGTTCAGGGACAAATGTCTTTACTGCCTTTGCTGATGTGCTCAGGGTCTACGTGAGAAGTGCGCTCTATAAAAATAAATTGAATTGAATTGAATTGAGTCTTAGGTTATCAACCTTCCCTGCAACTTTCCCTGCTTTCCTGGATCTTAGTTCTTGTGCAACTCCAAAGAGCAATGAGGACCCAGAAGACATAGACTAACTGATATTGTCACACTGTTATTTACGAACACGATCAAAGGTTTTGCCATTAACACATGACATATAATACTAACTCCTGCCAAAAAAGGCTCAGCCCAAGGCATATCAGTCCTTTAAAAATTATTGAACAAGTCAACATGTTCATTTACTATCTGCAATTACCACTTCACTCAATCCATCTAGTGTTCCAGGTGTTTCGATTAAAGACCTTTAGGTCTTATCCTTCAGAGTTCCACAGTGGTTGTTTCTTTTCCTCCTCCTGTTGAGATTGATGGTGCTCCAGCAAACATGATGGCTTCCATTTACACTCCTGACACCAGGATGGCTCTACTACCTTATTAGCTTGGAGGGACACAGCCCAAGTCTTTACTTTAGCTTTGCACTGTATTCACTGCAAACCCAACACTTGAGTCTACAGCAAATCCAAACTCCCTTATTGATGACACATAACTTACTGTTTGTTGGATGTCTGTTTTGCTGTAACTAACAGTCTGTTCTTGGAAATAATCTGAACCTTAACAAAATTCACTTGTTTCTGAGGCTATCTATAATTAGTCTTTTCTCTTAACGGACATACAGTCATCATAAAGCATTTAATATGCCTCAAGCCAGAATTGTTTTAAAAATGAATGTGTTGTGGTCGGGGCGTGGTGGCGCAGTGGGTTGGACCAGGTCCTGCTCTCTGGCGCATCTGGAGTTTGAGTCCTGCTTGGGGTGCCTTGCAACGGACTGGCGTCCTGTCTTGGGTATGTCCTCTTGCACCCTGTCTTGCCAAGTTAGGCCCCGGTTTGCGGTGACCCTGCTTGGGACAAGTGGCTTCAGACAATGTGTGTGTGTGTGTGTGTGTGTGTGTGTGTGCTTTCACAGATGACACAGTAACATCTGACATTTAGCAACCCATTTGAAATAAATGACCACCCAGAAACAACAGGCACATTTAATTCCTTAAGAACATGCTTAATGTATTATCATCATCTTAAGTTATAATGCTACATATTTTAATAATCTTGTTACTGGTGGTTTAAATTTTAATTTTCATCTTTTCTGCAGAATTCAGAGGAAAAACAAGCAATGTAGAATGATACAAAATGTTTTCCTTTATTTGCTGTGCGGCTTTTGAAATTAAACTAAGATGTGATTCTAATAGCAATTGATTAGTCCCATCTAGACAATATATTAATCAATGTGTACCAGGAAAGTACTTACGGTTTCTTTTATAATTGCATTAAAAGCAAATATTTAATACAATGTTTCGGAATGCTTAAAACCAGCTTGTATCCATGTAGTATTAAAGCAGTTCAGTGAAGTAATTAATTGCAAAAGGTTTGAACAATTCAAAAGATTTAGCTGAATATAGTAAACGGTGATGTCATTTTAAAGAATGCAGTTAATTTTCCCTTATACATTCAAAGATGACATTTAGCTAGTGTTTAATGTATACAAGCCTTTACTTACTGTACATGGAGCTGAATCTACAAAATTCTCTTTATGAAGATTATATTTCAATAGTTGTTATGGTGCACTGCTACAATTTTATGGTTTGGGACAGAAATACGCTACAAAGGACAGTCAAGACGGCCAAGAGGATCATTGGTGCACCCCTGCCTACCCTTCAGGTCTTGTACAAGTCCAGAATGAGGAAGTGAGCAAGCAAAATCATCAATGATCCCACATACCGCAGGCACAAACTCTTTATACTGATTCCCCTCTGGCAGGCATTACAGAGCACTGTTCACCAGAACGACCAGATACAACAAGTTTTTTTCCTCAGGCCATTACTCTCGTGAACAGTTACTCCAATATAGGTCTCCTGTCAGTGCAACATTATCCAACCATTTTTGGTAATTTAATTCTTATTTATTTATTTATTTTTAGTATTTATACTACTATTTATACTTCTTATGTTTTTACACAGTAAATATATTATTTATTTATACATTCTGTAATTCTGCATCACCTGTTTGTTTGTCTGTAAATGCTGGAGGCACCAAGAACCAGAGCAAATTCCTTGGGTGCGTTAGCGCACTTAGCCAATAAAATTCATTCTGATTCTGATCTGATTCTGATTATATTCATGATATCTGCAATGGTAAAGATACAGACAGTAAATCTCGCAAGTTTAATAAAATGCGATGCAAGGGCCCAGGTGGGAAGAACACAGTGGCACAGTGAGTAGCGCTGCTGTCTCACAGCACCTGAGTGGTGTGAGAGAACGTGGGTTTGATCCCTGCTCAGTCTGTGCGGAGTCTGCATGTTCTCCCCGTGTCTACGTGGGTTTCCTCCGGGTGCTCCAGTTTCCTCCCACAGTCCAAAGACATACTGTTCAGGTTTCCCCATAGTGTATGAGTGACACAGAGAGAGTGTGTTCCACTGATATATGGATGAGTGACCCATTGTAAGTAGTGTATCTAGCAGTGTAAGTCACCTTGATGAGTAAGGTGTGTGGGCTAGTAACACTACATAGTATCCGTTGTAAGTCGTTTTGGAGAAAAGCGTCTGCTAAGCGAATAAATGTAAATGTACAAAAAGGAGTGTATTCACTAAGGAAAAAAAAGATTCTATTATTATAGTTACCTGGACTTTGTTCTGATGTGATATGACATTGCAATTATATCTTTCTGTGACTTCACCCCAGAAACACAGACACCCCATACAGAAATAGAAACAACAGTTTCCCTATTGTCTTTTGTCATTTGTTTTCCCTGTTAGCAAAGGCTGACTAGATCCAAATATTGTATTATGAAGGAGCATGAATACACTGCTTGTGTGCTACCAGAAGCATGTGTAGGTAGGGCTGAAAACAGAGTGCAATGTCTCTGATGTATTCCTGTATGATACCATCAACATGAATTTGGTGTGTCAGAGGCTTTTGCAATCAAAGCAACTTAAACTTCTGTACAGTAAAAAATACTGTACAGGAATACATACAGTAGCTGTATGAACTCTTTGCCCTTAAGTACTGATCTTAAATTATTCTGTATCTGGAGATTAGTTCAATATAGGATAGGAATTCAAATCGTAGTATGAGCACTGAAGTTGAAGCCCCACATAAAGTATTTAAACTGGGCATTTTTGGTAAATGTTTAGCTTTTTTAAGGAGTAAATGTTAAGGGTGTTTACTGAGGACATCATCAGTAATAAAATGGTGATTCAACTTTTACAGTAACACCTTGTTTAGGAGCATTAACCTTACTTGCCTCAGAGGCGCACTGTTTATAAATGTTTATATATGCACAAGAAGGGGGTGCGGTGGCGCAGTGGGTTGGACCGCAGTCCTGCTCTCCGGTGGGTCTGGGGTTCGAGTCCCGCTTGGGGTGCCTTGTGACGGACTGGCGTCCCGTCCTGGGTGCGTCCCCTTCCCCCTCCGGCCTTACGCCCTGTGTTGCCGGGTAGGCTCCGGTTCCCCGTGACCCCGTACGGGACAAGCGGTTCTGAAAATGTGTGTGTGTGTGTGTGTGTATATGCACAAATAACATTCAAAATTTAAGATAAGAATGTACAACAAAATTTGTCACCTTGTTCATTAAAAATATTGCTTATTCATGAGGGGCATCAGCAGATGCACATTTTCTCTGTCTTCTAGAGTAATCTAAACAAATACATGACAGCCCAGGTCTCGGGTTTGTAATTTATGCAGATTTTTTTACCTAATGATTCATATTGCCTAAGTTAATTCAATACCAGCCTTTAGCCATGAATGTGGAACTGAAAAAATACTATACTTTAACCTATTACTTGAGGTTTAAAATGTATCTAAAGATTGATTGAAAATGACAATTAAGTCACTGAAAGAGGTTGAGGTTTTCACTGTTCCTATTTCGGAGAATAATAATGTAGCATCCGCCAGTGGAGCTACTGGAAACAGGCTCAGATTAACAGAGACATGCTCTTTATTAATATGTCATTACTTAATGGCTGTGTTCCAAAACCTTTTAAAATCACAGTGATTAGACCCCTACTAAAGAAATCGCATCTGGATTGTAATAACTCATGTAATTACAGACCCATCTCCAATCTACCATTTTTATCAAAAAACTTTGATAAAACATTGCAAGGGGGCATGTGACTGGCCACTAGGGCCCTTACATGCTGTGCAGGTGTGGCAGCAGTGCATAAACAACTCCACATCCTGACAGCACCATGCCCAGTGGAACTGCTGGTGTAGCCAATGCAGTATCTTCGCTCCACCGAAATGCCAGTGGGTCCGTATACTCACTGCAACACATCTTTGCGGAGGCTACAGGGGATGAGGAGCTGCCTTGGCCGCGCATCAGACTGCCGGTACAATAGCTTTCTTCATAAGGCGACGCTGTTCCACTGCAAGCAGGACAACTTGATGGTGATTCCGCGCGGGTGCTTTATGAAGATACCCCATTACTCGCCGTGTCCTCTACCAGCACAGTGCTGCTCCTTCACCTGGTTGCAGTATCTGCACACATCTCCACTGCAGGGGCGCTGAGAGAACATGTCAAGCATTAGCATAGAGGTGTCCCGGCCGGTGTCGTGCCTCAAAGTTATATCCCTGCAGTGGTTCCGACTACTGTGCAATCTGCCCCTCTGGCTCCTTGAAGTTCAGGAGCCACACGAGCAAGGCATGGTCGGTCTACAGAAGAAACCTGGTCCTGTAGAGGTAGGGGTGAAAAAGTTCAATACTTGCCACCATGGCTAGAAGCTCTCGTCAGGTGATACAGTTATTTTTCTCAGGGGGGCTGTAAAACACGACCACTTTCTCGCCTCGTCTCCTGCCTGTGACAACACGGCTCCGATGCCCCAATCATTGGCGCCTGTGTCAACGATGAAGGTCTCCAGCTCAGGATCGGCAGGGCCAGGATAGGGGCAGATGCCAGGGCTTCCCTCAGGCAATGAAAGGCAGCAGCACACTCGGAGGTCCACTCCAACAGGGTCCCCTTAGCAGTGAGGCAGGGCAGCTTCACAGAGGTGTCGGCGAAACTGTGTACGAAGCAGCAGTAGTAGGATGCCAGTCCCAGAAAACTCTGCAACTCCATCATGTCCAGTGGGGTGAGCCAGTCTCGCACCAGCTGCACTTTGTTGTGTTCTGTGGACACTTTGTCTGCATCTATAACATGGCCCAGGAACTTCACCTGCTGCTGGAGGAGGTTGCACTTCGCAGAATGCAGCTTTAGCCTGGCTGTGTGGATGGCAGCGAACACCTCTTTTAAATTCGCTAGTATGTACTCGAAGGAAGAGGCATGTACCAGCAGGTCATCCAGATAAACTATATACCGACTCCTGGACACATTTGACAGGACTTGCTCCATCAGCCACTCAAAGGTGGCGGCTGCGTTACAGAGACTGAATGGCATGACTGTAAAGTGCCAGAGGCCCCACCCCAGGGTGAACGTTGTCTTCTCACGGGCCTCCAACACCAAAACCAGTAGCCGCTCCACAGGTCCAGGGAGCTGAACTACTGTGATCCTGCGATGCAGCCCAGTGCATCGTCGATGTGCAGCATGGGATACGAGTCCTGTTTGATCATAGCATTTAGGCGATGATTGTCCACGCAAAATGGCCAGCTGCCGTCCCTCTTTTGTACTGGAACTGCCGGCGCTGACCAGGGGTGCCGGAGGGTTCAGTGATACCTGCTGCAGCCATCTTCTTAACTTTATCCTCCACAATCTGTCTTTTTGCCAGCACCATCCAATGTGGTCGTAAGCGGATGGGGGTCACATCACCCGTGTCAATGTGGTGTTGCACCAGATCTGTTCTGCTGCAATCCTCATCCCTGCCCATAAAAATGTCCATAAAAGCATCCAGGAGCTCCCTTAGCTTCTCTTGCTGACCCACATCTAACTCCACCCCGCTGCCACAACACCTGCACCACTTTGCAAGTTGCTGCCGAGGGCTGCGGGCCGTGTCCCACACCGGCGGCATCCCTGCTGTGTCGTCCGCATCCCATCTCATTGTGTGTGCAGGTCTCTCCCTCTAACGCCATTCCACGCACAGCCCCAGTCTCCACCCCTCCTGAACCAGGGAGGAGAGCCCATGCCTTGAGGGTCTTCTGCCGCTGCCGTGGGGGGGGGGCAAGCTAATAGTCCTTCCAGTGAGCTGGAGCTGGAGCTTGCCCAGGTCCAGCACTGCTCCTGTCTTGGCTAAGAGGTCCATCCCCACAATGCACAGATTGTGGATCTCCGTGAGCCAGAACTCGTGCTCCAGTTACAGGCTGCCCGCACCATGTGCAAGCATCTTCTTCCCCACATCACCACGGTGACTCCTGTGACCATGTGCAAGTTTGCCGACACCTTGGCCCATCCTTTGGGGTACAGCATGCAGTTCCAGGCAGCACCCTAATGTGGACAATGTAGATTATAGACCCCACTGCGGCGATTCCCCCAGGGCTGGTGGACTGGGTGCTGGCTAGAGCACCACTGGTTGCTTCCCGCATCGTCACCGGAGAAGCTGCATGCTGGTTCACCAGTGGTGGTCCCCATAGCTGCTCCAGGGCAGTCAGTAGTTCCACGGTCCTCCACTGTTGGTCTTCCATCTGTCGTGTGGGTTCCCTTCTCTGATGCATGCTCCGAGTCTGTTTAGATGGACCCTGCTCCATCCCACTTCTGGTATAAGGTACAAACAAAGATTTGATGACAGGCCTTCATAATGCACATTCCCACCTCAATATACAAAGGTAAATGCGCGGTGACAAATGCATGTTTTGAATGTGGAAGTAAATGTAATCTATAAATATATGTACAATATGAAGAATCCTCCACATACATGCATATATTTCATACGCTTATGTAGTATTTACAGTATGTGTATATACCATACTTCTTACAAGATTATGTGCCATTTTCTGAAAGTTCCATTAACATGCCTTCACTTAACACATGACCCCTAGATCTCAACGCACATTTGTGATAAATTTTAACAAGATGAATGAGGCACCAAAACGTCTTCAAAAGCTCTGTGATTCTATCAATCAGCATTTATCAAGATTTCTTGGGAAAATAAGTATCTTCTTGAATCCATGCCTTTCAGAATTCATGGAAAAATTAGTTGTACTTGTGTGTGAACCTAGCATGTGTGTATTTATACAGTACAATATCTGTTTTGCAGTACTGACTTTTTTATTAAGTGTATAAAAGTGTGTAAAGCATAAAGTTACTAAAAATGTTCTCCAAAAATTTATTTTAACAGATGACAGGGAATTATTATACTTAAATGTCAGTTTTACAAAATATATTTTTTTCTTTCTTGTTAATATTAACTGTCAGAACTCTGCATTTAAATTAAAAATCACACACACACATACACACACTGTCTGAAACCACTTGTCCCGAGCAGTGTCGCAGCAAGCCAGGGCCTAGCCTGGCAGCGCAGGGCGCAGGCCTGGTGGGGAGAGGACGCACCCAGGGCGGGACGCCAGTCCACTACAAGGTATCGCAAACGGGACTCGAACCCCAGACCTGCCAAAGAGCAGGACCTGGCCAAGCCCACTGCACCATCCCCCCCATTACACACACACACACACACACACACACACACACACACACACACACACACACACACACACACACACACACACACACACACACATATTTTCTGAACCACTTGTCCCATATGGGGTCGCGGGGAACCGGAGCCTTCCCAGCAACACAGGGCGTAAGGCCGGAAGGGGAGGGGGCACACCCAGGACGGGACGCCAGTCCGTCGCAAGGCACCCCAAGCGGGACTCGAACCCCAGACCCACCAGAGAGGTGGGACCTGGTCCAACCCACTGCGCCACCGCACCCCCCTCCCCCTCGTTACAATCAGAAATAAGGAAAATGTAAATAACATATTTGATTCTCTTTAAACAGAATTAATGCACAGCTCAGTGCCTGATAGTCAGCATTTGAAATGCAGTTTAGGTACAGAGACCCCTCGAATTATACAAATAGACCATTCTTCAACCCCTTACGTAAAACAAAAGTTACTTATGTCAGATTACCTCTCCTCCCCCACCATTCAGTATAATAACATTAATCATTTTTCCATCTCAGTTATTGCACCTTGACGTTTCTTCATTATTATTGTTGTTTTCATGCTGGCTGTTTCTTTCACGTGCTCCTTTATACGTGCAGCATCCTTCAGTATCGTATTCACAGTTGATATGGCTAAACCTAGTTCCCGTGCTATAAACAATAATCTTGTCCACCTTTAAACTTCCTTATTATTTTCAATTTCATCTCCAAATCAATTGCTGTATGCCTGTGAGGCGGTTCTCATTGTGAATAATTAAATGGGTAAAAAATATGTAGAAAAAAGCACTACACTAACAAGAGGACCGGCTCAAAAAATGTGGGAACTAGGAAGATGCAGCTTCCTGCCTTGTCTGGTTACACCGACTTGCGCTTATTGTATTTCAGAATTTTTTACATAAATCCAGATTTATGTAAATTAAATTTACGTAAGTAGAGGGGTATCTGTACTAGCAAGAAAGGTAACTGTTAGTGCCCATTGCTAGGAGACAGGAGATAGGAGGCAAGTGTGGGTGTGCTTATTATAAATCAGGAGGACAAGGCAAGAATCTTGGTCAGGGATGGGTGTGTTTCATGGAACTGAGGGCAAACGTTGATCTAAGGGCAAATCTGGATCAATGTCGAGGAGCTGAGCAGTGGTCAAAGCCAAGGAAGTCAGAATGTAGGGCATGGAATTCAGGACAGTGAGGGAAGGCCAGGAATGTGGGCAAGTAAGCAGAGCAGGAACGAAGAGGCAGGATCACTGGGCGAGAAGTCGAGCGAGGCAAGGTACAAGTCATGTGCGCAGAGGGGACAGATGTCTCGATGAGATGCCATGACCTGGGAGTGGTGGTGTGGCTCCTTGTATTCTGTGCCATTGTGATTCCTGCCAGCTCTGCATGGTTGGGGTGTGATGGGGGTATGACAGTATCAACTTTAGTGTTTGCCATGCAAGACAGAGGCTGAAATCAAAGTTTGATAGTTACAGGACTGGAACAAAAAAGATTATTTTGATTATTTGTGAAAATATTTGTGTTTGCAGTCTGTAATAACAGTAACTCTTATGATGATTACCTATTAAATCTCATATCCTATACATCCTACCTATATATACACACACACACACACTTTCCGAACTGCTTGTCCCATACAGGGTCGCAGGGAATCGGCGCCTACCCGGCAACTCAGGGCGTAAGGCCGGAGGGGGAGAGGACACACGCAGGACGGGACGCCAGTCTGCTGCAAGGCACCCCAAGCGGGACTTTAAACCCAGACCCACCTGAGAGGAGGACCCGGTCCAACCCACTGCGCCACCACACACCCCTCTCCTACCTATATATCATTAGTGTATTTACACACGCACACTTGGTCCTCAACTTACCAACTTTCAAGTAACAAATTTCTCACTGGTGTAAATTTTTCTGAAAAGAATTGAGGCTAGAATACATATTCAAATTGCATGCCAAACCCAAAGTACGAAGAAATAGTGAATAGCAATCCTTGCCTTGAGTTTTTCAAAATAGTGGAGAAGGTGTAAATAAAAAAAATGAAGTTGAAGAAGCTGTATATCTTTTGGCTTCTACATCTTCCAGTTTTAAGCCATTAGTAAAATGCCCCTCATTCATCTTCCACCTCCATGTAACACCTCTGGCTCTTGAGCGCTGTAGTTGTCTGTGCTTCAAGGCACATATATGTTAATTTCGCAGATGCTTTCTCGAAGGCAACTTCCAATTAATACTATGTAGTAATATCAGCCCTAATTATACACCCAAGGTGACTTATGGTGTTAACTATACTACCTACAATGAGTCACTCATCCATACACAAGTGAAACACACTTTCTGTCTGTCACTCACACACACACTATAGGTGACTTTAGAGTCACCAGTCTGTCTGAACAGCATGTCTTTGAACTGTGGGAGGAAACTCGAGTACCTGGAGGGAACCCACACAGACACAGGGTATCACCCCTTATGAACCTATGATAAAAGTTAGTGAATCCCAAAAACCTCTACAGGGACTTGATAGACGTAGGGCGGAGCCAGTCTAGCACTTCCTGGACCTTCTTTGGGTCCACAGCCACCCCGTCAGTTCTCAGAATGAAATCAAGGAAGGAGACCTGTTTCTGATGGAATAAACATTTCTCCCCTTTGACATATAAACGGTTGTCCAACAGTCTCCGCAAAACTTGTCGCACCAGACAAACGTGCTGATCCATTGTATGCGAATAGATGAGGATGTCATCTAGGTACACTATGACTCCCTTGTTCACCATGTCTCCCAACACATGATTTACAAATGCCAGAAACATGGATGGTGGGTTGGCCAGGCCAAACAGCATAACTAGGTACTCATCATGCCCTAATGAGGTGCTAAATGCAGTCTTCCACTCATCCCCTTCCCTAATCCGGATAAGGCTGTAGGCGCTGCGCAGGTTCAGCTTAGTAAACACTCAAGTCCCATGGACTTGCTCCAGAACCGTGGTAATGAGTGGCAAGGGATGTGGGTATTTGACCGTGACTGCATTTAGCCCACAATAGCCAATACAGGACTATAAATACACACATGCCCTCCATCTTTCTTGGCTATGAAAAAGAATCCGGCAGCTGCTGGGGAGGTGAACGGCCGTATGATCACTGAGGCTAGGGCCTCTTTGACGTATTCTTGTAGTGCCTGTTGTTCGGGTAGAGATAAGGGATATATTCGACCCCGAAGTGGAGACGCACGCGGCAATAGATCAATAGCACAATCTCATGGCCTGTGTGGTGGCAGGTTAGCCGCCTTGCTCTTACTGAAGACCTCTGCTAGGTCCTGATATTCAACAGGAATGACAAAGGCCTCGGTCGCGTCCGGGCTCTCTACAGAGGTTGCTTGGCGGGGTAGGGCCAAACAAGTGGTGGCGCACTGCGGTCCCCATGTCACTAAGTCCCCCTTTCTCTATGAGAAGACTGGGTCATGTTTAGTCAGCCACATGAACCCCAATATCACCAGTGTCTCCGGGGACCGGAGAAGATAAAACGTGAGGTCCTCGGTGTAACACACCCCAACCCGGACCTGCAATGGCACTGTCTGTTTCTCCACCATCTCTGTACCCATCGGTTACCCATCTACGGCACTGATCCGCTGTGTGACTTCACATTTGCGTATCGGGATGCTGTGGTGCTGGGCGAAGGTCATGTCCATAAAACAGCTGGCAGCCCCTGAATTGATCAACACGCGAGTCTGTACTCAGGAGGCTCCCCAGGACCCTTCTAGTGGTACCTTTAGCTGTGACTCCATGCAGAGGGCGACACTTACCTCTGGTCCATGGCGGGGTTTGCTAGCAGGTGGTTTCATGGGGCAGTCTGCTGGGAAATGCCCCAACCCTCCACAATACAGACACAACTTGCCCCGGAGCCGCCACTGTCCCTCTTCGGGCGAGAGGTGCCCCTGTCCCAGATGCATCAGTTCCGGGCCCTCAGGATGTTTCGACGTCTCCAGTGGGGGCAGCTATGGACGGGGTAGATGATCCCGGTTGTCCACAATGATAGTGTTTTCAATAAAGCGGTCCAGGGTCCAGTCCTCCCCTCGGTACGCCAATTCAGCTTGGATCCAAGGATGCAGCCCGCAGTGGAAGGAGGCCAAGAAGGCTGCCTGGTTCCAGCCACTCTTCTCTGCCAGGGTCCGGAATTCTAGGGAGCAGGCTGCCATGGTTCAATTCCCCTGCTGGATCACCATCAGGCAGTCGCTGGCCGAGCGCGCCAACAGAGGGTGGTCGAACACAACCCGAAACTGCTTAAGGAAGCACTCATAGGTGGTTGACTCCCTTTTGTACCATATAGCCGTGGCCCAGTCTAGCGTGGGTCCCGTTAGCACATTCGATTCGGCTGATATCCAATTGATAAACATGGGGCTGGCTCGCGAACACCAGCTCACACTGAAAGATAAACCCCCGGCATTTCTCAGGCATCCCGTCATAGCTTTCACTCAGTTACTACCATACAGACAGCAGAGTGCTAGTCTGCTATACCCTCTGATACTTCTATGGCAGTCCATGTCAGGCCCTGCTAGTTCTTCTTCAGGAATCTTCAGGAGGTTAAACCTAGCATCATTAGATGTAATTTTTGAGCTTCTGAACTGTGAATTTCTGACAACAAAAATGCTTTATCCCTTACAAGGAATACTAGAACTAGCAAGTACGACCATATAACACCGGTACTTAAATTGTTACATTTGCTCCTGGTCGCATTTAGAGTTGATTATAAAATCTTTCTTTTGACTTATAAGGCAGTACATGGCATTGCTCCAGCTTACTTTTGTGAGATTATTGATTCTTATGTCCCAGGACAATATCTTTGTTCATTGGATGTAGGTTACCTTGAAGTACTTGTGATCAATAAGACTTCAGTAGGAGGTCACGCCTTTAGTTACAGAGCACCTAAAATGAGGAATACTTTGCCAATTACTGACAGAAATGCCCCATCTGTTTCTGTTTTCAAATCCGGACTAAAGACTTACATGTTCACTCAGGCATTCCACCTCGAAATGTAATTCAACTTGCCCATGTTTGTTTTTACCACCTTTATACATATAGAGATGCGTATTAAATTGACTTGTTTAAGTTACAAATTACTAACTCTGTTCTTTCTTCTTGTTGAGCATTGCCTCGCTACATAAGACTTGGGGAGGCCAGCTGGTGGTGACAGACGAATCCCATGTTGACTGAAGATGATGACCAACTGCCATGATGGACGAGACGTTTCATGCTGAGCTGGGGATTTAAGATACCATATAGCAACAATATCACTGTTACTTGTTAACTGGCTTAGAATTGTTACTTAATCTAGAATGCCCAGGAGTGGTGGACAGCCACTGGCCCTTGGACCCCCAGAGGTTTTTTTTCTCCCTCGACTTTCAGTTGGGAGTTTTTGTTCCTTTCCTCCATGGCCAGTAGGCACACTTACAGCTCTATAAAAATGCTATATTATGGTAGGCATTAGTCAACTGTTTTCTTTGTTTCTTATCTGATGTATTTGTTAGGGCGGCGCGGTGGCCCAGTGGGTTGGACTGGGTCCTGCTCTTCAGTGGGCCTGGGGTTTGAGTCCCGCTTGGGGTGCCTTGTGATGGACTGGCATCCTGTCCTGGGTGTGTCCCCTCCCCCTCTGGCCTTACGCCCTGTGTTGCCGGGTAGGCTCTGGTTCCCTGTGACCTTGTATGGGACGGGCGGTTCTGTGTGTGTGTGTGTGTGTGTGTGTGTGTGTGTGTGTGTGTGTGTGTGTGTGTGTGTGTGTGTATTTATTTGTTTTTCTTGCCTTATGCCTGTGTTAAAGTGCTTTGTGTCACTGTGTGAGAAGAGCACTCTATAAAAATAGATTGAATTGAATTGAATTGAACTGAATTGGCCACCAGGCGCTCGTGTGGGCTTATTAATAGCCCCCCAGTTCAGCCGCCATGTGTTGGAGTCTACCCCGGTGAATGAGAGGGTCGTCTCCCTACGCCTTCGGGTCAGGGAACGGTCTCTCACTGTCGTTTGTGCTTATGCGCTTAGCGGCAGTGTAGAGTACCCGGCCTTTTTAGAGTCCCTGGGGGGCGTGCTGGAAAGCGCTCCCACTGGGGACTCTGTCGTTCTACTGGGGGACTTCAACGCCCACGTGGGCAGCAACAGTGATACCTGGAGGGGCGTGATTGGGAGGAACGGCCTCCCTGATCTGAACCCGAGCGGTGAGTTGTTATTGGATTTCTGTGCTAGTCGCGGTTTATCCATAACGAACACCATGTTCATGCATAAGGGTGTCCATCAGTGCACTTGGCACCAGGACACCCTAGGTCGGAGGCCGATGATCGACTTTGTAGTCGTTTCTTCTGACCTTCGGCCATATGTCTTGGACACTCGGGTGAAGAGAGGGGCTGAGCTGTCAACTGATCACCACCTGGTGGTGAGTTGGATTCGATGGCGGGGGAAAAAGCTGGACAGACCTGGCAGGCCCAAACGCATAGTGAGGGTCTGTTGGGAACGTTTGGCGGAGGCCCCTGTCAGAGAGGTCTTCAACTCCCACCTCCGACAGAGCTTCAACCAGGTCCCGAGGGAGGTGGGGGATATCGAGTCTGAATGGACTATGTTCCGCGCCTCCATTGTCGGGGCGGGGGTTCGGAGCTGCGGCCATAAGGTCTCCGGCGCCTGTCGCGGCGGCAATCCCTGAACACGGTGGTGGACACCGGAAGTAAGGGATGCCGTCAAGCTGAAGAAGGAGTTCTATCGGGCCTGGCTGGCTCATGGGACTCCTGAAGAAGCTGACAGGTACCGACGGGCCAAACGGAGCGCGGCTCTGGCAGTCGCCGGGGCAAAAACTCGGGCTTGGGAGGAGTTCGGTGAGGCCATGGAGGAAGACTTTCGGTCGGCCTCAAAGAGATTCTGGCAAACCATCCGGCGACTCAGAGGGGGGAAGCGGTGTTCCACGAACACTGTTGACAGTGGAAGTGGTGCGCTGCTGACCTCAGCTGAGGATGTCCTCGGGCGGTGGAAGGAGTACTTTGAGGATCTCCTCAATCCCTTCGACACGCCTTCCGTAGAGGAGGCTGAGGCTGGGGACTTGGAGGGGGACTCGTCTATTACCCTGGCTGAAGTTGCTGAGGTAGTCAAAAAACTCCTCGGTGGCAAGGCTCCGGGGGTGGATGAGATCCGCCCCGAGTTTCTCAAGTCTCTGGATGTTGTGGGGCTGTCTTGGCTGACACGCCTCTGCAGCATCGCGTGGAGTTCGGGAACGGTGCCTCTGGACTGGCAGACCGGGGTGGTGGTCCCTCTTTTTAAGAAGGGGGACCGGAGATTGTGTTCCAACTACAGGGGGATCACACTCCTTAGCCTCCCTGGGAAAGTCTATGCCAGGGTACTGGAGAGGAGAATCCGACCGATAGTCGAACCTCGGATTCAGGAGGAGCAATGCGGTTTTCGCCCTGGCCGTGGAACACTGGACCAGCTCTATACCCTCACTAGGGTGCTGGAGGGTTCGTGGGAGTTTGCCCAACCAGTCCATATGTGTTTTGTGGACCTGGAGAAGGCATTCGACCGTGTCCCTCGTGGCATCCTGTGGGAGGTGCTTCGGGATTATGGGGTTCGGGGCTTGCTGTTACGGGCTGTTCGTTCCCTGTATGACCGGAGCAGGAGCTTGGTTCGCATTGCCGGCAGTAAGTCAGACCTGTTGGACTCCGCCAGGGCTGCCCTTTGTCACCGATTCTGTTCATTATCTTCATGGACAGAATTTCTAGGTGCAGCCAGGGAACGGAGGGTGTCTGTTTTGGTGGCCGCAAGATCTCGTCTCTGCTTTTTGCGCACGATGTGTCCTGTTAGCTTCATCAAGTCAAGACTTGCAGCGTGCACTGGGGAGGTTTGCAGCCGAGTGCGAAGCGGCGGGGATGAGAATCAGCACCTCCAAATCCGAGGCCATGGTTCTTAGTCGGAAAAAGGTGGATTGCCCCCTCCGGGTTAGAGGGGAGTTGCTCCCTCAATTGGAGGAGTTTAAGTATCTCGGGGTCTTGTTCACGAGTGAGGGAAAAATGGAGCTGCAGGTTGACGGATCGATGCGGCGTCCGCAGTAATGCGGTCATTGTACCGGTCTGTTGTGGTGAAGAGGGAGCTGAGTCGTAAGGCGAAGCTCTCAATTTACCGGTCGATCTACGTTCCTACCCTCACCTACGGTCATGAACTCTGGATCATGACCGAAAGAATGAGATCGCGGATACAAGCGGCAGAAATGAGTTTCCTCCGCAGAGTGGCTGGGCGCACCCTTAGGGATAGGGTGAGGAGCTCAGTCACCCGGGAGGAGTTCGGAGTAGAGCCGCTGCTCCTCCGCATCGAGAGGAGCCAGTTGAGGTGGCTCGGGCATCTGTTCCGGATGCCTCCTGGACGCCTCCCTGGGGAGGTGTTCCGGGCTTGTCCCACTGGGAGGAGGCCTCGGGGCAGACCCAGGACACGTTGGAGAGACTATGTCTCCCGGCTGGCCTGGGAACGCCTTGGGGTTCCCCCAGAGGAACTGGAGGAGGTGTGCGGGGAGAGGGAAGTCTGGAGGACTCTGCTCGGACTGCTGCCCCCGCGACCCGGCCCCGGATAAAAGCGGAGGAAGATGAATGGATGGATGGATGAACTGAATTGAATACCTAAAAATGCTCATGAACATTCTGAGAAGTTTTCCATAGTGCAACTCGATGAAGGCTAGTAGTGGACACCAAAATGAGGTCTTTTAGTTCTCTTTCACCTACAGTCTGGAATGTGCCTGCATGACTTCTATGCTCTGTTGTAGCACTTTTTCTTGACCTTTATTGCCTAACCCCATTCTACATTCTGTATCCTCATGTGTCCCATGCTGATCAAATAGTATTTGGGCACAAGCCATCAAAAACCCCTGTGTAAAAGGAAACATTTAGGCCAATTTAAATGTAATATTGTGGTGGAATTTTTAACAACCACATATGAATAGTTTAAATTGCTAAAATTTCACAAACAAGCAACATGATAGGGTGTTTCATGGCTGTTAACATTTAAGAACAAGTGCACATAATCTGTGAAAAAGTTTTATCGCACTGCTCCTTTGCTGACTCAAAATTATTTTTTGAAAGCAAATCGATTAAAAATAGAAGCTGGTGAATAAACATATACATTTTTGTTTAATAATTTAAGAACAATATGTTTGATAATGGAAAGCCTATATGCACCTACTCATCTGGTTTATATGGTGGTATGTGACAAATTACCTGTACTGAAGAACCAGATGTCTATATCCAGATCTCTCCGTATGTTGATCTAATACATTCTTCCTATTGTTCTCTGACATGTACTATATGTGATTTTGGAGAAAATTAATAAATGTAAATCAGCATTTATGCCTTTACATACTATAGTTTCTAATATGTGAATCTTCAGTTAATTATGTGTAACATTTGGGTTATGATTTAAATACCTACACTGTATAAGTTATTTTACAGTAAGGATGTTGAATGTATTTATTCTAAAATAAATGATGCTTTTCTCCAAAACACCTTAATTTTTGTTTTACAGCTGGGTCTTTTTACTGGAGCAATTCAGGGTAAGTAGCCTACCTTGACCAAGGGTACTACAGGATAAGGTGCAATTTAAATGTAGGTCCTTTGAGAGAGAGGAAGCTGCTCTAACCATGACCTCCTACCCCCTATTAAATAGTTATCCTGTATGTATTTTGTGTCTTGATGATTTTAACTTTCTGATGGTGGATTTTTTTCATTGTTTCGTTCTTTAGATCAACATGAGTATAAGCATTTAAATCTTCCCAACTCTTTTTGACAAATCGAATTCCTCTGGGTGCAACATCAATGTTTTTTTTTTCACAAGATGCTGAGTTAACATAGCTCTCTCTTTCTCTCTCTCACACACACACACACACACACACACACACACACACACACACACACACTGAAACCGCTTGTCTCAAGTGGGGTCGCAGCGAACTGGATCCTAACCTAGTAACACAGGGTATAAGGCTGGAGGGGGAGGAGACATACCCAAGATGGGATGCCAGTCCCTCACAAGGCACCCCAAGCGGAACTTGAGCCCTAGATCCACCAGAGAGCAGGACCCGGTCAAACCCACTGCGCCCCCATGTCCCCCTGTTAAGATAGCGGTTGCATTTAATTTAAACTGGCCGTGTTTTACAGTGCTCTCTACAGTCACATTACGGTCACAATCCTTCCTAGAACACACACACACACACACACACACACACACTGAAACTGCTTGTCCCATACGGGGTCGCGGGGAACCGGAGCCTACCCGGCAACACAGGGCGTAAGGCCGGAGGGGGAGGGGACACACCCAAGATGGGATGCCAGTCCGCCTCAAGGCACCCCAAGCAGGACTCAAACCCCAGACCCCCCGGAGAGCAGGACCTGGTCCAACCCACTGCGCCACCGCACCCCCTGAATAAGAACACATTTCCACATTATTTTATTAAAGCCAAACTGGTATCTCCTCACTATCTACTATTCCATACTGCCCTGAGTGATAGTATCAAGGTAAATAACAGTAGTACTAAAAATAGGATAAATAATTTTCAGTGTTGGACAGACAAATACACTTGGGCCTACAATGAAATACCACATAAGTAGCAAATCTAACTACATTATCAACAGTGAAGGCCTATTGGTGAAGGTGTTAGCATTGTATTAGCAAATGTATTCTATTTTGCCTACAAGTAGTTACCAAGCTTGAATGTGTATCATACTCTAACACCAGTTTTTGCAGAGAGAAGCCCATGGCAAAAACTTAGTTTCCAAGAATAAAGAAAATTAGGGTCTGTCAAAATCTATGTTTAGTTTTGCTGAGCTAATATCCATTTGAGACTATAGCTACTATTTTATACTTGCCTAATTCGATTTAATGTTTGTGTGACACTGCAAGGAATATCTGGTTTGTAGCAATGAAACTAGGCAGAGTAGCACTTTTGTCTTGATCTTATGCACCTATACATGACCTTATGAAGTTGAAGAGAGTTGAAAAAGTTAAAAGCACAGCAATTTTGGCTGTATTTTGAGTAACCTTAAAAGTCTCTTTTGCATCTCAGGTGTTAGAATTTAAACTAAGATTTTGACACTGGAAAGGCTTCCAGCCGGCATGTTTTTTTAAACATTTAAGACTGATTAATATTCCTGTCATACTGTATTTTTTATTAATTTAGCTGACACTTTTATCAAAAACACCTTGCTGGGTGGGCAATTTAGGGTAAGTACCTTGATCAAGGGTAGAACCAGGAATCAAACCTGGAACGTTTTGATCGAAAGGTAACAGCTCTGACCAGTCAGCTACCATCTGTGGCTGTACCTGTATCAAAAGCTTAATGCAAATAGAGCTTATAGATTTAGGTTAGTTGGTTTTGATTAGTTTCAAACTAATAGGGAAAGAGGGGGAGCTCAGCACGAAGGCAACTGTCCTTTGCTTTGCACCGAGTTTTTCGGAGCTGACACCTAGGCTAGAGACAATGGAGGTGCCTGGGTTTTGCTAGCGCGACTGGACTGCGGAGAGAGTATCGCCAGGACTCGCCATCATCATTCCACCGAGAAAGTGGATGTGAGGACAGGTCGTTGTCGGTTTCCTGCATCGTACGAAATAGTGCCGTACCCTGACAGCAGATCGTTATGGCGGAGTACTTCCTTCGGTGGTGGACAAGGAGATCCAGCAAGTGCGCCCGACGAGACGGTACCAGAGACTGAGTCATATAAAAAAAAAACCTGGCTAGAAGTGTTCGTTTTCTGTCGTTGATAGTACTGTAATGTGTAGATCATTAGTAGTTTTCATTTAAAATATTCTTTGGGTTTATTTAATCTGCGTGTTGTGACATTGATTGAATTCTGTGTGTACGGTTCTTCTTGTGGTAAAGGCGCTGAGTCTGCTAAGTGTGATGCTTGAGAGGTTTATTATTATACTCAATAACAGCATAACTACACGACGCTAACTGGGCCTCTCCTCACCCTAGCGGGAGTCATACCCCGCAGTTGGAGAAGCAACGGTAGAAGCATCCCCAAAGTTGTGTTGTTGTAGACACCACCGATTCACCATGCTTTAAAAAAAAAAAAAAAAGAAATGAATAAAAAAACAGAATTGAGTGGGTGGGCTACGTTTTCAAAACAGATTCAAACAAATGGTTTGGATAGCAAAAAAAAGTCCGTTGGGTTACAAAAATCCATTTTGAAATTTTTGCATTTGGCATTCTGTGTCTGTGTGTTGCATGTCTTGTTGGTGACTTTAAAATTCCAGTATATACCGTTATATAAGACTTAAGAATCTCTCCAGGTATGTTTTTTTTGTGGATCTGACAAAAAATTAATAAGCTTTTCCCTTGGGAGATGCAGGCAAGTTGGAAAGTACCAGATTTCCCTTTCAGATATCTCCCATTCTCCTTTTTCCAACATATCTTGCATATCAACAACATATCTTTAATTTTCTAGACCACTGAAAAGCAAGGCTATTTTAGTTCAGCAATTTATTTATGAAAAAAGCTCACCTGCTAAATAATTACTTTTCCTTACACTCTGAACTTACATTTGAGTTAGCTAACATTTGTCTTAAAAATATGCAGGAGTTATACAATTAATTTACTATTTGAATAATAAATTCACATTATTTCATTAAAGCAGACTGGCTAGTCCTTTCATCAGAGTGCAAGTCATCAACAAATCACTCAGGTTAAAGTTTATACTGTCAATATGGATGCAAAGAATGTAAGGAAACATCACAGCAATAACCTTATGCCAATATATAAATGTTCTATTAAGTTACAACCATTTGTATTCATTCTACCAAAGGGTCACCATTTGAAAAGTTACACCCTCTCACTTCAGATAGATACCCCACACACCAGTCTTCTCCATGACGTGAAAATCATTTGTATATGTCATCCATGTCTACTTTGTCTGTTCAGTGCTGAATGTATGAAAATACTGTTTTAAATGCATATATTGTCCAAAACACATGCTTGACAATGCCATATGAAAAATCAAATAAACTCATGTATGTTTTAAGAATTAAATATTTTGACTTCTGTAAAATAAAGATACATTTATAAATACCTCCCTCTACATAACAAGTTCATCTAATTTAAACTGATAAAGTCAAATCATGCAGCACTTTTTCTTGGATTGTCGGTATCGATAGAAATTGCCAGTTTAAATAGATTAAGTGCCACTTACATTCCACTATTTACAATACAGTAATTTACTGCAATATTCATGGGCTTTCAGTTCCATAAAAAGAGAAACAAACGCAACAATCATCTGCTATTTTGAAGATCAAAACATGATAAGAAAAAAACATAAGTCTCCCATGTGGCAGTCCCTCTTCAGCATTTGAAAGCACTCTTCAAAAAAAGTTTGAATCCTTTTTGACTTTCCGAAGGCTCATGCATCCTCATTGGATTTCAATCTTCTCAGCGTCTTTGGCATGTGTGGAGGGTTCGCGAAGACTGCCTGACAACATCTCCTTTCTGTACCCGACATGCAAGGCCATCCCCACAGTTGCAGCGCTGAAAGATCTCCAGGCCATGGGTACCTTTTTTCTTGTGCTTTGTACAGACCTGACCCTCTGTCAGCACAGGCTTGCAGATTCTGGACCAGAAGTGACGAGCGCAGCAGAGCCCCTTGGAACAGTCTGTGGACCTCAGGCAAGTCTCACCTTCCAGACCTGGGGAACCAGCAAAAGTCAAGATAGTCAACTTCATACCAATTGTAAAGTGATTTTTCTTCTCTCTCAGAATAAAGCACTTACAAAATGATAGGTAGTCAACAATGCATCCCACATACTTTTTAGTGACTGTCTTCGTGATGTATTCCTGAGATTGCGCTCAACTGTGTAATTGCTGGTCTCATGGGCAAAATTAACAGAAAGGCCATCAGCTCCAGCTTGTTGAGCTGTATCAAGATCATTGGGGAAACACACTCCTAGAACCGCAAGGAGGTAAGGTAAGGTTAGAGAAAGTTCTATGAAGTGGAACTATGGTGACCACTCATGAGACTTTCATGGGAAAAAGAGGGTACAGAAGTATTTGTTCTTCAAATCCAATAAAGACTGAGCTGGATTCAAATTCACATCCAAGCACACATGTCAGAAGCTGTAAGGCACCATAAACATCCACTGAGGACCAGCATAGCATGATTAAATGTTTTAATAGATGGATCATTGTGCAGAGCAGTGGTTAAGACTCAAGAGCACTGTACAAATGCGAAAATCACTGTAAAATGGATTGTCTAGCATTTGGTTAAATGAAGGTTAACAGCACTGACTAATTATAAAAGTGCAGATTTTCTTTGGCGGCGGGGGGACAGTTGCACGACAGCTGTTGCAGCATTTCAGTGGCAGCGCATCAGCAGACCTCACCGTTGTTGCAGCGGTTTCCCGCGCAGCACATGGCGTGTCGTGAGCAGCGCTTCCGGCGCCTCCTGCAGGGCACACAAGAGCCACGGCTCTCGCTGCAGTACTCCTGCAGCCCGCATTCCTGGTCACTTCCACAGTTTAAAGTCTGCGTGTTGGAAAGACGCTAAAGAGTTACGCGGAGTGGACTTGGACCACAAGAGCGGTGGGTATGTTTATGCCGTAGAATAAATATGAGTATATCCTTAATGCAATTATGATAAAATGATATAACTATCTAGTCTCTGTGAAAGGGAGAATTAATGTACTCTGATGAAAGAGGACATGATTCTTCTCTTACCTGCAATGTCTCAATGGCGATGTTCTGGTGGCCGATGATGTCGAGGGTTAAGACGTCCGCGTCCAGGTGGGTGACCCCGCCGGGGGGGTTTTTAATCACGTTCGAGTGGAGCAAGACGGGCTCGCTGTGGACGGGAGCCGGCAGGCGGTGCGGAGCGACACACAAAGCCAAGAAAACGGAGAGCGAGACGGGCAGCATCGCGAGCGGCGGGCGGCAGAGGGTTGTGTTCGTCATCCGGAGCGCGGTGGAAAGCCTGGCAGGCAATGGTCTTTACCGCGGGAACGTGTTCGCTCGGATGGTCTGCTTCAGGCTTTGGGATGTTCTGCTCTTGAGGAGTTGTGGTGTCGGATTTATACACGTGCCGCCGTTGTTCTTCCCGCCCCTGTGTGTATTCGACAGGGCGGGGATGGACTCTGAAACACACTGTCTGCGGGACATTTAATTGTCATCGTGAAGTTTCACAACAAGACTGAGTTTTTTTTTCGCCCCGTTCGGTCGCTGTCTCAATGAATCAACTTAGATGTCGCTGGCTGCAACAAGCAAAAGGAATCAACACGAACACTGTGACAGATACACCTTTTGTGCCAGTTACCGCTCTGTCTTTACTTTGTATTTATTGTTTTGGTAGTCATAGACAAACATTTTTAAACAAATAATAACATAGTTAGATAGAGGCCAGCAGGTAGTGTAGTGATTAAAGGTGGTGTCCTGCTCTCAAACCCACTGCTTGCTGTAGTAGCCTTGAACAAGGTACTTACCTGAACCGTTCCAAGAAAATGACTGTTGTTAGCTGTATAAATGAGTAAAACATTGTCAAGTTGCTCTGAAGAAAAATATCAGTAAATTGAAGACTACATATATAAAGTATCGAAAGACAGTTCTTCTGAATACCTGTACTTTATTCCTTTACAATTTCCCCCTGAAACCCTTAGCTTAAACAAAATGACTGAGAGAATGAGTCAGTGACCCTCTCAATCTCCCAGTGGAACATGGGATCACTTCAGATAAAATGGTGACACAACAAAGATACATGTACATACTTTAAAATCCCTGGATATTCAGCTTTTATTTTCATGGCAACTATTTTATTTATTTACAAAAATTAATAAAACAGAGCGGCTTTGGTGTTTTTGTATTAATGTAAACAATATTTAGACTAAGGCTTATATAGAGAATTAAGTGAAGTTTGGTGAAGAAGCCCTATGGACAGTTGGTAGTGTAGTAGTGAGAGCTACTGTCTTTGGATCCAAAGGTCACATGTTTGATCCCCACCTCTGGCTGTACTTTTGAGCAAGGTACTTACTATAAAATTGCAGCAGTAAAATTCCTCAGCTTTGTAAGTGTGTAAATAATTGTAACCTTAATACTGTAAGTGGCTTTGGAGGAAAGCATCAGCTAAATGAATAAATGTAAGAAAGATGACCCTTTGGGCTGCATCTTCAGAGTTCTTTTTAGCATGTTAATAGGGGCTTTAATTTTGAACTAAACATTCTGTCTTGCAGATTATAAATAATGTATTTAAAAGCATAAAATTATTATATTCTCTGCTACACACATAAATATATATACTCGTGTGATGAGCATTGGTGCATATGGTGGAAAGAAACTAACTTTACTTAAGCACATGTCTGCAACTATGTCTCTCTCTCTTAATGTAATCCACAAATTGTATTTTCTATGAGATGTATGCCACTTTGGAGAAAAACATCTGATAAATGAATAAACGTAAATATTAAAGCACAAAGGGGGTGCGGTGGCGCAGTGGGTTGGACCACAGTCCTGCTCTCCAGTGGGTCTGGGGTTCGAATCCCGCTTGGGGTGCCTTGCGGCGGACTGGCGTCCCGTCCTGGGTGTGTCCCCTCCCTCTCCGGCCTTACGCCCTGTGTTGCTGGGTAGGCTCCGGTTCCCCGTGACCCCGTATGGGACAAGCGGTTCTGAAAATGTGTGTGTGTGTATGTGTATTAAAGCACAATTGTTTCTGAGAATGGGTTACTTCTTGTGATGAGTCATCATAATTACTTGTATACAATAGATATAAAAGATATTATATACAGTGCAAGGCACAATACAAATTAGCAGTCTGAGTCGATTGGGTTCGGCAAGCATAAACTTGATAAAAGGTAAACGGGGAAAGAACAGCACAGAAGTGCCTACTAATAATGCAGTTTAAAGTGGATTTCCAAACTCTGTGGATGTGTTTACCACTTGACAGATGGTAATGTAGTGATTAGAGTCACTGCCTTTGCATCCAGACATTACAAGTTTGATCCTTACCTCTGGTTGCAGTACCCTTTAGCACAATGCTTACCCTGAATTGCACCAGTAAAATTACCCAGCTGTATGAATGAGTTAATAATTGTAAGTTTCTTTGGAGAAAAGTGTCAGCTAAATGAATAAATACAAATGTGTTTATATGTAAATCCAAACTGGGCCTACTGTCAGTCACAAACCTGAATGTTCCTTCAGAAATGCCAAGCATAATTGACTTACTTTTATTGTTTATGTTAATAGCTGGTCTGTTCACGTTGGTGGAGAGTTGGGATAGGGAACCAGCATCAGAGAGGAATGCACTTAACTGGTTATTTGTCATTTAAACAACACACATAGACATGTATGTATGTAAATGTGTGTGTGCCCCAAACAAAAGTAACTTGTTTTTATTTTAGCATTACAAAGTTTTTGACCGGCACTCTGCAGGTAATAAAGAATTCAGCGTAAGATCTGAATACCGTAAAATGATAACGGAACATCAACAGCAAGTACGGTATGTAAAAAATTTCATGCAAGGCAATTTGCATAAATCAAGTTTATTCACAGAGCATCTACATGTAGCCATCCCACTGTACAATGCACTGAACAATACTCTTTTATATAGTATTACAGTGTGATGAGGACATTGTCTAGACTTTGTTTTTGCTTCCAGCTACACTGTATGTTTATGTACATCCGTAATGTACATATTATGTACATTTCTGGAAAAAGCCCTGCTGTGCTATGTGGTGTCGTAACTGTGCAATTTTTTTTTTTTTCTCATAAACAGAAAAATTGTTAATATTTCACTGGGAAATGTTTCAATGGAGCCTTCCTCCATTTCACTTACATTCTGTAAATACTTTTATCTTTTAAGGGGATTATGAAAATAATGTGTTTGCATATTAGTTTAATTTTAATTAGTAATGTTTTATGAGACCTACATCCTTGCTTGGCAATTCTTTTAGCACTAGGATTTTCTATGTACTGTATATGCAGGGAAAACAGCCTGAAAATCATTTATGAATCCATCAGCAAAAGGTAGATTATAACATGCTTAATTTAGTGATTGACACATTTTGACTCTGTGGCTCTTGCTTGAGATTCAGGATTTTTTCCCATTAGTTACATGAAATCTACCTCCCACCTGAAGGTTAAGGAGAGGTCAGCCTATGAAAATTTTCAGTGCAGTCATGTCTTTTGCATGTGAGGAAAAAAACTGAGTAGGACACTCATCAAAGTAGGAAATATGTCCAGCCAGGTGATATGTAATGTTCCTCATTTAAATGAAGCCTGCACAAAGTTTACATTTCACAGAAATGAGGTAATACCTATATTAATAATCCATTTTACAGCCTAACCGCAAAGATACAGTGTGTCATTTTATGTTGTTTAAAATGGACACTGAATATACACAAGGTCTTATAAATAGACAAACCAATCATACAAGAGCTCTGAGTGGATAATGATTTGAGGTGTTTTTCTTTGTCATGCAGCATTAGAACATGTCAGTTCTTTTTTGGTTATATCTGATTTAAGGCACTTGCAATAGTGTTATTCAACTTGTACAGTTAACATTTTGTACTACAACTTTTTTTTACTACAATAATAAGAAAGTGTTGGTAGAGTTGATAATAACCACTATTTGATATTTTTCCCGATTTAATAATAATAATAATAATAATAATAATAATAATAATAAAAAACCACTCTGATACTTTGAAAATTTGTTTTACAAAAAAAAACTTCTCATAAACATTGAATTTTGTAGAGTATGGGAAATCATGTATAAAATGTTATATACTTGTATTTATATTTTTTATATTGCAGTATTTTCAGACTTGTATTTTGCTGCTGTAACATAATAATTTCCCTTGTGGGATCAATAAAGTATATCTATCTATCTATCTATCTATCTATCTATCTATCTATCTATCTCAAATGCCTTTTAGCAAATTCTAAAGTATTATACAGTATGTAGTTCTGAAGCAGTCAAGTGACGCAACACGGGGTGACGAAATGACAAAAATCTGCAGACACAAATTGTGAACGCAGTAAAAAAACCCCAAAAAACTAAATGCGGAGTACACTGTACCAAAAGTGATAGAATGTGCCATTGTGCTTATCTGAATGCACCTTCGTGATCCGAATCCCTGGCTTTGTGTGAAATGTCCGAGATTAAAATCTACCTCTACGGTCCAATTTCGTGTCATTTTTTTGTGTAAAGCCTGCCACCTGCTGGTACACTTAGCGATGCATCACACAATCAAATGCATACTACCAAGGGCCCAAAATGTCATCAATATTTCATTGATTCAAGTGAATCCATGCTTTACAAAGAAATACTGTAAGATGTAATTCCTTTGATGACTCAAGCACTGCTAAAGCATAACAACCATGAAATATTTTTGATGTGTGGATGACTCCAGTTGTCACAGAATTTTTTTTGTGTGTGTGAATATGAGTCTATGCGTAAAGGGTGTGTAAATTAATGTGCATGATGTACATAGCATTCAAAATTTGAGCACCCTGACAATTAAACATATTTCCTGACCCTACTTAAAATAATGCTTCAAGAACACAGACAGCATAATGACAAAACTATGTAAGGTTCTTTCCTTGATAACTGACTGGAATCACTTGCTTTAATCCATCATCTGTGTCAGAATTGTCAAGTTCAGATACAGGTACTGTTGTTACTGTTGATACTGTTGTTCTTCAACCACCAGCTCTGGCTCCATGTTGGGTAGGCATCTAGGTGATGCAGACTCTGGCTGTTCATTTAATTTTTTGCAGGCTGTCTTGGTCCTTCAGAAGTTGCCACAGCAACACTGTGAGCCATTGCAGGAAAGAGTGATCAGAAGTCTGCATCCCAGCCAGAGTTGTCGTCCGGAGGTGGGTTGTCGTTCTCCTCAGGGAAACTGTCGAAGTTACTTGTGTCAACCGGTGATGTGACCTGATTTTTTAATATTATAAAGTCAAGAGGGATTTGTTCAAATACAAACCTAGCTCCAAAGCCATAAAAGTGCAACAGTAGATTATGCTGCAATCACCTTAGTTAATTGTACTGAACACTTTATGATTTAATTATTTCTATTTCTATCCATACATTAAGAAGAAAGTTTCAGTAATGCATCATGTGTACTCACATTGGGAATGACAGGCGGGTTTAGTGTTCCCTTCTCCAAGCCATCCCAGTTAAAGCCTTCGAACCATCTAGAAAGAACACCAATGAGTAACAGTTTCAGTAACTGAGTCACATTATGATTGTTTTGCTGCATAGTGGACACTTTTGTTCAAAACATCTTAAATTTGGCCCTTTCATATAGGAGGACACAGATTAAAGTAAAGAGATAAAAACATTAGTGAGAAATACAGCAGGGATATTTTAGGGTCATATGACTGTGCTCATAACCACATAGGAACCTGCTGTCCTTAACATTATCCGGTTTCAGCATGGGAACATGTATTGTTACTAAGTTTCATCCTATTAGGAATTTTTAAAATCCATTACTTATGCTTCTGAATGTCCTTCACACCATATTTCAGGTTTCCCAGCCTTTCAGAAGGGTTGTCCCTAAAGGAATACATTAGTTAAATAATTGACTGGAATATTATCTTTGATCTTAGAAGGAACTATTCACTGCTCTCTACGCACCTGCACAGTCTTTTTATTAAATTGGCAGCATTTTTGGTAATCTTCTTTGGAAATTCAATCATGTCAATTCCTCTCAGTATGATGTTGTATGTTTTCATAGGATCAGGCCCTGAAAATGGAGGACTGGAAAGTGTAGAAAGAAAATATTCATACACAATATTTTCAGATACATGTTTTACATGTATCTGTCTTCATTTAGATTGCAAGGTATATAAAGTATTGTATGAAAAAGGTGGTTTTCAGATAGGGTCATAAGATGTAAAACAGTGATTTCCAGCAGCAGTTAAATAAACGAAGACAACAGTCACTGATTTACCTGCCAGTTAGGAGTTCATACATGAGAATGCCCAGGGACCAGTAATCTGCCGAGATGTCGTGTCCTTTATTCAGGATGATCTCAGGTGCCACGTACTCTGGAGTTCCACAGAATGTCCAGGTTTTCTTCCCAAAACCAATCTTTTTGGCAAAACCAAAGTCCACCTGCAAAGATGGGGGTTTTCATAGGAGTCAGCCAATCAAATCACCGTAGCACACTTTGAGGGATTAGGCAATATTTCCTCCACTGTGCTATCCAAGGGATATAATACCCTTGATGAACTAGCTGAAACCCAAAATGCACTCAAAACTACATGTAGTTTTGAAGAAAACAAAAACTGATTACAAATGCTTGAGTCACACTTTGCTTGAGTCACATGTCTGCAGCTATGTCTCCTTCTCTTAATATAATGCATAAATTGTACTTTTGCTGAAATGTATGTCACTTTGGACAAAAGTGTCTGCTAAATGAATAAATGTAAATGTAAATGGACTTTTTAATTTATATTCCATAAATGCCACCATTAATGCACAAATTTGACATGTATTTTTTCTTTATTTACTTCTGTATCATTTATTTATCAATACATTAGACTTTATCAGTGTTATGCTAGTTCTATGTTCTTTCTGAAATAATCTTATAATCTCTAATCTATAATCTTACTTAGATTATCTTTCTTAGATTTTAATGCTTTTCTTTTTTGCACCACACTTCTCCATGCAAAGTACTCTTCAAGGGCCCTGGTTTCACTGGTGTCCCTTACCAGTTTTGCATAACCTCTGTGATCCAAAATGAGATTCTCTGGTTTGAGGTCCCTGTAGATTATGCCTTTGGAATGCAGATAAGTGAAAGCCTCAACTACACACGCAGTGTAAAACCTGGTCATGGAGTCTTCAAATGAACCTCTGAAAATTCAGAAATTATTTAATACATAAATGTTGGACAGCAGTACATACTGCACAGGTGCACCTCAACAATACATCCATCGGAATGAACTGAGTCTGTTGAATTATGGCAAAACCTGAAACTGACAACCATTGCAAATGTTACAGAAGTATGTTGGATTGCAATGTACAGACCTGTAACAAGATGGTCAGTGTAACCTGTGATGAAGAGGAATGGTAAACTGTAACCCTCAACCTTAATCCTAAGAGCTTTACACTCAGTACAGTGTGCATTTCCATACCTGTCCCTAAGGATGGTCCACAGCTCTCCTCCAAGACATGCCTCCATTAACATGTACAGATATTTGCTGTCTTTGAATGTCCTGTACAGTCTAGGAAAGGAGAAAAACAGATTCATAGTGTTTCACCATTGTGCATGCAGGATAACTACCTCAAACACACTTCTACATTCCCTGTGCTGAGATACCACCAGAAATGCAAATAATCACTGTAATTTTTTTAACAAACAGCACAGGGTCACAACAGCATATAGACAGAGACAGTACTCTGAGAAATTGTAAATATATCGACATACATAGAGAGATGGCTCAGGGTCAAAAGCTTACAATTTATCACAGGTATAATCATGCAGTACTTTCTAGTAATTTCCAGTAGAATGTCCATATACACCTGAATTCATTAGAACTGTAATGCAAATTAAATGACAATTTCTAAAATAGGAGAAATTTCAACACTTCATACATCCACATGTTTATTGGGAACTTCTGGTGTAGACCACAACATTAAAATACTTTATTTGCTAAATATGCAAATGTTGTTAGTCTTCGTAAAGTTTTATTTGCAACATTTGAGCATGGAGCTCTCTCTAGGCACCTTCCGTAGGGTTCTGTCTTGTACCTCACAATGAAGTCAGAATGTGTTTCCTGCATGATCTGCTTCTCTGAGCGGATGTGCTCCTGTTGCCGTGTGTCCACTATGTGCTGCTTCTTCAAGACCTTCATGGCAAATGTTTTAGCTTCATTACTTTTAAGTTGTACCTGTAACCAGATCACACACACACACACACCTTTTCAGAACTGCTTGTCCCATACGGGGTCGCGGGGAACCGGAGCCTACCCGGCAACACAGGGCGTTAGGCCAGAGGGGGAAGGGGACAAACCGAGGACAGGACGCCAGTCCGCCGCAAGGCACCCCAAGCGGGACTTGAACCCCAGACCCACCAGAGAGCAGGACTGTGGTCCAACCCACTGCGCCACCGCACCCCCCGTAACCAGATCATTCATTATACATCACTGATCTGTAGATATAAGCAGTGATTATTATGGATATAGACAAATTATAGAATATTTTGTTTGCTGCAAATGAAAAACATAAACATTGTTTGTTTTTATTTAACCAGACAACGTGAGAAATAATGTTTTTGCAGTAAAGACCTACATTCTCACAAACACTACATTTTGGAGTCTGGGAGGAAATCAGAGCGCTCACCCAGAACACGTAAAGACACAGACAGGACATGCAAATCATGACACAGACAGAACTGGAGCAGGAATCAAACCCAAAAACCTAGATATGTGGCAACGCTACCCACTGAGCCACCAGTCATCCCGGTGCTTATCTCACATCCGTAATTAAAGCTATTTCAACCAAGTTTATGCTTTGTATGTACCCGCCTTCCTTATGATAGCATTTGACTCACGATCTATATGTGAAACTGAACTGCAGGGAATGGTTGAGCTGAATTCCTAAAATTACTCATTTGAGACATTATTATTTGTCAGTCAACCCTGCTGTCTAGCCTTGGTCCACACAAAAGTGAACAAGATGCCTCTGGCAAAAGGAGACTTGTTTTCACTGTGGGCACTAGAGCACTCAAAATAGTTGAGGACAGTCAACTTTGAACTACCAGGGGACATTTTTCCCAGTCTCAGTAATGTGGGTGGTGCTTTCTGTGCTTGTGTATAAGCAGCTTCAGTCTAAACTGCAGTTAATTACAGGATTTATTTGCAGTGAGCAATGTACTGCAATTCCATTATTAATTTTTTAGTGTTTCATTAATTCACAAAAAATCACAGGGAAACTTTAAACATATTCATCACAGTATAGTTGAGGAAATTTATACATTTCTCTTATTTGTTCTGAAAAAATGGATGAATGGGTGGACATACAGGTGATCCTTGGTTTACAACTGAAGTCTGTTCCAAAAATCTCTGCGCACTACAAGGATATATAAACAATTAACATGCATGAATACTACATTGTATAATGGCCTTTCATATATTTTTATAGTACTTCTACGTTATTCATGTTAAAAGGATACTAATATAGGATTATAATACAAATACAGTAGAATATTATATTTTCATGCTGCATGATTATTTTCACTTTCATTTACTCCGTCTGTTGTCTTACGCTTTTTCTTTTCAGTGTCACTGGAACAGTCACTTATTTGCTTGCTAGCCATTTTAGATTAAAAAAATAATAACTTTAGGGAGGCAGGTGCAGAGGCTCAGTGGGCTTGGCCGGGTCCTGCTCTTTAGCAGGTCTGGGGTTTGAGTCCTGCTTGGGGTGCCTTGCGATAGACTGGAAAGGTTAATGGGACTTCTGTAAGTCCAGGTTGTTGTAAGTCACAAATGTTGTAACTAGAGTATTATACCTACCTTTTATTTTTCCAGATGCGTATCAGAACATTTAATACATAGTAACTTTATGAATAATACGATAGCGAATACATAATTTGAAAAATACATAGCACACACACTTTCAGAACCACTTGTCCCATACGGGGTCGCAGGGAACCAGAGCCTACCCGGTAACACAGGGCCTAAGGGGGAGGGGACACACCCAGGACGGGACGCCAGTCCGTCACAAGGCACCCCAAGCAGGACTCGAACCCCAGACCCACCGGAGAGCAGGACCGTGGTCCAACCCACTGCACCACCGCACCCCCCTAAATACATAGCATTTCAAACAAAAAAAAAAATAAATGTACTGAATGAGTAGATCATACCAGTTCAACACGGCCAAATCCTCCCACACCCAATGTGTCGATGATGTTGAAATCAGTCAAGTTCAAGTTGAAGAAAAAGGCCTTCTCTGCTTCATGTCTAGTTTTTAAGATGAAAAGGGGAAACCTTTTAGAGGTGTGAGTTTCAGGGTGGCATGGTGTCACAGTGAGTAATGCCGCTGTCTGGGTGGTGTGAGAGGACATGGGCTCGATCCCTGCTCAGTCTGTGTGGAGTTTGCATGTTCTCCCCATGTTTGCGTGGGTTTCCTCCGGATACTTTGGTTTCTTCCTACAGTCCGAAGACATGCTGTTCAGGTTCCTCCATGGTGTATGAGTGACACAGAGAGTGTGTGTGTGTTCCACTAATGTATGGATGAGTGACCCATTGTAAGTAGTGTATCTAGCAATGTAAGTCACCTTAGTGAATAAGGTGTGGGAAGACAACAATACATAGAGTTCATTGGAAGTTGCTTTGGAGAAAAGCATCTGCTAAAGAAATATAAATGTAGGTGTGGACTTTGTAGAACAGGACTAGGAATACTCAAGAGGCTGCTGCCTTTTCTTTATCAGAACAAGAAGCATCTTGCAATCACTGTGGTCCCACAAAAAACACCACAAGCAGGAGAGGTAGGTGGCTTTTGCCAGTCTTTATAATGTGTAATATTACACTGTTTTAGACATTCTGCCTACAAGGTGTGTGAAAATGAGATGTCTGTACCAGGAGAAGTTATTTGGTGTAGTGGCTGTCCAATGTGCTCACGCCAAAAACACAGTCTGCCAGAAACCAGTAGTCAGGCATGGGCTGGAATCTATATCAACATATGTCCAAGTTTGTGTCCTGACAGGTACTAGTCTTCACTACACCTTGCTGGTTAAAAATAGTGTTATTTTTAGCTTGGGCACATAGCGGTACTCCTTGTTAGCAAGGGTACTCCATTTAAACCATTTGCCGTAATGTTCCAGAAATAAATGGTCTTGGAGCTGCCTTTAGACATCTGTACTGAAACCTGATGTACACCCAGAATACTTTTATTCAAGGAAACTGTTTTTTTCAAGTTTCATTCAAGGAAACAGTTCTAAAATGGTCTTTCTGTCTGCAGAAAATGATTATTTGTTTAGCTCAGTCAGAGAACTAGTTAGTTTTTTAATAATTCTATTGCTATTTTTTTTTTTACTTCTAGCAACTCCAAAGTCAGTTTTAAAACATCAACAGTGCTGAATTGTTCTACTTCAAAAACTGTATGCAATACAGTATACAATATGTATAATATTTTATGCAATGTGATATGTATAGTGATGATTATTAAATAAGTATAGATAAATTACTATATAAATATAATAATGTTTGATGTGAAAAACCTTTGGTATTGGTTTTGGGACTGACTGTGTGGGAATCACACTGGTTCTGTGGAAGTATAACCTGTCAGACACCCCAGAAGAACCACAGAAAACAAGCTGTACATTTCCAGTGTCCCTTCACCGTCCTGACAGTTCTAGGATACCTGACCAAAGTCCAGGAGGGCAGAGCCAGTCATAGCGGGAGACAACAGCTAAAGCCAGCTGGTAGCTAAGACAGCCACCACAGTAAAAGGCTATCTTCCTCAAGTCATCACTTTGAATTTTTGTTTAGACAAGCCAACAGTGTTTTTAAGTATATATATTTACATCTAACCAGGGTGCTTTGATTATCTTCAACAAACATGCCCTTCTAGGAAAAGGATGGAAGGGAGGTGATGGTAAATAAGCACAACATTGGGAACATTCAGTTTGTAAACCAATTTAATCCATCTAAATCAATCTGATGGAAAACTGTAAATGCTTTACATCAACTGAATAACTGAATAATTAAATACTAATGTACTGCAGTTGTGGTATTTGGAAAATGGCAAGTTAAGGACAAACAGTGGCGGTTCTACCTTGTATGGTGCCCTGGGTGAACCCCCGCTCAGCGCCCCCCAACCCCACCAAAAAATCCTCTCTCGCTCGCTCCCCCCTCCCCTCCTGCTCTCCTTGAAGATATTACCTCAGGTGTTGCCATTGATTGGATGCCCTGAGGTGATGTCAACTAACCCCGACCCCTTCTCGTATTTCTTAGTAAGAGTAGAGGTGTGTGTTCGACTTCATAGAGTGCCTGTGCTGCGCAGTGAGAGCCGCTTATGACATCAAAGTACCGCAAGAGCGATTCAAAAGCATATGGAGGTGCAGTCTGCTCGCGAGACGCTCCCGCGGTACTTTGATGTCATATGCCGAATGGTCTGCGCAGACCTGACGTGCAAATAAGCGGTAAAAACCATTCTTTTTTTTTTTGCGCGGGTGCCCCGTGCCGCCCCCAGTAGGATGCCACCCTGGGTGGCTGCCCTTGTCGCCCATGCCTAAATCTGCCACTGAGGACAAAATTACAGCAGCGTTCATTAGGAACGTTTACTGGAACACCGACACACAAGGACATAATGCTCTCGGTCCAAGGACCCTTTTTCCTCAACGACCGACACCCCAAACCAGCCTGCTTAGCACCCCCCAGACTTTCTCCTCATCTGGCAGATGCAATCACCCGCTTATATTCCCCGTACGTCACCCAAATTCAACCAATTACAATGGATGCATTCTCCTGCCCAAACCGGTTGTTATAATATGTATAGTCTTGATAACACCTAATGCAAAGGAAGATTTTAATCAATCCCAATATACACTGTACTCAGTGGAATGTAGCTCAGTGATTGTGCACAGGCTTTGTGTGTATGAGGTCCTTGGTTCAGTCCCCAGCATTTCATCATAGGCTGGACTACTCTTCTTTGTGACTAAAAGAGTCCTTGAATATTATGGTTTAGCTTGGCTACCTCAGTCAGTAGAGCACAAGACCCTTAATGTAAAAGTGGTGGGTTCAAGCACTGCTCTTTGGTGTGACGGGCAATGCTGGTAAATAAGAGAACACTGGTATGTATGGGGACTTTATGTAAACTTAGTACTACCAGAACTCGACCTTCCACAAAGGCTGAAATTGATGACCAAAGAGCTGCTGCTCATCAACACTGTCCACTGAGTCTTTGTGCTGCCCTCCAAGGACTCAATGATTATACATTTTTGTGACATCACTGGCACTCTTCAGGATTAAAATTTGACATATCCAATCTTGCCATAATTACAGCCATGTGATTCTTAAGTAAACCTAGTTTCTTTCTTTCCACTTTATGCATGGATGTCCATCGCACAAGTAAGTGCACAAAACTCAAAATAGACTATTCCTGATCACCTCCCTACATTTTTTTTAAAGGTACACAAACATTTACATACATTACAGGAGTAGCGGCTGTGTAAAAGCTTATCTGGGCATGATCATAAAGTCACAGTGCATGAACTTTACACTGTACATGAGCTTGAGAGATCATGGGTGAAGTGAGTCCAGAAAAGGTGAGTGTTCAGACCCTTCTTGAATGTAGACAGAGTTTCTGCAGTTCTGAATGAGAGGGGGAGGTGATTCCACCACAATGCAGCCAGAACTGAGAACCTCCATGCTTTAGCTTTCATGTGTGGGACCACCAGGCAAGCAGAAGTAGACAAGTGAAACAGTCTGGTTGGGGTGTAGCAGTTGATCAAGTCTTGTAAATAGCTAGGCGCAGTTTTATTGATGCACTTGTAGGCAATAATCACACACACACACACACACACACACACACACACACACTTTCAGAACCGCTTGTCCCATATGGGGTCACGGGGGAACCGGAGCCTACCCGGCAACACAGGGCGTAAGGCCGGAGGGGGAGGGGGACACACCCAGGACAGGACGCCAGTCCGTCACAAGGCACCCCAAGCGGGACTTGAACCCCAGACCCACCAGAGAGCAGGACTGTGGTCCAACCCACTGCGCCACCGCACCCCACTCCAGCAATAATCAGGGTCTTGAAATTGATCCGGGTAGCTACAGGAAGCCAATGCAGAAAAATGAGTAGGGGAGATACATGAGAATGCTTTGGCAAGTCAAATACAACTTGTAGAGCAGTTTTCTGTATCAGCTGCAGAGGTCTGATGGCAGTAGTGGGAAGGTAACACAAGAGAGAATTGCAGTAGGCTAAACGGGATGTCACAATGGCCTGGACAAGTAGTTGGGCAGAGTCAGTTGTGAGGTTAAGGGCAGATCCTGCGGATATTACGCAGAATGTACTGTATCTGCAGGTCCATGTAGTGGCTTCGATGTGCTGAGTGAAAGATAGACTTGAGTCAATTGTCACTCCCAGACTTTTAGCCGAGGAAGTAGGCAAAACGAGTGAGATGTCAAGGTGATCAATAGATTTTGACAGGAGGACAGGCCAGCTGGGAGGTGAAGAATCTCTGTTTTGGAGAGGTTGAGTTGGAGGTGTGATGAGACATCCATGCAGATATGTTTGACAGGCAGGTGGAAAGGAGAGGAAGAGCTGGGTATCATCAGCATAGCAGTGGTATTTGAATCCATGGAAGGCTATTACTGGAACAAGGGAGGAAGTGTAGCTCAAGAAGAGAAGAGGACCCAGTAAGGAACCCTACGGGACACCGGTTGAGAGGGCTACAAGAGAAGGACAGGAGCTCTGCCAGACCACTTGATAGGATTTGTCAGATAGGTAGGACTCAAACCATCTTAGTGCCACTCCTTCGATCCCAAGCTGACTAAGAGAGGAGAGTAGAATACGGTGGTTGACAGTGTCAAATGCTGCAAACAGATCGAGGAGGATGAGGACCAAAGAGAGGAAGGCGGCTCTTGCCAACTGGAGAGCATCAGACACTGCCAGAAGCGCCATCTCCATGGAGTGACCAACTTTGAAATATCCATCGAGGACATGGTTCTGGCTCCTCCGTGAACCGCCACCTTACCGTGGTGGAGGAGTTTGAGTGCCTGAATGAGTCCAGGAGCTATGTTGTCTGGGGCTATATGCCCCTGGTAGGGTCTCCCATGGCAGACAGGTCCTGGATGACAGACGAGACAAAGCGCGGTTCAAAAACCCCTTATGAAGAAAAAATCAAGGCTTTTGTTTACCCCGCCTGCTATGGGGTCACCGGGGCCCCACCCTGGAGCCAGGCCTGGGGGAGGGGCTCACATGCGAGCGCCTGGTGGCCAGGTCTATGCCCACGGGGCCTGGCCGGGCTCAGCCCGAAGCCATGACGTGGAGCCGCTCTTCGGTGGGCTCACCACCTGCCGGAGAAACCGTAAGGGGCCGGTGCATTGTGATTTGGGCGGTGGTCGGGGCCGAGTGCCCGGCCGACCCAAACCTCAGGCGCCAACTCTGGTTTTTGGGACTTGGAATGTCACCTCACTGGCGGGGAAGGAGCCTGAGCTGGTGCGGGAAGTTGAGAGATACCGTCTAGATATAGTCGGGCTCACTTCCACTCACAGCTTGGGTTCTGGAACCACTCTTCTCGATCAAGGGTGGACTCTCCACTATTCTGGCGTTGCCCAAGGTGAGAGGCGGCGGGCTGGTGTGGGCTTATTAATAGCCCCCCAGTCCGCCATGTGTTGGAGTCTACCCCGGTGAATGAGAGGGTCGTCTCCCTGCGCCTTCGGGTCAGGGAACGGTCTCTCACTGTCGTTTGTGCTTATGCGCCTAGCGGCAGTGTAGAGTACCCAGCCTTTTTAGAGTCCCTGGGGGGCGTGCTGGAAAGCGCTCCCACTGGGGACTCTGTCGTTCTACTGGGGGACTTTAACGCCCACGTGGGCAGCGACAGTGATACCTGGAGGGGCGTGATTGGGAGGAACGGCCTCCCTGATCTGAACCCGAGCGGTGAGTTGTTATTGGATTTCTGTGCTAGTCGCGGTTTATCCATAACGAACACCATGTTCATGCATAAGGGTGTCCATCAGTGCACTTGGCACCAGGACACCCTAGGTCAGAGGTCGATGATCGACTTTGTAGTCGTTTCTTCTGATCTTCGGCCATATGTCTTGGACACTCGGGTGAAGAGAGGGGCTGAGCTGTCAACTGATCACCACACCTGGTGGTGAGTTGGATTCGATGGCGGGGGAAAAAGCTGGACAGACCTGGCAGGCCCAAACGCATAGTGAGGGTCTGTTGGGAACGTTTGGCGGAGGCCCCTGTCAGAGAGGTCTTCAACTCCCACCTCCGACAGAGCTTCAACCAGGTCCCGAGGGAGGTGGGGGACATCGAGTCTGAATGGACTATGTTCCGCGCCTCCATTGTCGGGGCGGGGGTTCGGAGCTGCGGCCATAAGGTCTCCGGCGCCTGTCGCGGTGGCAATCCCCGAACACGGTGGTGGACACCGGAAGTAAGGGATGCCGTCAAGCTGAAGAAGGAGTTCTATCGGGCCTGGCTGGCTCATGGGACTCCTGAAGCAGCTGACAGGTACCGACGGGCCAAACGGAGCGCGGCTCTGGCAGTCGCCGCGGCAAAAACTCGAGCTTGGGAGGAGTTCGGTGAGGCCATTGGAGGAAGACTTTCGGTCGGCCTCAAAGAGATTCTGGCAAACCATCCGGCGACTCAGAGGGGGGAAGCGGTGTTCCACGAACACTGTTGACAGTGGAAGTGGTGCGCTGCTGACCTCAGCTGAGGATGTTCTCGGGCGGTGGAAGGAGTACTTTGAGGATCTCCTCAATCCCTCCGACACGCCTTCCGTAGAGGAAGCTGAGGCTGGGGACTTGGAGGGGGACTCGTCCATTACCCTGGCTGAAGTTGCTGAGGTAGTCAAAAAACTCCTCGGTGGCAAGGCTCCGGGGGTGGATGAGATCCGCCTCGAGTTTCTCAAGTCTCTGGATGTTGTGGGGCTGTCTTGGCTGACACGCCTCTGCAGCATCGCGTGAAGTTCGGGAACGGTGCCTCTGGACTGGCAGACTGGGGTGGTGGTCCCTCTTTTTAAGAAGGGGGACGGAGATTGTGTTCCAACTACAGGGGGATCACACTCCTTAGCCTCCCTGGGAAAGTCTATGCCAGGGTACTGGAAAGGAGAATCCGACCGACAGTCGAACCTCGGATTCAGGAGGAGCAATGCGGTTTTCGCCCTGGCCGTGGAACACTGGACCAGCTCTATACCCTCACTAGGGTGCTGGAGGGTTCGTGGGAGTTTGCCCAACCAGTCCATATGTGTTTTGTGGACCTGGAGAAGGCATTCGACCGTGTCCCTCGTGGCATCCTATGGGGGGTACTCCGGGATTATGGGGTTCGGGGCTCGTTGCTACGGGCTGTTCGTTCCCTGTATGACCGGAGCAGGAGCTTGGTTCGCATTGCCAGCAGTAAGTCAGACCTGTTCCCGGTGCATGTTGGACTCCGCCAGGGCTGCCCTTTGTCACCGATTCTGTTCATTATCTTTATGGACAGAATTTCTAGGCGCAGTCAGGGAACGGAGGGTGTCTGTTTTGGTGGCCGCGAGATCTCGTCTCTGCTTTTTGCGGACGATGTGGTCCTGTTGGCTTCATCAAGTCAAGACTTGCAGCGTGCACTGGGGAGGTTATGGGGGAGTTGCTCCCTCAAGTGGAGGAGTTTAAGTATCTCGGGGTCTTGTTCACGAGTGGGGGAAAAATGGAGCGGCAGGTTGACAGACGGATCGGTGCGGCGTCCGCAGTAATGCGGTCATTGTACCGGTCTGTTGTGGTGAAGAGGGAGCTGAGTCGTAAGGCGAAGCTCTCAATTTACCGGTCGATCTACGTTCCTACCCTCACCTACGGTCATGAACTCTGGATCATGACCGAAAGAATGAGATCGCGGATACAAGCGGCAGAAATGAGTTTCCTCCGCAGAGTGGCTGGGCGCACCCTTAGGGATAGGGTGAGGAGCTCAGTCACCCGGGAGGAGTTCGGAGTAGAGCCGCTGCTCCTCCGCATCGAGAGGAGCCAGTTGAGGTGGCTCGGGCATCTGTTCCGGATGCCTCCTGGATGCCTCCCTGGGGAGGTGTTCCGGGCTTGTCCCACTGGGAGGAGGCCTCGGGGCAGACCCAGGACACGTTGGAGAGACTATGTCTCCCGGCTGGCCTGGGAACGCCTTGGGGTTCCCCCAGAGGAACTGGAGGAGGTGTGCGGGGAGAGGGAAGTCTGGAGGACTCTGCTCGGACTGCTGCCCCCGCGACCCAGCCCCGGATAAAAGCGGAGGAAGATGGATGGATGGATGGACATGGTTCTGGGTGAGGAATTCAGATAGTTGATCACAGGCCACCTGCTCTAGAGTTTTAGACAGGAAGGAGAGGAGGGAGACTGGTCTGTAGTTTTGAACCGAGTTGGGATCCAGGGAGGGTTTCTTTAACAGGGGTGAAATGAAAGCAGTTTTGAAGGCAGCTGGGGAACAGCCAGAGGAGAGCAAGGAGTTGATGATCTTAGAGATGAAGGTGGAGAGTTGCAGGGAGATATTCTGTAGGAGTGACAATGGGATCGGATCAAGCGAGCAGGTGGTGGCTTTGTGTGATATCAGGAGGTCGGAAATTTCAGATTCTGAGAATGGTTTGAATTTGGAAAGCATTTGGAAAGCACCAGTGCAAACCGGGCAGGGTAATGCTGAAAACTTGTCAGTGATTGCATTGACTTTGTCTCTGAAAAACAAAGCAAAGTCATCAGCAGTGAGATAAGAAGGAGTAGGGGGCAGTGGAGGACACAGAAGGGATGAAAAGGTGGCAAAGAGTCTGTGTGGTTTTTCAGTTGCAGACTGTATTTTGTTGTGGTAGAAGGTACTTTTAGCTGAAGAGACAGCAGTGAAAGTAACTACAAGTTGTTTGTAGGCATCCAGGTCCGAGCGAGTCTTGGATTTTCATCATCTTCACTCTGCAGCCAAGAATTTGGTCCAGTTGCACTAGAACAGTATAATTCAGCACATGCTACTACATTATGTGCAAATACACTAATTACACATCACAGACACACACATTGACTGAAACCACTTGTCCTGAGCAGGGTTGCGGCAAGCCAGAGCCCAACCCAGCAACACAGGGCACAAGGCTGGAGGGGGAGGGGAGGGGACACACCCAGGACATAAGACCAGTCCGATGCAAGGCATCCCAAGTGGGACTTGAACCCCACACCCACCAAAGAGCAGGCACAGGCCAAACCCACTGTGCCACTGCCCCCCCCTTTACACTGCTTATGTAAAACACTAATTTGGAATTATTTATATGCAAACTAAAAGGGTTAATGCATCAAATGTAACACATCATTGTTCACTTTCAGAAGCCATTGCTGTGTCTATGGAAATTCTTCCTTGCTGAGGACATCAACCTGCAAAACAGAAACAGGTTTGTTTGTCCTTGGCTGAGCTACATATCGAGTGCCACAACTTGGGAGGTCTCCAGCACAACCACATATAGAAGCTGTTTATACCCAACGGTTCTCAGAAAGATAACATGTGTTCAGGGAGATGAGCCAGCTGTCCCTGTACACCAGCCGCTGGGGTTTACATTCCTGTGCTGGCGCTGCCTGTCATGTGGCAGAATCCGGTCTTAAGCACAAATTTTTTCCCCTCACTTGAAACTGCGGGACCATTATGTGGTCTGGCAAGGAGCTGCCGGAAAAACCATATGTAGGTCCTAGCATATGCTTATTTGTGTTTCTAGGTCAAGTGTCCCTCGATTTCTGCTTGACAGTCTAAGCACACAACCCTTCTACACATCCTCTTAATGTTTGCAAACTAGGAGGTGGGATCACAGGAGAAGTCTGATCTCTCTTAAACATTTTCTTTTTTTGTTTTTACGATATGCATTATTATTCCTCCAAAGCATGTTTGAACACAAAGACAGAATTTGTGTTTTTTTTTTTTTTTTGCCTCAGAAAACTATGATTATACACTGCTTTAATAAAGGAAAGTTCACTCATCAACCACAGTTTTATTTCACAACCGTATTAAGATTTTGTGGTCTGTGAAAAAGGAAGCTCAACGACTTTGCATCCACCAGCTATGCTCATAATCACTGTGCTATTGGCATGGTGGAGAAATTCCTGGGGAATGCTGCAACAAAACCAGAATCACAACATAATGAATTCAATATGAACATTAAATTGCAAAACATATAATAAACCCAAATCACAATGCATTTTATACTGGAAAAGAATCCCATGGTTATATGAATGTTCAGTTCTTGCAATGTTATTTGAGGTTTTAAAAACATATGAAACACATTCACTATCAACCAAAAAAATGTTGCCTGATGTGAACAATTCCAACAGTAGCCTGCATGATATACAATATTTTTTGTCATAGGCCAGTTATCAGCAGAGAAACAAACACTAACAGCACAGTGAGCTAATAGTCATCAGTGAGTACTGGGAATTATCACCACCTTTTAGTGGGTGTGTACCTGTAGCTGTATTTTCTATTCCATTTCAAATTTTAACAAATAGTTGTTCCCTTGAAATATGTAATAAATGTGTCTTCCTATTTAGAATAACTGACTTATTGCACATATGGTCACTGACCTTCTTCACAGGATTCTGCTATACCCCGTGATGTTACACTTTATGCACATGCAACAGCGGGCAGGAGGCCCAGGGACCAAGGGGCTTAATCTTCTCCCCAGCCACCACCTCAACTGACATGGTGCCAACATGGGTATTTCATTGAGATTGTCAAGTGGGCACTTCCCTTTGCCAATGGTTTGTGGAAAGTGGATGGTATTTACCTTTCATTTAACCAAAGTTTATACCTGAAAAGTGCTTACATTTATTCCCAAAACTGTTTTATGTTATGTTTATGTTTACATTATTGGAAAAAAAGGCCTTTCACTTTTAAGCCTGAAATACCAAAAATTGACATTAAATGTTGTTTTAAATATAGCCTACTATTTAAAGGAATTTTTTCATGGGAAATTATCAATTCAACTTAAATTTATATTTTTAATTCTATTTAGTTTTGCAGAGTACTATTCTGAACAAGGTGACACAAGAAGAAGAAAAGCATGGTTGGTCTAAATGGTTTTGACAATAAATAGTACAAGTGCTGATAATGTGTTGTTTAAGGTATTGCCATTCTATACCATGTATAAAGGAACAACATTGCCTAACTGCTGCAGTGGGTTGGACCACAGTCCTGCTCTCCGGTGGGTCTAGGGTTCGAGTCCTGCTTGGGGTGCCTTGCGACGGACTGGCGTCCCGTCCTGGGTGTGTCCCTTCCCCCTCCAGCCTTGCGCCCTGTGTTGCCGGGTTAGGCTCTGGTTCCCCGCAACCCCGTATGGGACAAGCGGTTCTGGAAATGTGTGTGTGCCTAACTGCATATAATTTTGTGCCTTTGTGACTTTACACTGCAACTAGTTTATAAGCTTAAAACTCTGTCCTCTTGTGTCTTCAGAGATGTTTTGCTAAAAGAAGGTTGTACAGCATAGAAGGCCTTACGTCACAGTATAGGCACATCAGTACATTACAAGCAGAAATGAACTTCCCAAGTTTAAGCTTCTGAGACTTTGGAGAGAGCACATATAATTGTTGTGAATGCCAGTTGCCCTTAGTGCATATATGTTCCGGGTTCACATCTCTTATCAAACAAATATCATTGTATACATTTTGAGGAATCATTTTGCGGTCTTACGCAAGGGTTTAATTTCAAGCAAGTGCTTTCTGAATGTGGTTGCTGCCTCTAGGGGACAGTATTTTCACATTACAGTAGATTCTCAAACGTTACCAAAATAGCCTTCAATAATTATTAACAAGTACAGAGACTTAAACATTGCCCATTTAATTATCTCTTTAAAATAGGGAATATTTCAAGCTTTGCAAAAAACCTAAATCACAAATGTAACTTAAGCATTTAAAATATTTTACAATATGCTTTGTATGATGCTTACTTCAATAGATGGTTTTATCTCAAAAGTTCTCTTACTTACAGAAAAGAACGACTAACTCAGGGAATAAGTATCCCTGAGATGCCGGCAGTTAAATACCACAGAAGATTCCCTGGCATGCCAGTGATAGTTTGGACTACAAACAATGACTTTATAAATGCAAAATAAAGTTACATGTTTTTGCCCCCTCAGAAAAAAAGCCTTGACATTAACAGTATTTAAAAAAAAAAAAAATCACCACGTTGTAATACAAACTGTGGAGTGACAGTTTGGCATTTAATTTCAAGCTGGCAAGGTGGAAGTTCATAAAGATAATTTTACTAATGATCATAGTACAAGGAGATGGCTTCACATTGTGCAGCTTCATGTAAGGTTATTCCATGCCACATATAGTTGCTGGTTTGAAAGGACACTGATGTGAAAATGCTCTTTTTTTCTTCTGCAGAAGAGGGAAAAATAAGGGTCAAAAGTTTAGCTGAAATAAAAGAGTTAAGTCCTGAAGACTGGATAGTTTATATCATGTCAGATTTTTAAACAGAAGAGGACACCAATCACCTTACATTACACAGCTGTCTAACAGCATCGGACAGCCAAATGATCCTTTTTCCACATCATATTGCTTTTATTTGACTCTGTCCAATGTCTAAAAACATCTCACTGCCAGCAATCAAAGCAAACCCAGTATTCTTTAACTAAAAAGAATGGAGAACGCTGGCATAAAGCTGGTGAGTCTATCCCACTGTAATCAGTTATACTAAATCAATTATACTAAGGATTCTGAAATCAAATTACACAAAAAGGCAACCTTGTAACTTGTAGGAAATACTACTGTGACAAATCAGAGTCTATTGGATATGGCAACTGAGCAAAATAGAGAAATGCAACTCTTATTCATGAAACTAGTAGGGAATATCAAATGTAACGAAAAGAAAAAATAATCTGAGATGCATTCATTTGAGATTGTTATTGCAAGAATTTATTACACATAGCAGAAGAAAAAATAACCTCTGACAAAATGCAGTTCCTTCTCAGATAAACGCTGTTGTGACCCTGTACATACCTGGTGCTAATGTATCAGCTTGTGCTGCCTCACAGCACTTTCGCTGTTTGGTTCAAATCTGGCTCAGTCTGTGTGGAGTTTGCATGTTCTTCCCTGTCTGTGTGAGTTTCCTCCTACAGTCTAAAGGCATGCAATGTATTTGAACTGATGATGCTAAATTGCACGTAGAGTCTGACTGGGTGTGTGACTACCCTGTGATGGACTGGTGTCCTGTCCAGGGTGCACCCACCTAGCCTTGCATCCATGATTCAGGAATAGGCTTTGGACCACAGTGACCCTGACTGGGACAAGTGGTTAGTCAAAGTGAGTGAGGGTGAATAGTGGTCTGTAGCAGAATGAAAGCAATCTGCTTCTCCTCATCTTGCCAATAGATGGAAGTAACGTATATCCAAACACAATACAGGCAGTCTCCGGATTCAAACAAGCTTCGTTCCTCAATCTGTCTTTAAGTTGGATTTTGACATAAGTTGGAACAGTTAGGTATGGTGGGTATCTAACATCAGTTTGTCAAATGTTTGTCTTAGTATATAGTATATCGTGTACCTTTCTATGCATAACAACATTAAAGGGACACCTCTGAATACACTACAAAATCTTTAATATAGCAATAGAGTAATAATAATAATAACAATAATAATAATAATAAATGTAACTACAGTATTTGTAATAGAGAGAGACATAAAAAAGATAATGATAAATGTTACTACTGTCATGATGAATAGAGGACACGGAGGAGACTGGACCCAAGTGCAGGATTATTTATTCAGAATCAAAGGACTAGACATGTTCTCGTGGTTGGGGACGGGCGAATGGTCGGTTGGTCGATCGGCAAACTGAACAGAGGTGAGGATCCAGTACTGTGGTCAAGGGACAAGGTGGGCGGTCGTTATCAAAGAGACGTGGAATGGGACTGGGGGACAATGAGGGACAGGACATGGAAGAGCAAAGCAAGATACGTTTGAGAACACAGAGGGGACAGTTGTCTCGAGGATCTTTTATAGCTGAGTGCTCCGATTGAAGCTGCTGGTTGAGGTGCGAGCGTGGTTGTGACAACTACAGTATTTATAATAGAGAGAGAGCTTGTGCGCACGCGTGCAAAACACTGAAGAAATTTTGTTTGCTTTTCCAATGTCTGTTGGCATTTCGCCTTTTTTCCACTCGCTTTCTAATTTCTACTTTAGTTTCAATCGTGATCGTTTTCCTTTTCTTGAATGCATCACCATCACTTGCATCACATTTACGCTTTGGTGCCATGGTTAGGAGGGTAAAAACAAAAATTAAAGCCAAATACAGTAACACACGAGACACTGTTAACAGAAACATGGTCCGATTGAAAAGAACGAAGTCTGTCCTACCTCAGGCTCAAAAGCCCAAGAGCCGACAAACCGCTGTAGACGTGCAATGTTTTGATGTGGGTTGCAAAGTAGCACCTGTTTATTACGAACCATTGTATGTAACTTGAATTTTTAATATAATAGGTTTAATTATGAAATTTTCATCTGATTGTTACTTAAGTGTGACAAAGGGTGTAGTTAGGACCACATTGATTCAACTTGCTTCCACCGAGTCTGGCAGAGGACTCAATGACAAAATGAAAAATATTGCCCATATTTATGTTATGAATTGCTCAATACTGAATTGAAGAACTGAACTGAGGAATTGAACAGTAGTTTGTGGGCGCAAAATATTTTTATTTTATGAATCAAAGGATGTGGCCTAGAGGTTGAAGTGACTGCATTTAAGAACAAACTGAATAATGTACAAGTTTCCAGTCCATTTTTGTTTGCAAATGTATATGTTTCTAAATATTCAGATTTAAATTTTTAACCAGTTTCTGCAAATGGAGGCTAGCACTTCACATATCCAGCAAAGAACTCTGTGCACAGATATGGACAGCTGTCACCAAATATTTTTGTCATGTTACAATACAGATAAGTGCCATCAAAATTTGGCTGATATTATTCAGGTACAGAATTTTGGTAACAAACCCTGATGAAATCCTTTATACCCTATACGCATTCAAAGAATATTAACTCAATTTCTTTGGACACCTGCTTCAGCAGTCTGTCTATCCTCATGTCAACGCATTGCACACTCTTAAGACACTTTTAAGACATGACTGTCATAGCAGTAGAAATAGTTACACGTAGTACTGACTATGGATGGACCATGGAAGTGTCATTGAGTCGGAGTTGAAACAGAGCAACTTGCATAGTCTCCAAAGCAAGAGATGAACAGAAGTGGTTAATCCTGACTATATCAAGACAAAAAGTAAATGACATGCTTACATTTTCCCAGCAATTATGTACCACTCTGAAAATACTCACTCACACACTCACACACACACACACACACACACACTTTCAGAACTGCTTGTCCCATACAGGGTCGCGGGGAACCAGAGCCTACCCAGTAACACAGGGCGTAAGGCCGGAGGGGGAAGGGGACACACCCAGGACGGGATGCCAGTCCGCCGCAAGGCACCTCAAGCAGGACTTGAACCCTAGACCCACCAGAGAGCAGGACTGTGGTCCAACCCACTGCGCTACCACACCCCCTCTGAAAATACTCATTACGCTGAACTGTATCCACAACCAGAAGGAATGAGGTTTTCTATTAGTCAGTAATTTTTGTAATTTATTAGTCAGAATGTGCATAGCACCTAGTTATTTTTATATTATTACTGTAGCTATTGTGGACAAGAGCCATGTTTGGTTTTGACTGGATACATAAATTATTCAAGTTTTATGACAAACATGACAAAAATTCTCAAAGCAATGAAACACTTAAAGCAATAAAATTTCAAGTGCTGCCAGATATCACACGGTAATGCTCTTTATCACTTTGACTTCCTATTTAAAACAACATAATAAAAGTAAAACTATTCCCTATCATGTAAATAGAAATTTTTGATTTTTGTGTCTGTCATAGGGGGGCATGGTGGCACAGTGGGTTGGACTGAGTCCTGCTCTCCAGTGGGTCTGGGGTTTGAGTCCTGCTTGGGGTGCCTTGCAACAGACTGGTGTCCTGTCCTGGGTGTGTCCTCCTCCCCGCTTGGCCTTATGTCTGTGTTGCCGGGTAGGCTCTGGTTCCCCCCAACCCCGCATGGGACAAGCAATTCAGAAAGTGTGCGTGTGTGCGTGCGTGTGTGTGTGTGTGTGTGTCATGCTATTCCTGTTTTTTTATAGGGAGAGGTAAACATCAATCTACAGGAAGAATATTTGTGTACTCAACTAAATAACATCTAAGAAGAAATTCACAGTTCACCACTGTAATTAAAAAGATACATTTCATAATACTACTTAAATACCATTAATAAAACACAGGGTGTAATAATGGTGGTAGAAAGATATAGTGGCTTACTTTGCCTTAGCTTCAGCATCCTCATAGCCTTTATTGGACATATCCTCCAGGCCTCCGATCAGATGCTTAAATGAGCTGAAAAAAGACAGAAGCATCCAACACTGTCAATGACTGCCTTTCAAATGTTTATTAATTCTTTTAAAAATATATAGATATTAACTGTGTTCTTCAATGAATTGCCTTTTATCATTTTTGTTTTTGTACAGTGCAAAGGTACACAAAAGGGAGTTCAACTAAACTGCAGTTGATTATAATTAGTATTTGGAATTTAACATGTTTGTATCCTCATTTGTATTTACTACACCTCCACAACTGAGACTCCAGATACATAGCTGGTACATACTGTCAGTATTTTTGAGATTGGTTTACACTGTCACATCTAGCAAAACATTTTCATATAGGCCGGCAAAAAAGGGAAAAGAGGATATATTTTTTTTCAGAATTAACTCCAGTAAAGGCTAAAATCAGCAGAACTTTTGACACACTTTATCCATTAAACCTGTCAACAAAACCAGTCACATTAAAGCAGCTGTCATCTGGCACTGTCCGACTTCTCGGACCAAAACCAAAGTCCCTTAATATACCAACGATTATAATTAATACCACTAGGTTCTGAGTGATCTATTCAAATGGTAAGTCAAGCAGTGCACCCTGCAAGGACAGTAAAGGGCTTCATCAACAGTAAAATTTACACTATATCATAGAAAACAACATATTTTGGAAAAAATAGTAGTTACTGACATGAATTAATGACAAAATTAGGCAATAAAATAAAGAAACCGAATGAAACAGCAAAACCATCTCCGCAGCCATGTATACAGTCTGTCTCATAACCTTCATCACTGTCATAATCTTAAAATTTGTAAAACAGAAGGGAGACATTACTCTGCATTCTTTACATATTTCCTTGTTCATCACATTGGCCTAACTCCAAAACATACATAAACACCACAATACTAGAATCACCAGATTCTACTCTCCTCTCTTAGTCAGCTTGGGATCAAAAGAGCGGCACTAGGATGGTTTTAGTCCTACCTATCTGACAGATCCTATCAAGTGATCTGGCGGAGCTCCTGTCCTGCTCCTGTACCTCTCTCAACTGGTGTCCAGTAGGGCTTGGTACTGGGTCCTCTTCTCTTCTCCATCTACACCTTTCTCCCTTGGCCAGGTCATAGCCTTCCAAGGACTGAAAAACCACTGCTATGCTGATGATACCCAGCTCTTCCTCTCCTTTCCACCTGGAGCATCAGACACTTCTGCACGCATTGCTGCCTGCCTGTCGGACATCTCTGCATGGATGTCTGATCACCACCTCCAACTCAACCTCTCCAAAACAGAGATTCTTCACCTACCAGCTGGTCTGTCATCCTGTCACGATCTATTGATCAAACTGAACAACTCACTCATTTTGCCTACCTCCTCGGCTAAGAGTCTGGGAGTGATGATTGACTCAAGTCTATCTTTCTCTCAGTACATCGAAGCCGCTACCTGGACCTGCGGATACATCCTGCATAATATCCGCAAGATCCGTCCTTACCTCACTGACTCTGCCCAACTACCTGTCCAGGCCATGAAGACATCCTGTCTGGACTACTGCAACTTTCTTTTGTGTGGCTTTCCCACTACTGCCATCAAACCTCTGCAGCTCATACAGAATTCAGCTGCACGAGTTGTGTTTGACTTGCCAAAGCGTTTCCATTTATCTCCTCTACTCATTTCTTTGCACTGGCTTCCTATAGCTGCCCGGATCAAATTCAAAACTCTGATTATAGCCTACAAATGCATCAACAGAACTGTTCCTAGCTATTTACAAGACTTGAACAACAGTTACAAGCCAACCAGACCGCTTCATTCGTCTACTTGTGCTGGCTTGGTGGTCCCACGCACGAAAGGTAAAGCGCGGAGGTTCTCGGTTCTGGCTCCGTTATGGTAGAATGAACTCCCCCTCTCACTCAGAACAGCTGAAACTCTGTCTACATTCAAGAAGGGTCTGAAAACTCCTTTTTCTGGATTCACTTTGCCCATGATCTCTCAGGCTCATGTATGGTGTAAATGTTCATGCACTGTAACTTTATGATCATGCCCAGACAAGCCTTTACACAGTCAGTATGTATTGCATTGCATGTTTGTGTACCTTTTTAAAAAAATAATAAAATTTGTAAGAAGGTGATCAGGATTTGTCTATCCGGAGTTTTGTGCACTTACTCGTGTGATAAACATTGATGCATAATGTGGAAAGAAACAAACTAGGTTCAGGTCTGCAGCTATGTCTTTCTTTCTCCTAATGTAATCCACAAACTGTATGTACATGGCTTTGCAGAAAACACACACATGCATGGTCTGAAATCATGTATGTCAAGCAAGGTCATGGGGAGCCAGAGCTAACCCAGCAACACAGGGCATGGGGCTGGATGGGGAGGGGACATCCATCGCAGGGCACCCCAAGCAAGACTCGAATCCCAGACCTACTGGAGAGCAGGACCCAGGTAAACCCACTGCGTCACTGCACCACTGTGCCCCCCCTTGTAGAAAAGCATCTGCTAAATGAATAAATGTAAATGTAATACTTGTTTGTTTAATGTATCTTATTTGTTTGTTTATAGCACGGAGCAACATAGTTTACTTGCTATTATCTGGAAAAAGGGGTTAGAAAATTGAAATATTCTTGCTAGTCTACCAAGCCTTCAGATCCTTTCTTGCACAAAATAGCTACTTTTTTATGCAACACAACACCTGTTTATTAAGAGAATTAATTAAATTATATTCAAGTGGAACTGCTGCAATTATAATAAAGTCCTTTTTCTCTACATTTGGTATGACAAACCAGCTAATGGACAGTATGAATAGATGAAATAATGATAAAAATGTGTGTGCCCTCACAGGAGGTGAACAAAATAATGGAAATACTACATGAAAAATGAGTTTACCAATCTATCCATCATCAACAACCGCTTGTCCCAAGTGGGGTCACAGTGAGCCTTACCTGGCAACACAGGACACAAGGCCAAAAGGGGAGAGGACATACCCAGGATGGGACGCAAGTCTGTCACAAGGCACCCCAAGCAGGGCTCAAACCCCAGACCAGCCAAACCCACCACGAGTTAACAATGAAGTGACTAAATCGCAATTACAAATGCACCTGCAAATGTGAGTCATATTATGTTGGCTGCCAACTACTGGTATGTGTCATTGAAAACAGGTCTGATCATTTGCATTTTGATATGTTAACTTTCAAAGCAACAGGAGGCAACTTGCAGAGTTCAAAAAAGGCCAAATAGTCAGCGCCTGAATTGCAGATGCATTGGTCATAAAAACTGCAAAATTATATAGGCTAATGTGTCAAAGGAACACTCAAATTGTCATTACAGCATATGCTAAACATGGAAAAACTGCATGGACAAAAAGAAACAGTGGTCGCAAACTGAAGCTCATAGACAGGAATAGACAGACACTTCACAACAGTTACTAAATGCGACAAAAGTACAGTCTTGAAAAATTACAACTGAAATGAAGCATCTCTGTGACCCAGTATTAACAAAAACTGTATGTTGTGAGCTCCAAAGAGTTATAATTTATGACAGGGCTGTCATTTGCAAACTGCCTGTATCCAAGGCCGGTGCCTGAAGATGCATAACCTGGTTTGCAATGGAAAAAAGTTGTAAGGTTGATGAGTCATCTTTCACCCCATTTCCTACATTCAGAGAAAGCCAAAGGATGCCTTCAACCCACAATGCCTGTTGCCACCTGTTAAACGGGGGTGGGTTCTCCCCCTCCGGCCTTACGCCCTGTGTTGCCGGGTAGGCTCCGGTTCCCCGTGACCCCGTATGGGACAAGCAGTTCTGAAAGTGTGTGTGTATATATATATATATATATATATGCAGGATCTGAAGGCTTGGTATATATGCAGTGGGTTGGGCTGGGTCCTGCTCTCCAGTGGGTCTGGGGTTCAAGTCCTGCTTGGAGTGCCTTGTGACAGACTGATGTCCTGTCCTGGGTGTGTCCCCTCCCCCTCCAGCCTTATGCCCTGTGTTGCCAGGTTAGGCTCTGGCTCTCTGCAACCCTGTATGGGACAAGTGGTCCAGAAGGTAGGGGTGGTTTTAAAGGTCTAAACCAGATGACAGGCCATGCAGACACATCTAATCCAGCAAATAAATGATGCACTGGAAATATAATGAAAATAATAGCCTCTATATCCCACTTGATACAACAGTTTGAAAGGGGAAAGATACAGAATTTCCACAAAGAATGTTTGCTACTGTAGGTGGTGAAAAGAAAAAAATATTTTTTTCTCAAAACTGTTTGCTTTTACAAACATCAGCCAGCTGTGTCTGTGACCCAGTTCCAAAGGGTTTTACTGTGAATTTCCCATGAATCAGCCAAATATCTGGATGGCGAGAGGACATGGCAACATGACACAGCAGCCAAAGCAGACAGAACTGAGTGGGAGGTGCCATAAACCTTTCAGTCAGACTGCGTGATGAAACAGTTCATTGATTTCCAGCAGAGCAGAGATTCCTTTCAACGCCCAGCCCCTTTGGAACCCCATCCCAGTGCTGAGCAGAGCCAAGTTTTCTAACACACATACCACTGTGGTCCTGGGGACTGAAGCTGTGTAATTTATCTTCACCGTGCTCTGCACACCTTAAAAATCACCTGGTCTTTCAGGGGGTCCAACTGGGCTACAGTGCTTGAAGTGTTTCTGGTGATTGTTGTTCATTAATTTGCATACAATACCTATATTCCTGACACACAAAGTCCAGGTAAATATTTCTGTACTGCTAAAAGGAATTAGTTTAAAAGCTACTAACATTCTGCAGCACAGAAGGGATGAATCCTTATTGAATTCCTTGTATGTATAAATAAAAGAACTATGAGGTTTTTGAAAGAAAACCGTGTTTCATGCTCTGTCTCTGGGCAGAAGAGGGCAAAAGGAGGGAAGGCGGATATGTCTGATACATACTCTCTGTCGATAACCAGGCAGGTGACAGTTTCTGCTGCGATGACATTGGCGGTTCTTATGTCCTCCCTATGGAAATAAAAAATAATAATAATAAATATAGCATCAAAGCTATGAGCTCGTGTGACCTAGTCCTTTTCAAAGAAGGAGGCAGTTCTTCAATATGCAAATATCTCATTAAGAAGCAAATACATCTTTCTCAAGGTTTTACAGTAATTTAGTAGTTGCCCATTAAGAAGTACCTCTAGCTTCTGATAAATGATTACTAATTACTTTGACCAATTTTCCTTCGTACTGGAATTAAGTTAAAATATGAAGTATAAATTTCTGTGAATCAGAAAATATCTAGAAGCTGTGTAAAATCCCTATACATAAAGAATATTATGAACATTACATTAAATGTGAATTACTGGTAATGTGCCTTTTAATCATTTCATCAATCACAATTAAAAACAGATATTTTATCTTAAGAAAAGTGAAACAATGTCTGCGAGCTCTGCCACAGAAGTCTAGCTAACATCATCATGCTACCAACAACAGAGTTGAGAAAATAATGAGAAATAAGCATTACTCAGTACAGCCCTGTGCTTCATCATCAGAATCGTTGTCACTAAAGTCCGGGGAGGAATCCCCCCAGTCACAGGATTCCAAGTCAGAGTCCATTAGGCAAAGATGACCACAGACAGACCACCTCAGCTCAGCGACAGGGTCTTCTGCTTAAACCATAACCGTGTTCTTTCCCTGTGCTTCACATTAAAGGTCCGTGTCATTGGTAGTGCCCGGCTAGTGAGTGCCAGCAGTGGCAGGGTGGTGGGATCCAGTTCATGCTCGTACGAAGCGAGGACACAGATTTAGTGTGACTGAAGACTCTGCCAAGGGGGACCTTGGGTATTTGGCCACAAGGTGCTCAAATCCTCGGGTTGCACAGGCGTGGGATTGTCATTGCATTTGGAGAAACGTGACACTCAGTGAGGACACCTGCTAGGTGTGAATTGTTCCACCATTCCCTGTTATCTCTATGAGTCTGTGGTTGAGCACACTAGTTTTTCTTGGCCACAGCAGGACTTTCAGTGCACTCTTTTCCAGGATCAGTTCCTTGGTTCCACGTGTGATGTACTTCTCTGTTTTCTATTTTAGGTTGATTCAGTTTTTGTCAGCATTAGGTTATGATGAGCCATGGGCAGTTTATAGTCAAGTTCAAGGGTAAAACAACAAGATCCCTCCTGAAGCATTAGCTGCTCTGAACCACCATGCTGCCTGTTTGCTGTTATGCAGGTATACGGTATTTATCAGTAACATTTGAACAGCATTAGAACATTGGTTTGAACAGATGGTAATGCAGAGCTGCTACGTTTAGATCTGAAAGTTGCTGGTTTGAATCTCACCTACTGCTGGTAGCTCCTCTGAACAAGATGCTGTCACAGCAGGTACTGGTTAAACATTAGAGGGCATTTTCAAACCCCTTCATGTTTCTTTGTAGCGAAGGATCTTTTTTTCCCAGCACGCCCCACGGATGTGTTCTGTAGTGCGCTCTGATGTCCCTCATACAGGCAGTTCTTTGATGCACTCAATACTCTGCCACTCTACAACTGCAGGAGGCAACACCTCCTTGACATGCTGCGTTTGCCACAATTCTTTAATACAGTCATATGAACACCAAAGATTAAGGTTCATAATGTGAAATGATGCTGGGCTCTAAAGGGATAACTAATGACATATTTGATGATGTATCAAAATAAGTATTAAAAATTGTCTGCAAGAGACCATTGTTTTATTAGATGTTTCCTTTACTAAAGAAAGGATAAAACAGGTCCCATTCAGAAAGCAGCTGCATTTCCTGCTCATTAATAGTTTAAAAAAAAAGCATAAAACAACAACTTACTGGAAAGTAAATTAATAAAATGGACAGCAGGTAGGAGAAGGAACATCAGTGCCATTTCTACTTATACTTATCAGGTTACCTCATACAGACTTCTGAAGCATCTGGGCAATGGACAAGGAAATTGTAACGTCACTTTAATCCACTAGATGCCACTGTCAGCCAGCTTTTTCGCACTTATAGTATGACTCCTATAGGCATACAGGCAGTCCCGGGATGACGAATGAGATCCGTTTCCTAAGTCTGTCTTTAAGTCGGATTTGTACATAAGTCGGAAAAGTTGGGTACGGTTATGTCTAAGGTCAGCTAGTCAAATGTTTGTCTTAATATATAGCATACTGTGTATATTTCTATGTACAAAAAACATTAAAGAAACACTTCTGGATACTCTAAAACATTTTTAAAATAATAATAATAATAATACGAAGAAGAAGAAACGTAACTACAGTATATATAATAGCAAGAGACATAGAAAGCGATAATAATAAATATTACTACAGTATTTATAATAGAGATAGAGAGAGGACATTGTGTGTGTGTGTGTAGGTAAAGAAACTTTAACATTTGCTTTTCCAATGGTCGTTGGAATTACACTTTTTTCCTATCGCTTTATTACTTCCACTTTAGTTTGAACCGCGATCATTTTCCTTTTCTTGGATGCATCACCATCACTTGCATCACATGATTACAAGTGTAAAAACAAAAAACAAACAAAAAAAAAAATTACAAATACAGTAACACACACGAGACACTGTTAACAGCAATGTGGACTGTGTCATAGTGAGCAGGCAGGAGTCTGAGGTTGGTGTGTGTGGACCCAATCATGGGATCTTTATTGTCGATACACAAGGGATCAGGCGAGACTCATGGTTGGTGACAGGGATGGGTCGGTCCATGCACAAACATAGGCCTTGGGGAAAATTCAATGCTGCAGTCAAGGAGGCAATGCAAGTGTCGGGAGCCATGGACATCAGAAGCAGGAACGAGGGAGTGAGGAGAACGAGTGACTTGGAAGGATGGTTGTTGTGGGTTCACTTGAGAGCGCTGGAGAGATGGGTTTCTGAAATGAGATTCCACAACCAGGGTGTGTAGGTGCGGCTCCTTTGTATGCCACTGCTCTGATTTGGGCAGGTGCAAACGTTCAAGGCAAGGTGTGGGTGTGACAGTCCAACTGAAAAGAACCAAATTTTTGTCCTACCTCGGGCTCACGCGCCCACGAGCTGACAAACCGTTGTAGACACACAATGTTTTGATGCATGTCGCAAAGTAGAGCCCATTTGTTATTACGAATCATTTTATGTAACTCGAATTTTTAATATACAGGCAGTCCACAAATTATGAACAAGTTCCGCGTCCTCAGTCTGTCTTTAAGTCAGATTTTGACACAAGTCTAAACAGTTAGGCATAGTTGATATCTAACGTCAGTTTGTGAAAAGTTTGTTTTAGTATATTGTATATCATATACCTTTCTATATACAACAAACAAAGAAACACTTCGGATACACTAAAACCTCTTTAACATAACAATACAGTAATAATAATAATAATAATAATATTAAATGTAACTACAGGAACAGAGGACATGGAGGAGGCTGGACCCAAGTGCAGGATCATTTATTCAGAATCAAAGGACTAGACAGACGTGTTCTCATAGTCAGTCAATTGGCAAACTGAACAGAGATGAGGATCCAAAATCGTGGTTGAGGGACTAGGTGGGCAGTCATTATCAAAGAGATGTGGAAATGGACTGGGGAACGAGAGGGAGGGGACTTGAAGAGCAGAGCAAGGCAGGTTTGAGAATGTGGTGGAGGAGAGTTGTCTGGAGTGAGATTCTGCAACTGGGAAGAAGTATGTTTTGTAGCCGAGTGCTCTCTCAGAGAGAGAAAGGGGGGAGGGGACAGCGTATGTCTGTGTGTGAGTGCACTCGCGCACACGTGCAAGACATTAAAGAAACTTTAATGTTCGCTTTTCCATTGTTCGTTGGCGTTTCACCTTTCTCTTTATTATTTTGTCTTTAGTTTTGATCGTAATTGTTTCTCTTTTATTGGATTCATCAGCATCTCTTGCATCACATTTATGCTTTGGTGCCATGGTTAGGAGGGTACAAAACAAAAAAAAAAAAAAAAAGTCAAATACAGTAAGACACAAGACACTGCTAACAGGAAAAGAAGGAAGTCTGTCCTACCTCGGGCTCATGCACCCCAACCCTGAGCCGACAAACTGCTGTATACTCCCAATGTTTTGATGCGCATTGCAAAGTAGCGCCCATTTGTTATTACAAACCATTGTCTACACTGTAACTTGAATGGTTAATATAATAGGCTTAATTATGAAGTTTTCATTTGACTGTTATTTAAGGGTGACAAAAAAAAATCAACGTTAGGTCAGGAAGGGGGTGGTTCGTAAGTACAGATTGTACGTAACTTGGACGTTCGTAACTCGAGGACTGCCTGTATACATTTACACATTTATTATTTTTTTTTAATTTAGCTGTTGCTTTTCTGAAATGCGACTTACAATGTTAAGCCGCTTAAAATTATTTACATTTTTTTTTTTAGCAGACGCTTTTCTCCAAGGTGATTTCCAATGAACTTTATGTAGTATTATCAGCCCACACACTTTATTCACCACGGTGATGTAGGAATCCACAATTTAGGGTCACTTGAAGATTAATTGATCATCTGTCTATCGCATATTATCATATGAAAACATCAGGGTAATACACATTGCTTATGGGCATTCAAAACAACATCTGTTGGATGATTAAATCAAATTTACAGTTGAATGGGTCTGCCTATTTATGTGATCACAGCGATTACTTGTGATTATTTGCATCTAAATGAAACTGTGAGAGTGTTAACATATCCCAGTTCTTGTTACTAGATGGTGGTCAAACCATTTGGTGATAAGGAAAGTTTGGGGTAGCTAGCAGTCAGGGGTTGATTCCTGTGAAGGCTTCCTTGCCTTTGATGCTTTGTTTGCAGGTATCACCTCTAAAGCTTTGCGTAAGGTCACACCTTTAAGGACTGCCCACTGAATGCCTATAAAACCACAGTGTATGTCTCCCTTACTTAGACTTGATGACAACAACACGTTCTGATGTTGTAGACTGATGATCTCATCTGCAATAAAGAATCCTGCTGAAGATACTGCCAAGTCTCCTGATCTTCTCTGCAAATTCCCAACAGTGACTTACACTGCTAGAGACACTACTTACAACAGGTCACTCATCCATACATCAGTAAAACACACTTTTTCTGTCACTCACACACTATGGGTCAATCTAAACAGTATGTCTTTGGACTGTGGAAGGAAACCAGAGCAAACCCACACCCTCTCACACCACCTAGGTGCTGTGAGACAGCAGTGCTACTCACTGTGCCACCACATTAGTTATTTACACACCTGGGTAATTTTACTAGAGTAATTTAGGCTCCCATGCTAAAGAGTACTTCTATTAGATCTGAGTAACAGTTGTATTGTTCACACAAGTGCGATCTAAACCTGTTGCATAACAGGCACATAAAGTTTAAAACGTTAAATATTAAAATGAAGTAATCCATTGAGAATAACATTATTTGAGGCAGTTATTTCACCCAATAACTGTAAAGTGTTAAAATGTAAGCAAACACTGAATGTATAACCTTGCTCCTTGTGATAGAAAATCAGACATTTTAGAAAATGGTACATATATATTTTTCTGGTTATTTATTTATTTTAATAGCATTTTCTTTACTTCTCCATTTTTATCATGGATTTTGTTGATTGTTGACATAGTGGTAAAACTGACTTTAGATTTACAAACAAATCTATTTATCAACATACTTTTATGTTCACTGAGGAGTCAATATATATGTATGTTCTGGGTATAGTGAATAAAAATAAGAAACATAGACTACGTGGACAGCACTAATCAAACAAACCACTAGGATGTTGTTTTTAAAGACAGGAATGTCTAATGGCTCCATACTTTGTTTTTGTGTGAATGCCTACCTTCAGCTGAGTAAGGTTCTACCATTTTACCTAAAACACAATCATTTTTGAAACTGTATCTTGTGGAAAAATCTATATCATGTTATTTGTAATATGAGATTTTGACATTTGATTTGGCTTTCTCTCAGTTATCCTTCACTAAAACACCACCCAAAAAGTCTAAACATGAAAAATGTGTAACTCAGCAACATATCCCACCTAAAAAAACCTTAGTGAGCACCTAGCAGGTTGGATGCTGACTTTGAAAGTGTCAACTAGCAATTGCCTATTCTTATCTTGCAAAATTTATAAGTCAGTTTGCACACAAACCTAGCCCTGGAAATGTCAGCTAAATATTTAATTAGTCCCTCTCGTTCCCCAGTCCATTTCCACGTCTCTTTGATAATATTAAATATTTAGCTAATAATTACAGGCTGATTGAATGTCCTTTCAAGAATGGCATTCTACAACTTGTCCTGTTGTCAGTGTCTCTAGATTAGTTCACCAAGTGCTTCGATACCAGCATACAGTCTGTTAGAGAGAACAAAGATGACTCTGCTTTTCCAGCTAACTTCAGGTTTATACAGGTGTTTCAGGCAATGAATCATAAAAACACATTTAACCACAATCTACTGCTCATGTTTATCAACAGTGGTATTATACATGATAGGCCATACTTGTTCCATTTATACACGATATCTGGATGTGCATGTTGTACATACCAACACTAAACCAGGATGTTTGTCATGGATAAAGGATCTGATATAAGGAAAAAACTCAGAAAAATGTTCTTGTGTTTTTTTTGTTAGGTTATTACTGGCCGGTCTTTCAGTAATTTCATGTACCATTAAAATATATTAGCATCTTCTGACGTAACTGAGATATGAAAATGTTATAAATATTTTATTTTTTATAAACTGCAACACCTACTCTTGCAACCGGCTTCAAAGTTTTAAAACACTATCTTTTAAAATTGTACAACATATTTTTTTTCAAGTACCTAGTGACTAACTGATGTGTGTGTCAGATGCCCTTATGTACAGTGAGAAATAATCCAGTGAACACAAAGTCATCATTGACAAAAGCCTCCTGGAGAATTGAAAGCTAATCTCCAGCTAAGGACAACCACTCTCAGTCTCCAGTCACACAAAATGAAGACACTGCTGTTAAACTGTTGGAGGAAGCCTTACCCCTGAAGGGCCTTTTCTCCAAACCAGTCCCCCTTCCCCAGAGTGTGCAGGTAAACATGGTCCTCGCTGTCCAACTCTTCCCGGCTGACATTTACCTGTCAGGGAAATGTACTTGAGAGGGCTGTTGCTCCAATAACTATGGCAATGGAACTGTCAGAGCCTCGCAACTGAAACACAGTAAATCGGTCTGTCCAAAGATACTTGTATGCTTGTCCAAGCACAGACAGTGTACTAATTTACCATTTATGGCAATTACATTAATACTAGTTCATCCTTAGGTGACATTTAATAACTTCAAGCAATATCCATTAAATATCATGAACCTCATTGGTCTTTTAATATTGTTAGAAAAGGCGGCAGGTTGTTATATTGTTAATTTTGCAACATATCTACTTTGATTTGCTTATTTTTAGGAAAATTTCAGATTTTTTTTTTTTTTTTTACAAATTTTGCAGAAACTGAGAACTACCATAAAATCAGTTTTTGTCTGGGAATTATGAAAACCCTTTTCACCTACTTGAACACATGTGTATGAGCTTGTTTTCAAATGTGCAGCTCTAACATACAACGAGTAAGAAATATTTAAAAATTATCTGATCTTTTCCAATGTCAGGTAATGACTGCACTAGTTCTGTGTAACCAGTATTTGTTTATACTCCACTGGGGCCTCAAATGACAAAACAGTAAAAATTTAAAGGAGTTATTCAGTTATAGTAAAAGGGGACATGAAGGCATAGGATTAAAGCACATTTCTCACAGCTCTCGAGATGCTTGGTGGGTGTGGGGTTTAAGTTCAGCTCAGGTGTGCGGAATGTGTATGTTTCTTCCCTGTATTTGAACCATCCCACATTCTGCTCCTCGTTTACCCTGGAAATCACAAGTGGTTGGTATGAATTGAACTCAACTGAGTGGCACTTCCATTCATCCATTCTTTTGGAAATTGTGAGGCTGGTATTCCATGCCTATCCTAAGTAGCCTAGTGAACTACTGTTCTGCAGTAGAATCTGGATAAGGCAAGTGAATGAATGTGCTTTTGAAAATGTTTCAAAACAATATTGTGTACATGACCTGATAGACAGGCAAGGCTCACTAGTGACCTTCCTCACCTTTAACAATATCTGACACACAGACAACTTACCTTTCCCTTGCCGATGATATAGAATGTGTCTCCTCTGGCTCCCTGCCGAACAATGTACTCTCCACTCTCATAGTGTGTCTGCAGAGAGAGGACAGGCCTCATTCAGTGTGAAATTGAGTGGGACCCAGTGCCCAGCGCCTTCTGGGGACAAGTGAAGAGAAGCCATGTATACAGTGATCAGCTGTATACTTAGTTTCTCCACACACTATACCTATTAAACCCTTAAAACTACTAGTGGATGAAAAAATTACTACAAAAACTAATCGCTGTTTAACATTTCGAGCCATGAAGTATTAAAATTCCTATTAATTTGTAATGGACAGTTTGAGAAAAAATGTATTTGGTATGAAGTAAAATCATTTCTGTATGGATATATGATAATGAATGAAAGTGAGGAATTTGAATACTTTTTCATAAAATTCAATTCTACAAGTGAAATATCACACATAAATTAATAGTGTCTCTCCACTGTTGCACTTTAAGACATTTGTATCAAGTATGTAATATAACATATCAACTCACACAGAACTGCATTCTAGCTCTATCTGTAAACACAACAGCAAGTCCAAGAGTGAAAATGGATACAGACTGTGATTGCTGTGCCATTCCATGGTTACACAATAATCAATGTAACACATGGAACCTTAGGTGTCTATAGATCACCCAGAAGACCATGAACTGTGACATTTACCAACAACAGGTGGATTTGCAACATGAAGGTCACAGACAATTACAATTATCCAATTAATTGTGAAATTGTCACATTCAATGTATTATATTTGTATGCAACCTTTGTCAATTCAGGTGTCAGCACAGTATGATTAGCACCTTAAAGATTGATTTGCACTTTAGAATGTTTTTCAGAGTTGCTAATCAAACTCACATGATGGAAATAAAATCTATTTTTTTGCATTGCTTTTTTGTAGATTGCAGTACTTGAAAATATTCAGTAATACATTAAAACATTTTTGTCTTTTTACCATTTTCAGTCATATTTCTATATTTATTTAATTAATATTTTACTTATGGTTTGATTAATTTAGAACAGTCTGGCTTTCTGAATCTCTCTGTATTATTTAGTATTTCAGTACTTTTGGATTAGTATATCCAACTTTAAGAGGCATAACTCACATGGTCATATTACCATTCCAATATTCCAAGATTTCCCTGTTATCATATTTAGGCTATTGCTGGTTAATTACACCAATCCAGTGGAACAAGAGAAGGAAAGTCTTATAGATCTTAGAGCTATTACTGAGATAGCTGTTGCAGACCTATCCAAAGGCCTGTAAGATTTTTGATTTGTGGGCATGTTTCTCTCTCTGTCTTCACAGGGGAAAGACTATCTAGCTCCAACTGTGATTGGCCAGCAAAAATGCAAGATGACTGAAAAAGTCACATGGCCACTGGACTTCCGGGCTACCCCAGAAAGATTAGCTATTGTTATTGAAGTGCAACAGTCAACCTGTCTAGTTGGGAATGAGAACTTGTAGATATATGCTTAGAAAGTGTAACTGCTGTATAAATAGCGGTAAGGGCCTCAACTGTGTTTCCAGTTTTCTCCTGTTTTTTCTTTAATTAGGAGTTAAGTTAGACTGGTGTATTTTGTTTGTTTTATTTGGATAGAGTAGATAGTGCCACAAAGGGTAGGGTTTACTTTTGATTTTTGTGTTGGTGTGCCTCACCCCTGGAGAGATGGCTTATGAGTTGCTAATGGTCAATAAAACAGACCCTTTTGTGTTCCAAACAAATTAGTGTACTTCTGTCTGGTGGTAGTCAGTCTCCATAACCCTGTGTTGCAGTCCGACCCGAGACTGGACTGTCACACTATCAGCATGTATATAAGGTTACCCCATGTGAGGAGGCAAATTACCCACTAGTGTATCAAAGTCACTCAGTTTTCTTCTTTGCCTTACAAAAACTAATTACTAGTTACTGATATTCCTATTTTATAATTTACAAAGAGAATTGTTCAGTAAATTTTCCCAAAAATTCTGTTGAGGAAAAACATGATTAGTATATTCTACACAGTTTCCAGGGGGCATGGTGGCGCAGCGGGCTTGGGCAGGTCCTGCTCTCTAGGGGGTCTGGGATTCATGTCCTGCTTGGGGTGCCTTGTGACAGACTGGTATCCTGTCTTTGATGTGTCCCCTCCCCATCCATCCTTGTGCTTTGTGTTGCTCGGTTAGGGTCTGGTTCACCACGACCCTGCTTAGGACAAGTGGTTTCAGACAGTGTGTGTGTACATAGTTTCCATCTTAAATACACACACAGTGTCTGAAACCACTTGTCCCAAACAGGGTTGCAGTGAACCAGAGCCTAACCCAACAACACAGGGTGCAAGGCTGGAGGAGGAGGGGACACACCCAGGACAGGACACCAGTCCGTCGCAAGGCACCCCAAGCAGGACTTGAACCCCAGACCAGACCTGGAGAGCAGGACCCAGTAAAACCCGCTGCGCCCTCTTTAAATATACTATAATAATACTATTTTCATAGTAAGTCAAAGAAACACTTCAAAAAAAGTGGTTTTGGAACTAATGAAAACGCTGAGAAACTGTGTTACAGTGCTATGTAATTTTTAGCTGAAAAACATAATGAAACTACACAATATTTTTTCTATTGTGATTCATTTGAACTATTATTACTAATACTAAACTACTACTGTAGCGTCCAGACGGGAGTCCGACACGGACGCGCATTGCTATTACGTCCGAACACGGATGAAACGTAAAATGACCTCACGTGCAGTGTGATGTTAAAAGTGCACTGTGCATACTGCAAGACACTCGGTGGAAGTGAAACAGGAAACACGAGACCAGGAAACACACACGGTGTTTGAACTACGGTGAACAGTGAAACGCTACTCTGTGAGTATGACCGCAACCCCGAGACGTGACGAAATACCGGACTGGAACACTGGACCAGGACTGGAGAACAAGAGGCAGGAACTGACAGGACGGGCACTCGGGACTGGAACATGAACACCTAGCAAACAGACTAAGGGACCAAGAGACTACTAATCGCCAAGAGAACCGCTGATTAAGAATCCGCAAGTAGTTGTACTCCGCTGACTCCTTTTATACCTCCGTGTCTTATGAGACTGTGAGGTGATACGTGAGCGTTACCTAGCGGCACTGAGTGACGCCGCCTCTGATCAGGAGGGGCAGTGACCCCGTGGGACGTGACAACTACTAATTTCTACCTGACTGATAAAAAAGACAAAGCTGGTTAATCAGATCAATAAAAATACTGTAAACATAAACTCAGTTTTATCAGTAAAGTAAAAGTTGAAAGAGTTAGAACAAGTAGAAAGTATAGTAGAGTAACTCATCTGGGATGTAAAAAAATTGCAAATAAATTACACTGGCTCCTTGCATGATTAGAAACATTGTAGTTTCATTTTTCGAAGATGTAAATTTGTTCATTATTCAGTTCTGTTTTCTAAAATTCCTCTGTCAGAGTGAGAGAGGAGAGTACATTGATTGTCCACTCCACTCTTTTTGATCGTCCTGTCCGACTAGAATTGGACAGGAGACAAATAAGAGTGGCTGAAGGACCTGAGAGGCGCGAGTCTTTTCAAGTCAAAGAAACTTCCTGAATCTCTCTTTTGGAACTCTTTCTGATACACCTTTCTTCTTGCAAACTTCGACTATGTTGATACATTTGTATTATCTCATTTAACAGACTTTTTTCCCCTCAGTCAACTTATAATGCTAAACTTATGACAATCATTTAACCATTAACACAACTGGATAATTTTATTGGAGCAATATAGGGTAAAGACCTTGCACAGGGTAAAGAACTGAACCTTGGGGGCCAGAGACAGGAGCTCTAACCACTATACTACCAGCAGTCCTTATTAAGTTACCTCTTTGTGTTCATTTATGTTACTTGTATACTGCTTGTTTGTTCATTTGATGGTTAGTTAGAGTTGGTCAATTGAATGATTTGGCCAGTTAGATTGCTTTTTCTTATAATGGTTCACCTGGGTTCCTGATCTTGTCACTTCAATTCAATTTTCTTATACACTCCCTTCTTATGTAAATTGACTGTTTTTGCACAACATAAAATACACTTTGTCACATATTACTTATAGTCCTGTTTTTTATTACAAATAACTTGGGACTACTTTATATTATACTCCACCATACCCCTGGAGAGCCTTGCGGCCGTAAAAACGCCTTCTGTCCATTACTCATGGGTTTAACATTGAGCAACATCCTAAATTCTTTAAACTTCTTTATTAAAAGGGGGAAAGCCGCTCATATTTACAACACTCACCTCCTCAAGGACATCAGCAAGTTTGCTCAGTATTTCTTCTGGAAGGTCTTGAAAAGTTGGAATGCTAAAGGGGAAAAAATCCAGGGAATAGGAACACGTGAGAGTACACACAGGTCTCCGCACATAATTGTCATCTAACATACAGCAGCAAATCTTGTGCACAGATCACTACAAGTTCCCACTCATTGCAGATGCTAGTTGTATTCCATTCTTTAGGATTTCATTTATGTTTAGTTTGCTGTTGTAGTTTAAATATTATTTCTATAATGTTTAAACTATGAAACTGACTACTAACGCTGTCTGGTCAGGTTATTGAATATTACAGTTTATCTTTCATTCACATACAGCAGTGCAATTTCCGTGCCTTTCTTATCTACACATCCACATTCAAATTTTCACTAGATTATTATTAATCCCATTCATTACTCATAATAATAGAGTAGTTTTCTACGCTGACACAGAGAGTGACACAGATAGAGTGTGTTTCACTGATGTATGGATGAGTGACCCATTGTAAGTAGTGTATCTAGCAGTGTAAGTCACCTTGGTAAATAAGGTGTATGGGCTAGTAACACTACATAGTATCCGTTGTAAGTCGCTTTGGAGAAAAGCGTCTGCTAAGTGAATAAATGTAAATGTAAATGAATGTGAACATTCATTTCTGTTGGCCAACCATTTTGATGTGTAATTCCTCTTAAACATTTTAATGTATTTGAATGAAGTTCTAAGGAATTTCTACAAAAGTGCTAAAAACTTCTTTTATTACATAATTTTATTCACCACTTAGTTTCAGAGCAGTTCCCTGTAGCTGATCATTTCAAAAGGCAATTTTTCCAAAAGATTACATTTGAGTGTGTTTGCCTCACGTGGTGGAGTGGTGGCGGATTCAGCCGGTGCCAGCTGTGTGGCGGGTCTGGGTTTGAGCCCTGCTCGGGGTGCCTTGTGGCAGGCAGACCAGCATCCGGTCCAGGGTGTGTCCCCTCCTCCATCTGCCTTGTGCCCCTCCTCCATCTGTCCTTGTGCCCTCTGGCTTGCCATGACCCCCCTTGGGACAAGTGGTTGTTGGCAAGGGATGGATGTATTTGCCTCAGCCTCTAAGCTTCAGAAGGCTTTAGAATAATTATTTTTAAAAAATGGCATCAAACTAATAAACTATTGAAAAACTGGATTGTAAAAGTTAGATATTTTGGCAATATGACAAGGCATATGACTAAAATAAGTGAATGAATCAACTTTATGATCTTTTAGATTAAATATTTAACATTGCATACATTATATACATATCTCTGATAGCTACGGGAATGGAAGAGAAGAGGAAAGAATCGTGGTTTTAGTGGAATTTGGCATTAAAACAGTGATAACAACAGAGGCATTTGTATGACCATGGGGTGATTCTCTAATTAATACTGACTGCTTCTCAAGCAAATATGTTCAGTTATGGGTAGTGTTGTTTATGTCTGTGCAATGCTTATTTCAAAATGGTGCCTGGATTATTTTAACTCTTCCTGAGGAACAAGGGAATGTTCTGTGCTGAGCCACTTACAGGGAAACTTTAAAGACTTGCTTAAGGAAGCGCTGAGGATGGCTTTGATCCTACCCTGCTCACTTCATCATGATGTGAGACTAAACAGTAATAGGGCTGTGTAACTAAGAGCACCTTCCCAGAAACAAGAGCAAGATTTCCTGGCAGAGCCTGCTTTGTTTTTTCATGCTTCTATTGGATGCCCTCAATGATAAGTTTATTCAAGAGCAAAATGACAAAAGGTTCACAGTCAGGAACAAAAAAAAAAATCACTTTGTTGGCAGAACAGCCTGTATATGAATCATTATCCACTTGATGTTTGTGTCTTTCTATTTACAATCGAGAAAAAAAGGCTTTTATACTGTACATTAATAAGAAGATTAAGTACACATTAAGTTCACCGCAAGTGGACAAAAACAGACAGTAAATAAATTTAGAAGTTTAGACAAGGCAAACTGTTAATCTTTGTTTTATATACATTACTTCCTCTCCCCTTTTTCATTCTCTTTAATAGTCAGGCAGCAAGCATTGGAGCTTTTCACTCCTAACTAATGATCCTGTTTTGTAGGCATTTTAAACATCTCAATCAATGTTACATTACCAATAAAAGTTTACTTCATGTGTAAATTTACAAGTACTGTGGTAAGGATCATATTACAAATAACAACAATAACAACAACAACAACAATAATAATACACACACACATACACACACATTTTCTGAACCGCTTGTCCCATACGGGGTTGCGGGGAACCGGAACCTAACCCGGAAACACAGGGCGTAAGGCTGGAGGGGGAGGGGACACACCCAGGACGGGATGCCAGTCTGTCGCAAAGCACCCCAAGTGGGATTCGAAACCCAGACCCACTGGAAAGCAGGACCCGGTACAACCCACTGCGCCACCGCACCCCCATACAATAATAATAATAATAATAATTGCACAAATATCTAACATGTCATTAGTACTGCCACTTTCATTTACAATAGAAAACTTGCTAAGTTAAATGACTGAAATATGCGTAAAGTTTACATTTTTTTATTTAGATTATGCTTTCTCCAAAGGAAGCATAATTTGTTTCACCCATTTCTACTGCAGGAAAACTTTTACTGTAAGACACCTAATATATGACCCTAACATTTTACATTGCTTTGTGAAGAAGTCTCAGCTACATACTGCAGAAAATGCAGATTAGATTAAGTAGATTTTAAAGATTGCAGGCCAGTTGCCATAGGTTTACAAGATGGTATGTTTCACTTGTAAAGGCAAGAGCATTCAGACTCAGCAGAAAGGCACCCACCTTTTCAATAACTCCATGTATTCAGCGTGCTTGATTAATCCGGTTCTCATCATAATGGTTTGGAAGCATTGCCTGTCAATGGCCCACAGTTTCACATTGGTGATAGCTGGAAAAAAGAAAATACCAAAAGTTTTATGTGATTGTTACCAACTAATAACTGTCATAGCACTGAAACTGTTCTTGTTAAGTTGGTAAATCTGGATCATTTTTCTTGTGCAATCAGGATAATTTTTCTATATTTCTGTTTCTGGAATAAAGCTTTGCTTTTCACGGAATAGAGCCCCAGATTCTTATATTTATTCATTTAGCAGATGTTTTTCTCCAAAGCTCTATTTCTCCAATTCTTCTGAGCAGGTTTACATTTACACTTACATTTATTAATTTTCCTGACGCTTTTCTCCACAGCGACTTATGATGTTAAGATTTGAAATATATTTTGTTCAAATAGTGTGCTCAGACCATACTCATTAAAAGACTCTCACCAGAAAAACAACAAACCAACAAAATAAAAGTCCAGGTCTCAGAAGAAATCTAATTGATACATCTCTAAAACAGATAGGTAGTCATACTGCCATCTTTGGATTTATGTGTTAGAAGCCTATTTTTCTATGAAAACAGATAAATTAATCCATCATCTAAAGACTTCTTTATTCACTTTTTGCTGCTACCATTTCTGTGTTGTGGCATATTTATTTTGAAGAGCTGTGTGATTAATTTCAAATACTTTTTTAGTTGTACAAAAATGCATGCATTTTATATACATATTAAGATACATTGACTAGATTTACATTTACTATATATTTACACAGACTTCAAGATGTAGTCCTGAGACCAGGGTGGGTGTAGTGACTGTGTGCAGCTCTTAGGAAGTGAGGCCATGCATGAGTCTGCCTTTTAAAGCACAAATTTTCCATAGCGTCCACTAGTTCAGGGCTATGCTGCAGTCACCCACTGGTGGAAAAAATAGGCTATGTTTTACCACAATTACTCAGTTAAACACACACAGAGTTATTTCCAGATAAGACTAGACAAAGTTCACAGTGAAAAAGCAAATGACCATAAATAAAAAATGTATATTGGTTGCTGTGCTTTCTTGTTTCAGTATCCTATGAAATTAATTAAATTGCACAAGAGAAAACTGAAAACACAAGCTAATGCATGTTCCTCTTTCAGTACTGAATATTGTGTCATGGCATAATCTCAAATTCAGAGCAACACTGGAAAAATGTCAGTAATCAGTCTCTTAATGACACATACAGACAACTAGAGGTGATTGTACGGTTCACTGTTTAGATGCCTTTTTGATCTATGACAGAACCATGTAACCAAAAGCATTGCTTTCACAGGGAGAAGCATCCCTGTGGTATCTGTATACAGAGCTAGAAAGTGTCCCTGGGTATTTTTTCATTGCAATTTTTACTCATTTACTCATATTCAGTGACTGCAGAAGCCAGAATTTACACATCAATAAGAACAAAAAACTATCCAGTAGAAATGTCAAGGCAGCCCAACCCTTCATTTTAAAACATTTAATAAAAAAGCAAATTTGCAGAAAGTCAACACCCTGCTGTATTTGGATCTGAGGTGAGAACACCCAGCCTCCTTAGCAACTGCGTTCTTATCACCCTTCCTACTAGGAGGTTAAGTACTTCAACAGCCATTATTAGCATGTATTAGGCTCCGGTTCTCCGCGACCCTGTATAGGACAAGCGGTTCAGAAAATGTGTGTGTGTGTGTGTGTGTGTGTACTTTAAAGACTGACACGTTTTAATCAGTGTGAAGACCATTAAAACAACTTGGGCTTCACTAAAATGTGCTGGGTGCAGAGTTTGAATGAAGAAACAAGAGGTCATTACATTTATCAATTTAGCTGATGCTTTTCTCCAGAGCAATTTACCATTGGATCTACCTGTAACTACGTACCCATTTGTACAGCTGGGTATTTTCTTTAGGGGAGCAATTTAGGGTCAAGCATAATAGCTACCAAAGGAAGGGATAATTGAACCTGCAACCTCTGAGTCCCAAAGCAGCAGCAGCTGTAACCACTACACTGTGAATTGCCCCCAGTTGATTGTGCTAGAGCCAAAGGATAAAGGCTATATGACCACTGACTCCAAAAAAATCCCTTTGTGTTACCATTATGCCATGCCCACGTCATCAGCGTAATCAGATATACCTGGGGCTCGACAGCTTAAAAGGCTGAAGCGAACGATGAGGGTTGCGGAACCTTGTTTGATGCTCATGCATGAACTCCATCCTCCCACTCGGAACCCTGATCTGCTCACTCATGTTCTGACCTGCTGCCTGTTCTCCTGACTCCGACACTGGGTTTCCTAGTTTAGCCTGTTTGCAGTCTGAAGACCCTTGCTTGTACCTGACTTTGATTCCTGTCTAGCGTCAGAATAAAACCCCGGCGCACTCTGCTCTTGAGTCTGCCCCTTCCTTCTGGGACGAAAGCCATGACAGAAGGTTCTCCCTTCCAAACGGACTCAGGGGAGCTTGACTGCGTCAAGAGGGCCCTCACTAACCAGGGAACCCGTATGGGTTCGATGGAACGAAACCCTGAATAATCTTGCTGAAGCTTTCTAGTCCCTGGTGGAAATGTTGCAAGAGCAAGGTCTGCTCACGTCGGCTGCACCCGTCTCCAGACCAGAACCACCGCCTCTGCCTCCTTATGACCCCTGTCTTCTGCCACCAGCTCATTTTGAAAGTGACTCCGCTTGCTGCGCCGGCTTTTTGATGCAATGTGAGTTGGTGTTTTTGAGCCTGCCACAAGTTTACAACGCAGACATAAGCCGTATTGCTTACATCATGTTGCTCCTCGCTGGTTGGGCTTTGGATTGGGCCACTGCCACCTGGGAATGCAATTCCAAGTCAACATACAAAGACTTTAAAGCCCGATTTCAAGTCGCGTTTGGTTTACCCCCGTCCGATGAAACAATCTGTGATTGGCTGTTCGTGATAAGGCAGGGGGAATGGACGGTGACAGATTACACTATTGAATTCCACACCCTCGCTGCGCGCAGTGACTGGGGCCAGACAGCGCTCCTGGCCAGTTTCCATAGAGGCTTGGATTCTCGCGTACGCAAAGAGATGGCTTTCAGAGGGGAAAAGTGGACCCTAGATCAGTTCATCGACACAGCGGTGGCCGTCGAGAATGCCGCGCCTCTCCGGAGCGAACCGGTCACGAGCACAGGGGAGCGGAGCCCATGCAGCTGGGGCGAGGTTGATTGTCGCCAGCCGAAAGGCAGCGGAGGTTTCAAGAAGACCTCTGCCTGTACTGTGGGGAGCCAGGCCATCGTCGTCTCCAGTGCGTCGCCCGTCCCAGAGCCCAGGTGAGTGGAATTCTGCACTGCGACCACTTGACTGTACCAGTTTCATTGTTATGGGGTAAGGGGAGTGTATCAGTCCAAGCTTTGGTCGACTCAGGGGCCGCTGGATGTTTTATGGATGCTAAGTTTGCCCGGTTCCACAAGATACCTATAGCCCCATGTCCCAAGGGCCTGAAAATCAACGCCCTGGATGGGCAACCCCTCGGCAGGGGTTTCGTAGATTCCCAGACTGTACCCATTCAAACAGCCATTGGGGCTTGTCACCATGAATCACTTCAGTTCTACCTTATTGCATCACCTGAGATCCCTGTGATACTGGGGTTTCCGTGGCTAGCTCATCATGACCCCGTGTTTACTTGGAGTACAGGAGAACTAACAGCTTGGGGACGTCAGTGCGAAGGTTGCTGTCTTAAGTTGCCTTGCAGGGTGACCTCAGTCGAGGGCACGATGCCCGTACAGCCTCTCCCGATCCCTTCTGAGTACCGAGAGCTGGCCCAAGTCTTCAGCCATGAGCGCGCCGCCAAGCTCCCTCCTCATCGCCCCTGGGACTGTGCCATTGACCTCTTACCAGGTACTACACCCCCTCGTAGTCGCATTTATCCACTGTCCTGGCCTGAACACCAGGCACTACAGCAATATATCACAGAGGCACTCTCCTCCGGTATCATTCGGCTCTCCAGCCTCTGCCAGATTTTTCTTTGTGGAAAAGGACGGAGGGCTCCGCCCATGCATAGATTACAGGGGCTTGAACCGCATCACTGTCAGGTACCCCCATCCCATGCCACTGATCACAGCCGCCCTCGAACAGGTACGTGATGCAAGGTGGTTCACAAAATTAGACCTCCGAAGCGTTTATAACCTCATACGTATCAGAGAAGGGGACGAGTGGAAGACCGCTTTCAGTACCACCATGGGGCATTATGAGTACCGGGTAATGCCTTTTGGTCTTGCCAACGCACCGAGTGCTTTTCATACCTTTGTCAACCACGTGCTGGGGGACCTGGTCAACAACGGGGTGCTTGTCTACCTGGATGATATTCTGATCTGCTCTAAAGACTTGCACCACCACGTGGAGCTGGTCAAACAGGTATTAAAGCATCTGCTCCGAAATCACAAATGTGAGTTCCACTGACGAGTATCCTTCCTCGGCTTTGTACTGACTCCAGGCAGAGTGACCATGGACCCCGGTAAGGTACGTGCTTTATTAGAATGGCCGCGTCCGACCACCACAAAGGCCCTTCAACGTTTCCTCGGGTTTGCAAACTTTTATCGTCACTTCATCAGAAATTTCAGTATGATCGCAGCCCCCTGACTGCGTTAACAGCAAATAAAGCACCTCGACTCCCTTGGAACCCTGAGGCTCAGCAGGCATTTGATGTACTTAAGCTTCAGTTCACCTCAGTGCCTATCCTGCACCAACCGGATCCTGAACTCCCGTTCATCGTGGAGGTTGATGCATCAGAGACCGGGGTAGGTGCAGTGCTGTCCCAACACCAAGGTGCACCTGAGAAAATGTACCCCTGTGCTTTCTTTTCTAGGAAGTTGTCCCCTGCGGAGAGAAATTATGACATAGGAAACCGGGAGTTATTGGCGATGAAATTGGTGTTAGAAGAATGGCGCCATTGGTTGGAGGGTGCCAAACATCCCTTTTCAGTACTCACTGATCACAAGAATTTGGAGTATCTTCAGAGCGCTCGACGTCTGAACTCCAGACAAGCCAGGTGGGCCCTCTTCTTTTCTCGTTTCAAGTTCACTGTCACCTATAAGCCCGGAACGAAAAACACCAAGGCTGATGCCCTATCACGCATTCACGAAGAAAAGCCATGCCCAGAAGAACCGGATTACATCCTGCCCCAGATCAGCGTGGTGGCTCCCGTACTATGGGACATAAACCAAGGACAGAACCACGACCCCGAACCGTCCAGAAAACCCATTGGTAAGCAGTATGTCGTCCCCCCCCCGGGATGTGAAGGACGCTACTCCAATGGGCCCATGACCATCCAGCCGCAGGCCATCCCGGCTTCAGTAAGACCCAAGAGCAATTACAAAGACAATTCTGGTGGCCTTCCCTGAAGGAAGACGTACGGGGCTACGTCCGGGCGTGTCCTGTCTGCTCCCAAATCAAGGAGCCCAACCAGAAACCTGCCGGCTTCCTTCAACCATTGCCAGTGCCTCATCGCTCCTGGACCCACATCGCCCTAGACTTCCTAGTTGATCTCCCCAGCTCGGAAGGTAAGACCACGAACCTGACTGCCTTTGACTGCTTTTCCAAAGGATGTCGTCTAATTCCCTTGCCCAAATTGCCAACTGCATTAGAGACCGCTGAACTTCTTTTCCATCATGTTTTTCGTCTCTACGGATTACCCGAGGATATCGTATCTGACCGCAGGCCTCAGTTCACCTCACGGGTATGGAAGGCCTTCTGGAAGAAGTTGGGAATCTCAGTGAGTGGGAACCTCAGGTTATCTGCCCCTTCCTTCTGGGCCGAAAACCATGACACATTATATGTTATATCTGGAGTTGAGGCTTAGCTTCAGTAGAAACGAATTTCAGCGAAAATACTGTATGTGTGTTTTTGTAAAAGGTTTTAATATACACACACACACACACACACACACACACCTTCAGGACCGCTTGTCCCATACGGGGTTGCGGGGAACCGGAGCCTCCCCGGCAACACAGGGCGTAAGGCCGGAGAGGAAGGGGGGACACCCAGGACGGGACGCCAGTCCGCCGCAAGGCACCCCAAGCGGGACTCGAACCCCAGACCCACCGGAAAGCAGGAATGCGGTCCAACCCATTGTGCCACCGCACCCCCGACAAGGTTTTAATAATTCATAGAAATATTTAAAATAAGAATATTTAACTTTGTTTTTCTACATAATATATTTCAAGGATGGGGGTGCGGTGGCACAGTGGGTTGGACCACAGTCCTGCTCTCCAGTGGGTCTGGGGTTCAAGTCCCGCTTGGGGTGCCTTGCGACGGACTGGCGTCCCGTCCTGGGTGTGTCCCCTCCCCCTCCAGCCTTACGCCCTGTGTTGCCGGGTAGGCTCCGGTTCCCCGTGACCCCGTATGGGACAAGCGGTTCTGAAAATGTGTGTGTGTGTGTATATTTCAAGGATGTTCCATGGTTATTGGACATTTGCAATCATGCTTGGGATTCAAAAGTAAAAAATAACAATGATCTTGTAATGGAAAGATCCACTGCAGTGTCTTGCCATCATTTCAATCATCTTTTCTAAAGACAATATCCTGATATCCAACAAGAAAAAAAAAATCTCCTAGTCAGAAATTCTTTGCACAAAGCTTTTATAAAAAGTCATATTCTGAAAGTAGGTTTAGACAATAGCTGTTTGCCCCTGTTTCCGCAGTTTGTTCCATAGGTGTTAATGTTCCAATCCCGAGTGTCCACCCTGTCTACTCCTGCCTCTTGTTCGCCAATCCTGGTCCAGAGTTCCATTCCGGTATTTTGTCACGCCTCCGTGTTCAAGTCCTCCTTAGATGTAGCCCTGTAGCGCTACTAGGTTGCGTATTTAATTTTGAAGATTTAAATAAAGCTTCTTAAAATTGATATAGTTTGGTTGAAGCTATATCACACATTTTGGAACAGGTTTAACGTACAGTTATGCCAGTTATGCACGTACTGTGAATTGATTGGAGGGGGGGGTTCGATTTGGCGCCGAACCAATGAGAGAACAGAGGGACGGAACGAATGGGAAAATTTTCTAGACTTTTCTAGAAGGGTCGAGAGAGAAGGCCCAGAAGAGAGTGTGAGAAGGAGGTGTTCGAAAGAGCGCTCCAGAGTGTGAGGAGGTGATTTTTTTTTTTTGGTTGCTGGAAGAGTAACCAAAGAGAAAATATCATTTCGTGTGGATTTGTGTAGGTGAGTTTTAGTTTCTGTGGTGACCTTGTGGTTTGGCGAGACAAAACGACGAGTTTTCAGCCCCCTCTCGTCGAACAGAGGAGGACTGAGGAGAACCCGATAGCGCTTCGTGCTACCGGTAACGCGCGCGAAGTTCCTCGTGCATCGCTGGAGTTTTCGCCCGCCCCGAACGCAAGTGGACGGGTGGATAAAGGTAAACTGCGGTTTTTTCCCCCTTTTTTGCTCGCAAGAGCGAAGCGACCCATAAATTTGGGTCTCAACGCACACACAAGCTTGAAGCTGCGTCCAGGCCTGCAACGAGCCTTACGAGGGTGTTTTTACGTGTGTTAGAAATACTCCGGAGTATTCGAGGCATTTTTATTATTAATATTGTGTGCGAGCAAGAAAAGGTTCTGTAACTGTTAAACTTCTAGTCTGTTGTGCGTCGAAGAAGTGTGTGTGGCACCGAGGTTATTCGTTGTTGTAAGATAATTACTGTACGTGTTATGTTGCATTCGTTTTGTGATGGGATTTTCAATTTTGGGGTTAATAACTTTGAATATTTCTTTGGGTTTTATGGGGGTTTGGAGAATTTATTAAATTTGTTGTTGAAATACCCAAGTTGTTATACATTCATTGCATTGATTGGAATAGAACCCATAATTAGGCGAAATGGAGGGTGGTGCTACACAGACTCACGTTTCACTTTTCATCTTTGCGCGAATACACTCTCTCTTTGTCCCGTGTTCATTGTTTCTGTCCAGTACTTTACAGTTTGCACTGTGCTCATCTATTATTGCACAGCTATGCTTAGATGATCAGCACCACACTTGAGTCAGAATTTCCAAATATCCCAAAGAAAAGTCAACCTATGCCAAACACTATGAATATGAATGAACGCTGACATTTGCATGAGCGTTTTTCTTTTGTTGGCTGTTAAACTTCACTTCTTGTCTGTACAGTCCTCTCTCTCATATTGCAATAACAGAACTCAAAAGTTGAGACCTGTTTTATAGCCAAGTTTTAATGGAATAAGGATGTATTACTTAAATAACGTTTGCTCAACAAGTCTTAAGGAACTTAAAGATTAAATTAGTCTCTACATATAGTATAGTGGAAATGAAACTGCTCTTTTTCATATTTAAGCTGTTTTAAGTTTTCCTTTCACTGGCAGCAAGTAAGATGTACAGCCTTACACTCAATGGACCCAAGTTTGAATCCCCCTCCCTCCCTACTGTTGTACCCTTTATTCAGGTGTCTATCATGAACTGCTCCAATGAAAATTACCCAGCTGTGTGAGTAGGTAAATCATTGTAACTCGGTGAAATATTATTAGTTGCTCTAGAGAAAAGGGTCATCTAGATGATGTAAAATGTATTCCACCAGGAAATATTCTGTTATGAATTCTGATACCTGTTATAGATTCTATTTTTTTGAAAATCTCTATAATATTCAATAATCTTGCACTAGGAGTGGTCCCCAGACAGATTGCATTAAAACTTGAAGAACCTAGATGAAAACAAAATCCAGTTTAAACTACATTTAATAGAGGTGAACACTCTTTATTATTGCTCATATTAACTTGGCCAGCATGATCTCCAGCACTTTTGTTTTTCAACTGACAGCTTATTTATTAAGTATATTTATTTTCAATTGAATGTCTTTAGTCATTGCCCTGCCCACTCCGCCAAGCCAACGCGGAACACCTGGGACGCAGCACACATGCATATAAGGCAGCATCAGAGCAGGGAACAACGTGGAACCTTGTTCAGCCTTGTTACTTGTGACCTCCTTGCTATTGCTCATCTCCTTCCTGAGTCCTTTTCCAGTCCCTTACTCCTAGTCCTAGTACCTCTTTATGATCTTCGACCTCTTGCTTGTGTACCGACCTTGTCTCTTGGATTACCCCTTCAATAACGTTTGCGCCTCAAAGACCTTTTGCCTGTCCTGCAATGAAGCCTCATGGATTTGCCTGAATAAAGCACTTATTCCGCTCCACACTTGGGTCTGCCACTTCCTTCCGGAACCAGCCATGACAGTTCTAAAGATATGTAGCAATGTTTCACGACAAATTTTGATGCCCTAAGTTATAACTCTTTCACAAAGCAATGTTTTTTCTGTGCAGACTTTCAGAAGTCAGAACTGACAGTTTTTCAGACCGAATTTGGCTCTGCTGCAGACCTGTCCTGTGGGTACCTGCAGGGCCAGGTCATCTGCGTACTGTGCATTTTATTTATCACAAAGGAGCTGAAGTGTTGCAGGCTGTGCTCTTTACACATTTTTCTCATTTGTTTCAGTTCTACAATGGTAGCAGGCCTAACTTTTGGATGAAAATATTTACTCACAATGTAATGAATCCTTGAGCAGGTTGCATGAGGCAAAGGTATTAAGACACTGCAGCTGTTCATGCGCTACTGAGCGGCACATAACATATAACTTTGCTCACTAAAACTGGTTATAGGTGAATAGAACCACCTGATATTACCTTTCTAGATACTGCCAAAAGGTGTGGGGAAATATTTGAAACAGAATTTTAGGATGGTGTGTGACGCAGCAGCTTGCTTTGTGAATACATATTACTAAAAAAAACTTGGGAAAACCTAAATAACTACATCAGTCAGACCTGTCAGTTAATTAAAATAATTCATGCAAAAAATAGCCTTTTTCAAAAGTCAAACACATCTAAAAAAACAAACTTTTCTAAAGCTGTAATTTTAAAACGAGTGATATGTAGAAATATGAACTCCCTGACATCTCAACTGCACTGCCCATAAAACCAGTTTTTGTCTTGGAAAAAAGCAGTTGGTTGAATCTTTTCTCCTAGTTGTCATTCCTCTTAAAAACAAATCATGTGCAGCACCTGATCTCTGATGTTGTTCAGGTAGTGAGACCATTCTGGCAGGATCACTGTTTTGTGCTTCTTCCGGTCACTTTCTAAGTAAAATCCAGTAGAGTAATTGATTTGTGCCAAGAGCATTTACAAGGCATTCACAAGTGATGCAAGCTTCTACCATCACTGAACATTTTGGTTAGCAAATAAATTTAATGGAATGTATGTTTTATATGTATAACAATGTAAAGAATTATCTTGCACATGTAGAATCATTGATTTATTTTGTTTATCCCTAAAAAATACAACACAGAGTAATGTTAGGGACCAGTGCAATTTAAATATAAATTATTCCATCAGAAACAGAACATTGGAAACAATGGGATAAATGGTGTGTAAAGTTAACTTTCATTATTTCAAAATGAAGAGAAAGGGGGCAGTATGTAAGACTGTACTTAAAGCACACTGTCAACTGAGCACTTTGTTAAACCTAAATTTGCAAAGGGGAACAAATGAAGAGCAAAATGTACTGCAGCTGGGCCTCTGCTCTGATGCAACTGTTTGTGATCAGGCTGAAAGTATCCAGTGGGCTGATGTATGCAAATATGTCTGTCAGGTATGCAAAATACCTTACACACCATCAGCATTGCCTTTCACTGTGTGATGACCTCAAAAATAAAGCAACTTAAAGGTACCGATACTGGTACCGCTGCCCATAGTTCCTTTTATAAACTTTCAAGAAACCAGATTGCATATGGATAATTTGTCTTGATTGGTCTTGAATGTATGGAAGGAATATTCAAGAACATTTTGGGAAGCACAATGGTGAACAATGCTGGGGAACACTATTCCTGACAATAGTTCTCATGAAGGGGGCAAGTAATGAAGTGGATGAAATGAATGAGAATTCAGTAACAATGCATACATATTAAGAGCATTCACTGTGTATCATACCCTGTTACTGATGATATAGCGTGCAGTTTCATACCTTGTCAATTGTGTTCATTTATTTTGAAGAATTAAAAATAAAGGATGGCATGTTGGTGGGTTCTCTGAATCAGTCTGTGTGGAGTTTGCATGTTCTCCCCATGCTCATGTGCGCTTCCTTCAACAGCCCACAGACATATACTTTAGATCAACTGGTGACTCTAAATTGCATGTAGTGTGTGTGAGTGCCCTAGGACAGGCCGGTGTAGTACACCTTGTGCCTTATGTATCAGGGATAAGTTTGCAAAAAAATAAAGTTAGCAACCCATGTCACTGTTATGAGCTTAAAATGATTAAATCAACAAAGTGCCAAACTTCCTCAAGAATATTTAATTTTCCTCTTGGACAAGAATTCTTTAAGATAAAGGAGCAAATGGCACGTGTTTTGTACATAAATCAGAGTACTAGTATACTAAATATATATATATATACACATATATATTTGTACTAGAATTTCAATCAAAAGAACGGGGATGTTTCGGCCCTCCAGGTCAACAGCGCTGAAGGATTTAGTTTTACCTTTCATTTAGCAGCAGGTGAGATTACATACACACGCTGTCTGAAACCACTTTTCTGAGCAGGGTTGCGGCAAACCGGAGCCTAACCCGATAACACAGGGCCCAAGGCTGGAAGGGGAGGGGACACACCCAGGACGGGATGCTAGTCTGCCACAAGGCAACCCAAGCAGGACTTGAACCTCAGACCCGCCAGAGAGCGTGCACAGGCCAAAGCCCAGGTGAGATTACTTATTGCCTAAATAAGTCATATCACAACATGGAGTAGTGTGATTTAATAAAACTCATCACAGCCAGTGGACATCAAGGACTGAATCCTTACACCCCTGCTCTAGATTAAGTCAAATGAAGTCTTATTACTGAGGGGAGGAATCCATCTACTGGGCTCTGCCATGTGTGCAGTGTCTCCCAGTAAACTCTCAGCTACCGATCAAATTATGTTTTTGTCAAATAAAAATGAAGGGGAAGACCAACAAGAGTCTCAAAAATATTATAGTTGTGTCAACTAAGCCAGTTGATTTCCTGCAACACCTGCTGAATCATCTGCGATCATAAAATATATTTTGAAAATGTTTCACTATGTTTTCTGAAGACTACAGAAATAAAAAAAAATAGTGCATACTTAAAACTTCATACTTTTATATGTGCACTTATCTAACACCTGCTGTTTGCAAACACAGTGACTACTGTGCTGGTTTCTTTTAACAGTAAATGTGCTGAGACTCACTCTTCACTGTGGCAGTCCTGGTGCAGTTGTAGAGGATGGCCAGTTCCCCAAACAGCTTCCCTGGTCCCATTGTGCACAGCTTTATGTTTTCCTTTGTCACTTCAACCTTCCCATCTGAAAAAAAAAAGAAAAAAAAACATGAGTAGAATATCTTTTAAATTCTTGAAACAAGGCAGTGAAGTCTTAATGCATGAATTGAAGACCTTCAACAAATTTTAATATTTTAAACTGAGGGTTCTTAACCTATGGTTAAGGTTAAGGGGGAGATGTAAATGGTATACTGGGGATGGTTGGGTTACCTCCTAGAAAACATTGCAATTAATTCATTAATTTCAGGAAGGACAGGAGGTGTAAACATTTAAGTTCACTTTCAAGTGAGATAGGAGTGTAAAAAGGTTAAAAATATTTGTTTTAGATGAAGAGAAAATAGCCATGCTTTATAAAATTATGGCCTGTGAGTGTAATCTTTACCTTTTATTATTTGGCTCAGACCTTCAGTAACAATAAATTCCAGTAAATTGAAATCTTTAAACAGACTGATCTGACATAATAGCTGCATGATTACCTATTTCATATGTTGGTTTACAAGAAATCATGCCTCTAGCAGAAAAACGGTAGTGGTGCATGTGCAAAAATAAATGAACCCCAGATTGGTTTAACCAATGCAAACAGGTATATAGAATCACGCATGTAAATCATAATTTATTCATTTATGTTTATTTTAGGATTTACATTACATTTACATTTATTTATTTAGCAGACGCTTTTCTCCAAAGCGACGTACATCTCAGAGAAATACAATTTGTGCATTACATTAGGAGAAACAGAGACATACTTGCAGACGTGATTCTTAAGTAAACTTAGTTTCTTTCCACTTTATGCACCAATGTTCATCACACGAGTAGGTGCATAAAACACAGAATAGACTGATTAGATTTTATAAGTTTCTTATATTTTAAACAACAATAATCACCCCTAGGGGTGGTGGAACAGCAGGTTTGGCCTGTGCCTGCTCTCTGTTGGGTTTGGAGTTTGAGTCCTGCTTGGGGTGTTTTGCAACAGACTGTCGTCCTGTCCTGGGTGTGTCCCCTCCATCTCCAGCCTTACACCCTATATTGCCGGGTTAGACTCCAGCTTGCTGCGACCACACTTGGGATAAGCAGTTGCAGTCAGTGTGTGTGTAATCACCCTTATAGGGTTTACATACTTTCAAGCAGCACTGTACATAAGATGATCTTCGCAACCAGAAAACAAACCTTACGAGTCATAACAACACCTTTGCAAAAACCAAGCCTTGCTCAGTTTATTGAGTGTGAGAAGTTAACATGAATTTCATACTCTGCATGCAAAACACCCATTTCAAAAAATACATCTGCATCTTTGTTTTCAAAGGATACAATATACTACAGCCCAAAAATTTCTATAAATAAAACTTGCTACTAAAAATCTAAGATGACCTGAAAAATTACTCAGGACAATTAATGTGGACAATAAAAATCATTAGAATTATTGATGGCTTGATGACCATACTATAAATGGCATCAGAAATCAGAAACACCCACTTTCAACATCCATCCATCCATCCATCCATCTTCCTCCGCTTTTATCCGGGGCCGGGTCGCGGGGGCAGCAGTCTGAGCAGAGTACTCCAGACTTCCCTCTCCCCGCACACCTCCTCCAGTTCCTCTGGGGGAACCCCAAGGCGTTCCCAGGCCAGCCGGGAGACATAGTCTCTCCAACGTGTCCTGGGTCTGCCCCGAGGCCTCCTCCCAGTGGGACAAGCCCGGAGCACCTCCCCAGGGAGGCGTCCAGGAGGCATCCGGAACAGATGCCCGAGCCACCTCAACTGGCTCCTCTCGATGCGGAGGAGCAGCGGCTCTACTCCGAGCTCCTCCCGGGTGACTGAGCTCCTCACCCTATCCCTAAGGGTGCGCCCAGCCACTCTGCGGAGGAAACTCATTTCTGCCGCTTGTATCCGCGATCTCATTCTTTCGGTCATGATCCAGAGTTCATGACCATAGGTGAGGGTAGGAACGTAGATCGACCGGTAAATTGAGAGCTTCGCCTTACGACTCAGCTCCCTCTTCACCACAACAGACCGGTACAATGACCGCATTACTGCGGACGCCGCACCGATCCGCCTGTCAACCTGCCGCTCCATTTTTCCCTCACTCGTGAACAAGACCCCGAGATACTTAAACTCCTCCACTTGAGGGAGCAACTCCCCCCTAACCCGGAGGAGGCCATCCACCTTTTTCCGACTGAGAACCATGGCCTCGGATTTGGAGGTGCTGATTCTCATCCCCGCCGCTTCGCACTCGGCTGCAAACCTCCCCAGTGCACGCTGCAAGTCTTGACTTGATGAAGCCAACAGGACCACATCGTCCGCAAAAAGCAGAGACGAGATCTCGCGGCCACCAAAACAGACACCCTCCGTTCCCTGACTGCGCCTAGAAATTCTGTCCATAAAGATAATGAACAGAATCGGTGACAAAGGGCAGCCCTGGCGGAGTCCAACATGCACCGGGAACAGGTCTGACTTACTGCCGGCAATGCGAACCAAGCTCCTGCTCCGGTCATACAAGGAACGAACAGCCCGTAGCAACGAGCCCCGAACCCCATAATCCCGAAGTACCCCCCACAGGATGCCACGAGGGACACGGTCGAATGCCTTCTCCAGGTCCACAAAACACATATGGACTGGTTGGGCAAACTCCCACGAACCCTCCAGCACCCTAGTGAGGGTATAGAGCTGGTCCAGTGTTCCACGGCCAGGGCGAAAACCGCATTGCTCCTCCTGAATCCGAGGTTCGACTATCGGTCGGATTCTCCTCTCCAGTACCCTGGCATAGACTTTCCCAGGGAGGCTAAGGAGTGTGATCCCCCTGTAGTTGGAACACAATCTCCGGTCCCCCTTCTTAAAAAGAGGGACCACCACCCCGGTCTGCCAGTCCAGAGGCACCGTTCCCGAACTCCACGCGATGCTGCAGAGGCGTGTCAGCCAAGACAGCCCCACAACATCCAGAGACTTGAGAAACTCGGGGCGGATCTCATCCACCCCCGGAGCCTTGCCACCGAGGAGTTTTTTGACTACCTCAGCAACTTCAGCCAGGGTAATGGACGAGTCCCCCTCCGAGTCCCCAGCCTCAGCTTCCTCTACGGAAGGCGTGTCGGAGGGATTGAGGAGATCCTCAAAGTACTCCTTCCACCGCCCGAGAACATCCTCAGCTGAGGTCAGCAGCGCACCACTTCCACTGTAAACAGTGTTCGTGGAACACCGCTTCCCCCCTCTGAGTCGCCGGACGGTTTGCCAGAATCTCTTTGAGGCCGACCGAAAGTCTTCCTCCATGGCCTCACCGAACTCCTCCCAAGCCCGAGTTTTTGCCCCGGCGACTGCCAGAGCCGCGCTCCGTTTGGCCCGTCGGTACCTGTCAGCTGCTTCAGGAGTCCCATGAGCCAGCCAGGCCCGATAGAACTCCTTCTTCAGCTTGACGGCATCCCTTACTTCCGGTGTCCACCACCGTGTTCGGGGATTGCCGCCGCGACAGGCACCGGAGACCTTATGGCCGCAGCTCCGAACCGCCGCACCGACAATGGAGGAGCGGAACATAGTCCATTCGGACTCAATGTCCCCCACCTCCCTCGGGACCTGGTTGAAGCTCTGTCGGAGGTGGGAGTTGAAGACCTCTCTGACAGGGGCCTCCGCCAAACGTTCCCAACAGACCCTCACTATGCGTTTGGGCCTGCCAGGTCTGTCCAGCTTTTTCCCCCGCCATCGAATCCAACTCACCACCAGGTGTGGTGATCAGTTGACAGCTCAGCCCCTCTCTTCACCCGAGTGTCCAAGACATATGGCCGAAGGTCAGAAGAAACGACTACAAAGTCGATCATCGACCTCCGACCTAGGGTGTCCTGGTGCCAAGTGCACTGGTGGACACCCTTATGCATGAACATGGTGTTCGTTATGGATAAACCGCGACTAGCACAGAAATCCAATAACAACTCACCGCTCGGGTTCAGATCAGGGAGGCCGTTCCTCCCAATCACGTCCCTCCAGGTATCACTGTCGCTGCCCACGTGGGCGTTAAAGTCCCCCAGTAGAACGACAGAGTCCCCAGTGGGAGCGCTTTCCAGCACGCCCCCCAGGGACTCTAAAAAGGCCGGGTACTCTACACTGCCGCTAGGCGCATAAGCACAAACGACAGTGAGAGACCGTTCCCTGACCCGAAGGCGTAGGGAGATGACCCTCTCATTCACCGGGATAGACTCCAACACATGGCGGCTGAACTGGGGGGCTATTAATAAGCCCACACCAGCCCGCCGCCTCTCACCTTGGGCAACGCCAGAATAGTGGAGAGTCCACCCTCGATCGAGTAGAGTGGTTCCAGAACCCAAGCTGTGGGTGGAAGTGAGCCCGACTATATCTAGACGGTATCTCTCAACTTCCCGCACCAGCTCAGGCTCCTTCCCCGCCAGTGAGGTGACATTCCAAGTCCCAAAAACCAGAGTTGGCGCACCGAGGTTTGGGTCGGCCGGGCACTCGGCCCCGACCACCGCCCAAATCACAATGCACCGGCCCCTTACGGTTTCTCCGGCAGGTGGTGAGCCCACCGAAGAGCGGCTCCACGTCATGGCTTCGGGCTGAGCCCGGCCAGGCCCCGTGGGCATAGACCTGGCCACCAGGCGCTCGCATGCGAGCCCCCCCCCCAGGCCTGGCTCCAGGGTGGGGCCCCGGTGACCCCATACCGGGCGGGGTAAACAAAAGCCTTGATTTTTTCTTCATAAGGGGTTTTTGAACCGTGCTTTGTCTCGTCTGTCATCCAGGACCTGTCTGCCATGGGAGACCCTACCAGGGGCATGTAGCCCCAGACAACATAGCTCCTGGACTCATTCAGGCACTCAAACCCCTCCACCACGATAAGGTGGCGGTTCACGGAGGTTCACTTTCAACATCCGACATAAAATAGAACTAAATCATAGTTAAACATTGCAACACAACAATGTAATCAGTAACTATCCATCCATCCATCTTCCTCCGCTTATCCGGGACCGGGTCGCAGGGACAGTAGTCCAAGCAGAGCCCCCCAGACTTCCCTCTCCCCGCACACCTCCTCCAGCTCCTCTGGGGGAACCCCAAGGCGTTCCCAGGCCAGCCGGGAGACATAGTCTCTCCAACGTGTCCTGGGTCTGCCCCGAGGCATCCTCCCAGTGGGACATGCCCGGAACACCTCCCCAGGGAGGCGTCCAGGAGGCATCCGGAACAGATGCCCGAGCCACCTCAACTGGCTCCTCTCGATGCGGAGGAGCAGCGGCTCTACTCCGAGCTCCTCCCGGGTGACTGAGCTCCTCACCCTATCCCTAAGGGTGCGCCCAGCCACTCTGCGGAGGAAACTCATTTCTGCCGCTTGTATCCGCGATCTCATTCTTTCGGTCATGATCCAGAGTTCATGACCATAGGTGAGGGTAGGAACGTAGATCGACCAGTAAATTGAGAGCTTTGCCTTACGACTCAGCTCCTTCTTCACCACAACAGACCGGTACAATGACCGCATTACTGCGGACGCCGCACCGATCCGTCTGTCAACCTGCCGCTCCATTTTTCCCTCACTCATGAACAAGACCCCGAGATACTTAAACTCCTCCACTTGAGGGAGCAACTCCCCCCTGACCCGGAGGAGGCAATCCACCTTTTTCCGACTGAGATGCATGGCCTCAGTTTTGGAGGTGCTGATTCTCATCCCCGCCGCTTCGCACTCGGCTGCAACCCTCTCCAGTGCACGCTGTAAGTCTTGATTCGATGAAGCCAACAGAGACGAGATCCCGCGGCCACCAAAACAGACACCCTCCGTTCCCTGGCTGCGCCTAGAAATTCTGTCTATGAAGATAATGAACAGAATCGGTGACAAAGGGCAGCCCTGGCGGAGTCCAACATGCACCAGGAACAGGTCTGACTTACTGCCGGCAATGCGAACCAAGCTCCCGCTCCGGTCATACAGGGAACGAACAGTCCGTAGCAACGTGCCCTGAACCCCATAATCCCGAAGTACCCCCCACAGGATGCCACGAGGGACACGGTCGAATGCCTTCTCCAGGTCCACAAAACACATATGGACTGGTTGGGCAAACTCCCATGAACCTTCCAACACCCTAGTGAGGGTATAGAGCTGGTCCAGTGTTCCACGGAGAAGGCGAAAACCGCATTGCTCCTCCTGGATCCGAGGTTCGACTATCGGTCGGATTCTCCTCTCCAGTACCCCGGCATAGACTTTCCCATGGAGGCTAAGGAGTATGATCCCCCTATAGTTGGAACACAATCTCTGGTTCCCCTTCTTAAAAAGAGGGATCACCACCCCGGTCTGCCAGTCCAGAGGCACCGTCCCCGAACTCCACGCAATACTGCAGAGGCGTGTCAGCCAAGACAGCCCCACAACATCCAGAGGCTTGAGAAACTCGGGGCGGATCTCATCCACCCCTGGAGCCTTGCCACCAAGGAGTATTTTGACTACCTCAGCAACTTCAGCCAGGGTAATAGACGAGTCTCCCTCTGAGTCCCCGGTCTCAGCTTTCTCTACGGAAGGCGTGTCGGAGGGATTGAGGAGATCCTCAAAGTACTCCTTCCACCGCCCGAGGACATCCTCAGTTGAGGTCAGCAGCTCACCATTTCCACTGTAAACAGTGTTGGCGGAACACTGCTTCCCTCTTCTGAGTCGCCGGACGGTTTGCCAGAATCTCTTTGAGGCCAACCGAAAGTCTTCCTCCCAGGCCTGAGTTTTTGCCATGGCGACTGCCAGAGCCGCGTTCCATCTGGGCCGCCGGTACCCGGCAGCTGCTTCAGGAGTCCCATGAGCCAGCCAGGCCCGGTAGAACTCCTTCTTCAGCTTGATGGCATCCCTTACCTCCGGTGTCCACCACCGTGTTTGGGGATTGCCGCCGCGACAGGCGCCGGAGACTTTATGGCCGCAGCTCCGAACCGCCGACAATGGAAGTGTGGAACATAGTCCATTCGGACTCAATGTCCCCAGTCTCTCTAGGGACCTGGTTGAAGCTCTGTCGGAGGTAGGAGTTGAAGACCTCTCTGACAGGGGCCTCCACCAAACGTTCCCAACAGACCCTCACTATGCGTTTGGGCCTGCCAGGTCTGTCCAGCTGTTTCCCCTGCCATCAAATCCAACTCACCACCAGGTGGTGATCAGTTGACAGCTCAGCCCCTCTCTTCACCCGAGTGTCCAAGACATATGGCCGAAGATCAAAAGAAACGACTACAAAGTTGATCATTGACCTCTGACCTAGGGTGTCCTGGTGCCAAGTGCACTGATGGACACCCTTATGCATGAACATGGTGTTCATTATGGACAAACTGTGACTAGCACAGAAATCCAGTAACAACTCACCACTTGGGTTCAGATCAGGGAGGCCGTTCCTCCCAATCATGCCCCTCCAGGTGTCACTGTTGCTGCCCATGTGGGTGTTAAAGTCCCCCAGTAGAACGACAGAGTCCCCAGTGGGAGCGCTTTCCAGCACGCCCCCCAGGGATTCTAAAAAGGCCGGGTACTCTACACTGCCGCTAGGTGCATAAGCACAAACAACAGTGAGAGACCGTTCCCTGACCCGAAGGCGCAGGGAGACGACCCTCTCGTTCACCGGGGTAAACTCCAACACATGGCGGCTGAACTGGGAGGCTATTAATAAGCCCACACCCGCCCGCCGCCTCTCTCCCTGGGCAACGCCAGAATACTGGAGAGTCCACCCTTGGTCGAGAAGAGTGGTTCCGGAACCCAAGCTGTGAGTGGAAGTGAGCCCGACTATATCTATCTAGACGGTATCTCTCAACCTCCTCCGCTAGCTCAGGCTCCTTCCCCGGCAGTGAGGTGACATTCCAAGTCCCAAAAGCCAGAGTTGGAGTCCGAGGTTTGGGTCGGCCGGGCACTCTGCCCCGACCACCGCCCAAATCACAATGCACCGGCCCCTTATGTCCCCTCCGACAGGTGGTGAGCCCACCGAAGAGCGGCTCCACGTCATGGCTTTAGGCTGAGCCCAGCCAGGCCCCGTGGGCATAGACCAGGCCACCAGGTGCTCGCATGCGCCCCCCCCCCCCCCAAGGCCTGGCTCCAGGGTTGGGCCCCAGTGACCCCATACCGGGCGGGGTGAACGAGATCCTTAAGTTAATAGTCATAAGGGGATTTTGAACCGCGCTTTGTCTTGTCTGTCACCCAGGACCTGTTTGCCTTGGGAGACCCTACCAGGGGCATATAGCCCCAGGCAACATAGCTCCTGAGATCATTCAGGCACTCAAACCCCTCCACCTCATTAAGGTGGCGGTTCGCGGAGGGGAATCAATAACTAGAACACAATATATCCTTGCTGAACACAGCAAAGGTGAATGAATCCAGCACCTTCAAGTTAATTTAATGCTACCATATACAAATGATTTGTATTTTTTCCTAAACAGCTTTCACCTGTATCCTTTTTCTGTACGTTATTCATTAAAATACTGTCTAAAGCACTTTACAACAGCCTGACAGCTTTGTAATTTTATTCATGATTTTGGTCATATTTCCAAGGAAATCACCAAAGGTTATACACTAGTGACTGCAAACAGATAACGTCTCAGACAGCTGTTTCTTTTAAATATGAGAGGTTAATTCCAAAGGTTAATTCCTTCAGCTGTCCATTGACTAGGTGAGAAGCTGGACAAGTTACGCATTTTCCAGGATACACTCTTGAACACAGTAACCCTGTGTAGGTTATGTTGTATTACTAAAAATTTTTAATTACTGCTGTGAATAAAAGGAGGAATGACTTATTATTAAGCTTTTATTGATTATGCTATAGTGGTGGGACTTAAAGACAAACTGAGTTACAGACTTCCAGTCCAAATTATGTTCATCGTTGAGGGTCTAGTGCACAAACTCTAATTTGGTCCAGTAAAATGATCCAGCTGTATAAATAGTTGAGACACTGTAAGTTGCTAAGTAGTGTGTGGTTTCCGAGACAAGCATTGGAAAAACAAATGTAAATGTAACAAATGTTTGATCCCTGTTGTAATATCTCTGAGCAAGGTACTTACCCTGAATTGTTCCAACAAAAACTGTTACTTTGTAAATGGGTAAATAATTGTATCTTAACATAACATAGGAAGAATAAAGCGCGCGCACGCACGCACGCACACACACACACACACATTTTCTGAACCGCTTGTCCCATACGGGATCGTGGGGAACCGGAGCCTACCCGGCAACACAGAGCGTAAGGCTGGAGGGGGAGGGGACACACCCAGGACGGGACGCCAGTCCGTCGCAAGGCACCCCAAGCGGGACTCGAACCCCAGACCAACCCACTGCGCTACCGCACCCCCTTCGGAAAAATAAAGCAAAATTATTAATTGATAATAATAGTATTGAATCTGGTGTTCTTAGGTTTACATTAATTGATGGCTGTGATTGGTGGAGACAAATTGTTTTGCATCTAACGATGTCTCCTGACAATGCCCCCCATTTGCTAGATGGTGACCCAATGTTTGTTGTTCATTTGTTGCCAAGTTACCAAATGAGCCAATGTTGCTTACCTGTTTCTTGCAGAGAAAAGATGGCAAATACAACAGTTTATGAAAATATATACCCTTTTTTCACAGAATAAGCTTGTTAACTTTAAAACAGCATGTTTTATGTTGTACGGTCACTCTCGGCTATCAGTTCAAAGCAACACAACAGTGAACATGGCATAAATACATGGGGACAATTAAGAAAATTAAAGAATACGATAAATGTGCAGAAACTATGTACAGACTATGTACATAAACTTCCCAAGAAAGCATGGGAAGACTACTTTAATGATTAACCATTAAACCAACCACAACCACTTTTTAATGTATGTGACGCACAATCTGACCAGGCGCAAGAAGGAGGAGCAGGACAATTCATGTTGGTTAACAAAAAAGTTATTATAAGTGATTGTGTAACATTCCCCAGAGTTATTAGGTGATAGAGAGAGAGACAGAGACAACACTTAAACCTTGATGACCCACACACCTGAACTGTTGACTCCATACACTTTTGTGTCACTTAGCTGTGCAAGCCACTTCCACTAGTGTATGTACATGGAAATTCAATAACAGTAATAAAGCACCCCTTAACCCAACTGGGTCGTGTCTGTTAACCAAGTATCCTGTTGTTCCATGTTTACTCATGCATTCCACCTCGAAATTTAATTCCACTTGGCTGTGTTTGTTTTTCCCACCTGTATGCCAATGCAAATTAAATTTACTTGTTTAAGTTACAAATTATTAACTCTGTTCTTCTTGTAGGGGGCGCAGTGGGTTGGACTGGGTCCTGCTCTCTGGTGGGTCTGGGGTTTGAGTCCTGCTTGGGGTGCCTTGTGGTGGACTGGTGTCCCGTCCTGAGTGTGTCCCCTCCCGCTCCGGCCTTACGCCCTGTGTTGCTGGGTAGGCTCCGGTTCCCTGTGACCCCATATGGGACAAGTGGTTCAGAAAGTGTGTGTGTGTGTGTGTGTGTGTTTTCTTCTTGATGAACATTGCCTCACTACATAAGACTTGAGGAGGCCAGCCAGTGGTCACAGATGCATCCCATGCTGACTGAAGATGATGACCAACTGCCATGATGGACGAGACGTACCATGCTGAGCTGGGGATTCAAGCTACCATACAGTAACAATATCATTATTACTTGTAAACTGGCTTAGAGTTGTCACTTAATGCAGAATGTCTAGAAGGGGTGGGCAGCCACTGGCCCTTGCACCCCCAGAGGTTTTTTTCTCCCTCGATTTTCAGTTAGGAGTTTTTGTTCCTTTCCTCTGTGGCCAGTAGGCATACTTACAGCTCTATAAAAGCATTATATTATGATAGTCATGAGTCAACTGTCTTCTTTGTTTCTTTATCTGATGTATTTGTTTTTCTTGCCTTATGCCTGTGTTAAAGCGCTCTGTGTCACTGCATAAGAACAGCGCTCTATAAAAATAAATTGAATTGAATTGTTGTTGGTGTTATAGATAGAATATGGATAGAACTGCTAAATAGAACTGTTCCTAGCTATTTACTAAGACTTGATCAACCGCTACACCCCAACCAGACTGCTTCGCTCTTCTACTTATGCCCGCTTGGTGGTCGAAAGGTAATTCTTAGTCCATGGCTGTGGTGATTGTGTCGATCCACCGTGTTGCTGGCCTCCCTCTTCTACGCTGACGTTCACCTTTGCCCAGCATGATGTCTTTTTTCATTGACTGTTCTCTCTGCATGATGTGTCCGAAGTAAGAGAGTATAGACCTTGTCGTCTGAGCTTCCAATGACATCTTTGGTTTGATCTACTGCAATACCCACGCATTTGTTTTCTGGGTCATCCAAGGTAAACGCAGGATTCTTCGCCAGCACAGTAGTGGAAAGGCATCAGTTTTCTTCCTGTCCATCTTCTTCACTGTCCAGCTTTCACAACTGTATGCTGTGACTGAGAAGACCGTGCCTTGAAATTGTCGGGCTTTTGTGTACAGAGTCACATCCCTGCACTTCAGAATTTTGTCCAAGCTCTTCATGGCAGTTTTGCCCAGAGCAATTTGTCGTCAGATTTTCTGGCTGCTTGTCACTTTATTTTTGGTTATTGATCCGAGTATACTGAACTTATCTACTATCTCTATTTCTTCTCCATCAAGTGTGAAGTTTTCTGGTTTGCTAGTTGTGAACAACTTTGTCTTCTTCACGTTGAGATGCAAGCCCATTTTCAAGCTATGTTCTTTGATCTTGGTGAGCAGATGTCTCAAATCGTCCTCGCTTTCGCTAGTATGGCCGTATCATCAGCATAGCGAAGATTGTTGATGAGTCTTCTTCCGATTTTCATGCCCCGTTTCTCTTCATATAGCCCTGCTTCCCAGATAATCTTTTCCGCATATAAATTGAACAGATGCGGAGAGATTATGCAGTCTTATCTTATGCCTCTACCAATTTTGAACCATTCCATTTCCCCTTGTCCCATTCGAACTCTTGCTTCTTCGTTGTAAAGGTTATGCATGAGAACAACCAGGTGTTCTGGTATACTCATGCTGCATAGCGCAGTCCAGAGTTCCTGATGATTCACACAATCAAATGTCTTGCTGTAGTCGATGAAGCACATGTAGATATCCTTTTGATATTCTTTGGCTTTTTCAAAAATCCATCTCATATTTGCGATCATACCTCTTGTCCCTCGCCCTGTCCTGAATCCTGCTTGGTTTACAGGCAATTCTTGCTCCAAGTACGGTTGCAGTCTCCACTGAAGGATCCTGAGTAATATTTTGCTGGCATGCGGGATCAGGGTGATTGTGTAATAATTGCCACAGTCAGTCGGATCACGTTTATTTAATATGGGTACACATAAAGATCTTTTCCAATCTGTTGGCCACTGCACTGTATTCCAGATTTCTTGACAGAGCTTTGTTAGTACTGAAACAACTGCATCTGACTCCTTCAGTAATTTGATGGGAATACCATCAATGCCAAGTGTCTTTTTCTTTGATAAGGCTTTTAATGCCGCTTCTACTTCTTCTCTCATCACTTGTGGTTCTTGCTTGTAAGGCATAGATGGAAATGCCTGTTCCTCCGCTTAGGCTTCATGGTGCAATGACGTGGTACATTCCTTCCACTTGTTCTTGATCTCCTCTGCATTGTTGAGCATGAATCCTTGAGCGTCTTTCAGCATTCCAGTTCAAAGTTTTAAGTTCTTCTTTAACTCGTGTAGTTTAATGAAAGCCAACTGGGTTCTTCCCCTGATATTTTTGGACTCTATTTCCTTGCACATGTGGCTATAGTACTTTTATTTGTCCTTTCTGGCAGTGTGCTAAAATCTCCAGCTGAGTTCAATAACTTCTCTTTGTCCTTTCCCTTTAATATTGCTCAGAGACATAGGAAGACTAAAGTGGTTCTTTCAATTTGTTAAAGCATGATGTGCTTGATGTCTTCCCATAGTTCTTCTGGTGCTCTGTCATCTCTGTCCGATGCAGCAGAATGATTTGGTCGTATATTCTGGTATATGATTTGGTGGTAACTGGTGGTATATTCTCAAGATTGTTCTATATCACTTGCCTGATTGGCTTGATTTTTCGCAACTTGAGCTTGAGTCTGTATACTAGTAACTAGTGATCTGTACCACAGTAAATTCCTGGTTTTGTCTTCGTTGACAGTATTGAGCTTTTCCATCACCTACTCGCGAACATAGTCGATCTAACAAGCATCCTACCACAGTGTAAATGTAACACCATAACATAAAAAATCTAATGCAATACTATTATTAATTCATTTAGCTGATGCTTTTCCCTGAAGTTACTACCAGTTTTAACTTACCTAAGCTAATTTACTCATTCATACGGTAGGATAATTCTCAGTGGAGGAATTCAGTGGAATCAACTTGCTCAAGGATACAACAGCCCTATAGGACAGCTGATAGCATAGTGGTTAGAGCTGTTCCCTTTACACCCAAAGATCACAGATTCAAGTCTTAACTCCATTTGTAGTATGCTTGAGGAAGGTACTTACCCTCAATTGTTTCAGTCAAATTACCCAGCTCAATAAATGTAACTAGCTTTTGGAGAAAAGTGTCAGCTAAAAAAATAAATGTACAGCAGGAGTGGATAATTGAACTGAAGGCTTTGTCATTGTACTGCTGTGCAATACAACAAAAATATTCTTGGAGTTTGTATACAAATAAATTATAAACTGGTAACTCAGTACTTTAAATCATATAAACAGCTTTAATGATTGGAATTGTCTGACACCAGTATAAATAAAGCCTTAGTCTCATGATGAAATGAATATAATCTTGCCTCATACATTTGTCAGTAATGCTTCAGAGTTTCTAAGGACATAGAGTTTGTGTGCTTTGCAAACTGAAAGGTATAGGCAATGATCTTCTGAATTTTTTTCTTAAATTGTAAGCACCTGTAAGACAAATTATCCAAATGTCTCTATCCAGGATGTGCAATGTCTTACCCCCAATGCTTGGGTAGTAGACTCTGGACTAGTGCGACTCAGCATTATACAAGCAGTAATAGAGAATTACTAAGTAATTAATTAATGAGGAATGGGTGTACATACTTACACTTATATCACTATTATATTTATTCATTTAGCAGACACTTTTCTCCAAGGCAACGTACATCTCATAGAAAATACGAGTGCATTACATCAGCAGAAAGATGGACTTAGATGCAGATGCGTAATTTTAAAGCACAGTTACTTTCTATCATATGAGCAAATGTACATCACACATGTACCTGCATAAAGGTTTATCCAAATAATCGACAATTCCTAATCACATTCCTAATTCTTTTTTTAAATAAACATTTACCTTACATGAGAAACTGCATGAAAGTTTATCCATTATTCAACAGTTACAATCTCAAAATTATGGAGTATGAACATTTGCATATTACATTAACTTAAGAGATCATGAGAGAAGTGAATCTGGAAGAGGTGAATTTTAAGACGCTTTTTAGATGTAGACAAAGATTCAGCAGTTCTCAGTTAGAGGAGGAGGTCATTGCACCATATCAGACCCAGATGTACTTTGCACATTAGCTAATCCGAAGTTAAATAACCACTTTATTAAATCCTGTAGACAGACTATACCTTGTAATAAATAGTCTTATATTCTTTTCCCAGTTTGCCTACAGTTGTTTGCATTGTAACAACTGTCTAATCACACAGACATATGTATGGTGGTACTGGGTTTATCTCAATCAACACCATTTGCACACATGCAAACACTGTCCAATTCTATTCAAATATTATACAGTGACCTATTGAACAGATCCTGTTCAACCTGGTAAGCAGGATTTTCCATGCCACAGCTGATGGTCTCTTTCAGGACTAAGGGTTAATTGAACAATTTGTTTCTTATTAAAGGGGTTCTCAAGGTTAAAATTATGAGCATTAGATTTAAAAATTGTGCACCTCTGTATCTCTGTACTTCTGTCAGTTGTTGATACATCTTGCAGTCCAATATTTTTTTACAGTGAGACATACATAAGTCTCTAAGATGCATTTATCTCATTGCATCGTGGAATCCTATGCATCCAAATACAGTGTGACCAGATAAGTCATGTGCAGAGGTGAAATGCAAGGAAGGATGAATTCATGTCAATTTATTTCCAAAACGAAAACCTTCCAGTGCACTGGTATGCAAACCATATATATACACCTACATAAGACTTTCACTTGTTTCCAAACAACAATCTCAATACTGTTATTAGGCCTTACGTTTTTCTACACTCCTCTTTCATTGTCCTCCTCCAAACTCTGAGACCAGCTATGTATAAAACACTCTGCCCTCATCCACTGCACAACATTAATATTTACAAATTTAGCTGATGCATTTCTCCAACGCTACAAACAACTCAGAGTAAACACGTACATTTTTCCAAGAGACAGAGAGATACAGATGCAGATACACAATTCTCAGCTACCAGCTGCCTTAACCTTGTCTCAAACTAAATTATTCAACTCAAATTTAATTTTTCATTAAGTATAACAGAATAAAAGTTAATAAAATCAGTATTCTTTAAAGCTACTGAATTTTCTATTTGTTTTCTTATTTAATTGAAACAACCGCAAAATCACTTTCTCCCACCAACCACATACCAAATGGATTCTTCTAGGTAACATTTAAATGCCTCAGTCTCATAATCCCCCTTTCTGCTATCCTGGTAGTTGGTTAATCTGTCCTTTTTTGTTGGTCAACTTTGACCACCAATGTGGAAACCTGGAAATGTGAATTTCCTTTTGTGGCCTGTCTGTCTTTCATTTACAGCAATTACAGGGGACAATGCTCCACTATTCACTTTGCTGCTCACTTTTGCTGCAGATATATCATAGCCGTCTGTTCCAGACAGACAGACAATTGAGACATGGACTTTAAATTGGAAATTGCTGACCTGTGTCCATAACAAAAGGCAGAAAACAAGAACCTGCCAGTTTTTTGATGGCTATTAGATGGGTAACAAAAATACCTGCTCAATATTTGTTTAAATTGTCATAATACAGCAACCAAACACTTTTTTTCTTTATAAAATAATTATATAATTTTATGATCTAACCAAAGGCAAACTGAGGGACTGGACTGATACCACACGCACACCCACACAGAAGACCACACACCATTCCACTCCTTTTGCAATTTTTTTGCACTGCTCATCTACTGTACCAATCAACTTTTTGCTGCTAATTAGCATGTTTATATCTATAGTATGTATTATTATACTGTAATATCTTCTGTTTTTTTTAGTGTGTTTATTGTTTAGTTATAACTTAACTGTCTTGTACTGTTTTGCACAGGTCTTGCACATATGCACTTTATGTAGTCCTGTGTAAGTAGCTTTGTGTTGTTTTATGTAGCACCGCAGTCCTGGAGGAACGTTGTTTCATTTCACTGTATACTGTACCAGCTGTGTAGAGTCCGGAGAGGAGTCCGACATAGACACATGTTGCTGTTAAGTGTGAACACAGACAAAAAGTAAAATGACCCCACGTGCAGAGTATATTTATAAGTGCACAGTGCAAACTGTAAAGTACCGGAGAGAGGCAAAACAATGAAAGCGGGACAAAGAGACACACAGTGTATTCGCACAAAGGTGAAAACTGAATCTGTGAGCAGGTCTTGAATATGGAGGTGTGATGAAATAACGGACCGGAACACTGGACCAGGACTAGAGAACAAGAGGCAGGAGTAGACAGGACAGTTACTTGGGACTAGAATATAAACATCTAAGGAACAAACTGAGGAAACACGGAAGTAATGATCACCAAGCAAGCACAATAGAAACGCTGATTAAGAATCTGCAATTTATCCTTCGCCGCCTGCTCCTATTATACCTCAGCAACTAGTAGATTGTGAACCGGTGCATAGGTCTGGGCTAGCGGCACTGAGTGCCACCTCCTCCTCCGCCCTTAGGGGTATTATCCCTGTGGGTTGTGACAAGCTGTATATGGTTGAAATGACAATAAAACCACTTTGACTTGACTTCATAATCATAAGTGTTACCCTCAAGTAAGTCACTTATTTGCTCCAGAAAAAAGAATTAGTTATATAAATAGATAAATCTTTATAATTACTTTAGTATACAAAGCTAATATGTTAAGTTGTTTTGAAAACCTTTGCAAGCTAAAACAAATTAATTCATAAATAAACAACTAGATAGGGAACTAAGCAGAGTCATCAGGGACTACATATGGAGAGAATGCAGAGATAAGTGAGAACACAGGTGTGTGGTGATAAAGCAGTCATGCAGCTATTACTTTTTTATGTAGTGTGTACACCTGAGGGGACGCGATGGCGCAGTGGGTTGGACCGGGTCCTGGAGAGGGGGGTCTGTGGTGCGAGTCCCACTTGGGGTGCCTTGCGACAGACTGGCGTCCTGTCCTGGGTGTGTCCCCTCCCCCTCCAGCCTTACGCCCTGAGTTGCCGGGTTAGGCTCCGGTTCCCTGTGACCCTGTATGGGACAAGCGGTTCAGAAAATGTGTGTGTGTGTGTGTGTGTACACCTGAATACATTTGTGTGTCTAGGTTTCTGTGCTCACTGTACCAGAAGGAACTGCTTCAGTTCTGTCTAGACACCCATACACAACCTCTGCAAGACCAACTGCAGAAATATTCAGTGAGAACAGTTTTTTATGCTTTAATTTCACAGTACACCATTGTACTAGCTTTACAAGTCACTTTTTCTCATTATTGTGCTTATTTATTGGTTATTTCTGATTAGTAAATACCGAGACAAACAGTTCAACTTAACTTATTGTATTTATAATTTATAATATTATTGTCATTTATAATTAACTACTGTAATAATTTAATAATCATTATGGTTATAATTATATTTGAAGAAGAATTACTTTTAGATTGTAGTTTTTTAGTTTTACATTACATTTCCTTGTTTAGGAGATGCCTTTCTCCAAAGCAACTTCCAACAAGGCTCTATAGTGTAGTATCAACCTATACCTTATTCACCATGGTGACTTACAACATTAGTACTCTACACTGCTTACACTAGGTCACTTATCCATACATCAGTGGAACACGCTCTCTCTATCACTCAGATACTATGGTTGAACCTGAAAAGCATGTCTTTGACCAGAAGCAGAGAGTACATGTAAACTCTACACAGACTTAGCAGGGATCAAACCCATGTCCTCTTGCACCACCAAGGCTCTGTGAGATACACTACTCACTGCACCACTGTGCTGCCATAAACTGAGTGCATTATATTTGCATTGGAGGATCGCCACTACAGTTCATCATGATTTGTGTAGGTTTATTTGTTTGCTACCGTTACCCAGTCCTGCAGATACATCATACATAACATCCACAGGATCCACCCCTATCGAACAACTGACTCTACGCAATTACTTTTCCAGGCCATGGTGATATCCCACCTAGACTACTGTAACTCTCTTCTGTCTGGCCTTCTGTTATATCTTTAATTGTTGGCTTGGTGCTGTTCAATGCTGTGTGAAAGGTGTTGTTTGTATTTGGTTGCCAACTTGTAATTGCTGACAAGTGATTAATTGATGGCAAGTGATCGAGTTTAAATTGTACAACTTGGAATGTGATTTATAGAACTGCCACTAGATGTCCATACGTTAATTACGTTCGTCTTAGGGAAAATGTGATAGTAGTAGAGAAGAAGAGTTTGCCTCAGAGTGTGTACAAGTGGAGCGACGGATGTTTGTTGGTATTTTAATTAACTGCAACGTTGTTATTAGAAATCCCAGAAGTAGGTCTCGTCATTTGTGAACTCAAGAAGCTGCATCGGGGTTAGTGACAACACCTTCTGGCATCTGCCATCAAACCTCTACAGCTGATACAGAATGCTGCTGAACAAGTTGTGTTTGACCTACCAAAACGTTCCCATTTATCTCTCCGCCTCGTCTCTCTGCATTGGCTTCCTGGTTATGGCCTACAAAAGCATCAATGGAACTGCTCCCCGATATCTACAAGACCTGATCAATCCCTACAACCCAGTGAGACTGCTACACTCCTCCTGCTCTGCCCACTTGGCGGTCCCATGCACAAAAGGTTCAAAAGCAGAAAAATTTTCAGTTCTGGCTTCAGCATGGTGGAATGACCTCCCCCTCTCATTCAGAACTCCTGAATCTCTCTCTACATTTAAGAAGGGTCTTAAAACTCATCTCTTCCGGACTTACTTCTCCCATGATCACTTAAGTGCATGTTAATGTGTAATTGTTTATGCTCAATAATATTTTGATTATAACTTGAATAATGGATAAAGCTTTATGCAGGAACTCTTGTGATATAAATGTTTGTTACAATTTTATTTATGTGTGATGTACATTGGTTCATATGGTGCAATATGACAAATTAACTGTCCTTTGACACACATCTGCATCTAAGTCTTTCTATCTGTTGATGTAATGCACTTGTATTTTTCTGCAAGATGTATGTCGCTTTGGAAAAATGGATCTGGTAAATGAATGCTGTAAATATAAATTTAAACAGAATATTTAATAACAAAGCAAAACTGTGGATCTGGGATTTAATCAGATTTTAAAAATTTGCAGAAACTATTTGTACATTAAACTACATTTAATTATATGGTGGGGGGAGCGGTAGCACAGTGGGTTGGACCGGGTCCTGCTCTCCGGTGGGTCTGGGGTTTGAGTCCTGCTTGGGGTGCCTTGCGACGGACTGGCGTCCCATCCTGAGTGGAGCCCCTCCCCCCTCCAGCCTTACGCCCTGAGTTGCTGGGTTAGGCTCCGTGTGTGTGTGTGTGTGTGTGTGTGTGTGTGTGTGTGTGTGTGTGTGTGTGTGTGTGTGTGTGTGTGTGTAAGTAATTATATGGCCCCTGTGGCCACAGTGACTATTAACATATGTGAAATTTACAAACTGAAAAGGTGACAATCAAATATGCAGTACTGCACAAAATTAAATTCTCGATCTAAGAAATGATTTTTTCTGTACATTTAATCATGTTATTTAATCACACAAATCATGCTACTTAAAAATTTACAAAAGGATATCCCTCTTGGGCTCTCTTCAAATCTTACCACATGGCACTGTCAGGAGTTATTGGATGAGTCATGAGCACTGATTGATACTGCTGGATATGAAGGACTTCCCTGTGCTTTTACATAATGATAGCACCTCAAGAAGTAGATGAAGTCATCCAGCCCAAAGATATCACTACAGTACATTCGTAAGGATACATTCTAATTGTGTCTCATAAATATCAAAGCAAAGAATGTAGCACTAAAAAAACCTAAAAACTGAGTAATCTAGTTGAATGGGGTCAACATTAAATAGTATTTACTTCCACAACCGAAGAAACCTTTATTAACTGAACATTAGCTGTATGTCTCTTTTTTTTTTGTTCATCCTCAGAAGTAAAAGGTATCCAAGCAGCATGATATTCAAAGACTTAAATGGCATTACGTTGTTTTGTTTGAACTGTGTACTGTATTTTTACCTTTTAAAGCCCAAAATGGAAAATGTACATTTCTCTCTAAATCCAACACACACGCTAAAATTGACATGGACTTAAAATAATTATAGGGTTGCACTCATGATGTTGCTAAACTAAACTTGGTTGGATTAACCAGGCAGTGGGGTGCGGTGGCGCAGTGGGTTGGCCTGCAGTCCTGCTCTCCGGTGGGTCTGGGGTTCAAGTCCCGCTTTGGGTGCCTTGCGACGGACTGGCGTCCCGTCCTGGGTGTGTCCCCTTCCCCCTCTGGCCTTACGCCCTGTGTTGCCGGGTAGGCTCCGGTTCCCTGTGACCCCGTAAGGGACAAGCGGTTCTGAAAATGTGTGTGTGTGTGTGTGGATTAACCAGCAGCATTTTCATTTATAAATGGTAAAGTATATTCAACATTTTGAAACGTTAAACATCTGTAGGATAATTTCCTTCTTTCTTAGTGCTTAAATAAATCAATATCCTATTTTCTCTCTATTTTGAAACACAAGGAGAAAACATTTATTTTAATATATGTTGGTTTATAAAAAACATCTCACATCTCTCAAATCATCTCTTTTTAGTTAAGTTATTTTGGTAATGATATAAACTAGACTGGTGAGTGAAAATATAACAAAGTTCTGTTAACGATCACAATGAGAGAAGAATGTTACAGTTGAGAACAGACCAATATTAGGCTCATTATAAAAGACTGGTACCCTGCAGCAGCGTCACATTGTACATCAGTGGGTACACTTCAGTTGAACTAGTTTTCCACATGTTGTGTATGTGTATCTGATTACATCCATAAAGCAGAACCTGTTTTTAACATCTGTACCTTTGACTGCAGGTAGGTCTAAACAGCTGTGTTGCTTCATGACATGATCAGATGGAGATTGCAGTCTAAAAGGAAGAAACCTGGTTTCTTGTACAGTATGGCATAACTGAAGCATTAAACACCTATGGTTTGATTGTAAAACTACGATTTCAATATTTCTAAAGTTAATGAGATCAACCCCCCACCACGGTGATTATGTTGAAAGAAAATGGGGGTTTTTTTGTATATAAAATATACACCAGTCCTTTTACATCATATATGGTTTACTAATTTTGAGCTCATATTTAGATTAGTCTGACCTTTACAGAATGCCACCAGGTACTGAAGAGTCTCAGGGAACTCTTATACTATATGCAGCCTATGCTTCAGCATGTCAGGAAAGTGATCCTTTCATATGAGGTAATGCAAATGGATTCTACACTAATCTTGAACTAACAGTACAAGACTAAGAGTACTGGGAGAATTTGCATATTTCCATCCATCTATCGTTAACAACCGCTTTTCTCAAGCAGGATGGCAGCGAGCCTTACCCAGCAACACAGGGTACAAGACTGAAGGGGGAGGGGAAACACCCAGGACAAGATGCCAGTCTGTTGCAAGGCACCCCAGACAGGGCTCAAACCCCAGACCTGCCACGCAGCAGGCACTGGCTGAACCCACCATGCTACCCTCCCCCCTAATTTGCATACTTCTGTACAGTAAATGTGCTTTCTCTGAGTGTGAGCAAGGGACATTTGTTTTTTACACTGAATGGTGCTCTGTGGTACAAATGTTTGTTGTGTACAGTGCACGGTCATGTAGGGTGGATGGTGTTCTCTGGATGACACTGCATACAATGGATGCTTTTGTCTACAGATATACAGATATACATTATTTACTTTTTACTCTCCAAACCATGTAGTTTCTTCTTTTTGCTCTCTATGCAATGGCAGCTTCACAGGCACTCCATCTCACAGTTGTGGAGCGGCGATACAGTTTCCTGGCTTTCTGGAAAAGTGAACAGTCTTGGCAGTTGTATTTGCTTTTGGTAATTTGAATCCTTGGATCATTGCATTAAATGTTGCATATACATTTTTACCATACTTCATAATTATATTTATTATAATTTAAGCCTAATTTGAAATATGTTCTCGCATCATGAGAAGAAACTTTACCACTGCACCACTGAGTTCCTCTTGTTTTTACAGATGATGTAGTCTTGTGTACTCCTTGATTCATTAAGTTCTTCGCTTACGAACAATACAGGGACCAAATATTGGTTTTGAAGTCACTTTTTTGCAACCATTAGTAGCAACTTGGTTGGGGTGTTGAGGAAATGTTGGTGATGCTGGGGTTAAAATTTCTGATAAATGCTGGGCATGATAGTAGTTGGTGCACATTAACTTAAAGCATAGTTGAATTGACAATTATCTCTCAGCACAAGACTATGAACATAAAGCCAAGTTTGTTAGTATCTCTGAAAGTCAGTAAGTTGAAAGCTTGAGAGGTAATTATTTATTGTAATATACATTTAATGATTTATTTAGCTGATGCTGCTCTCCAAAACAACAGTATTAAATTACCTACAATTATATTTATCCAACTGAGTAATTTCACTGGAGCAATTTAGGGTAAGTACCTTACTCAAGGGTACTACAGTCAGAGGTGGGATTTAAACCTGTAACCTTTGGGTCCAACAGCAACAGCTCTAACCTTGACGAGTGTGGTGGTGTCATGGTTAGCACAGCTGCCGTTGGACCCAAAGGGTAAAGACAAAGCCGTAAGGTTTTACATTCACATTTAGCCATAGGCAGCAACACAATTTAATTCCGTGAGCTAGTATGACCCCTCCGCGAACAGCCACCTTACTGAGGTGGAGGGGTTTGAGTGCCTGAATGATCTCAGGAGCTATGTTGCCTGGGGCTATATGTCCCTGGTAGGGTCTCCCAAGGCAAACAGGTCCTGGGTGACAGACGAGACAAAGCGCGGTTCAAAATCCCCTTATGACTATTAAATCAAGGATCTCGTTCACCCCGCCCGGTATGGGGTCACTGGGGCCCCACCCTGGAGCCAGGCTTGGGGTGGGGGGGCTCGCATGCGAGCGCCTGGTGGCCAGGTCTATGCCCACAGGGCCTGGCCGGGCTCAACCCGAAGCCATGACGTGGAGCCACTCTTCGGTGGGCTCACCACCTACCGGAGAGAACATAAGGGGCCGGTGTGTTGTGATTTGGGCGGTGGTCGGGGCCGAGTGCCCGGCCGACCCAAACCTCAGGTGCCAACTCTGGCTTTTGGGACTTGGAATGTCACCTCACCGGCGGGGAAGGAGCCTGAGCTAGTGCAGGAGGTTGAGAGATACCGTCTAGATAGATATAGTCAGGCTCACTTCCACTCACAGCTTGGGTTCTGGAACCACTCTTCTCGACCAAGGGTGGACTCTCCACTATTCTGGCGTTGCCCAGGGTGAGAGGCGGCGGGCGGGTGTGGGCTTATTAATAGCCCCCCAGTTTAGCCGCCATGTGTTGGAGTCTACCCCGGTGAATGAGAGGGTCGTCTCCCTACGCCTTCGGGTGAGGGAACGGTCTCTCACTGTCGTTTGTGCTTATGCGCCTAGCGGCAGTGTAGAGTACCCGGCCTTTTTAGAGTCCCTGGGGGGGCATGCTGGAAAGCGCTCCCACTGGGGACTCTGTCGTTCTACTGGGGGACTTTAACGGCCACGTGGGCAGCGACAGTGATACCTGGAGGGGCGTGATTGGGAGGAACGGCCTCCCTGATCTGAACCCGAGTGGTGAGTTGGTATTGGATTTCTGTGCTAGTCGCGGTTTATCCATAACGAACACCATGTTCATGCATAAGGGTGTCCATCAGTGCACTTGGCACCAGGACACCCTAGGTCAGAGGTCGATGATCGACTTTGTAGTCGTTTCTTCTGATCTTCGGCCATATGTCTTGGACACTCGGGTGAAGAGAGGGGCTGAGCTGTCAACTGATCACCACCTGGTGGTGAGTTGGATTCGATGGTGAGGGAAAAAGCTGGACAGACCTGGCAGGCCCAAACGCATAGTGAGGGTCTGTTGGGAACGTTTGGTGGAGACCCCTGTCAGAGAGGTCTTCAACTCCCACCTCCGACAAAGCTTCAACCAGGTCCTGAGGGAGACTGGGGACATTGAGTCCGAATGGACTATGTTCCACACCTCTATTGTCGGGGCGGCGGTTCGGAGCTGCGGCCATAAAGTCTCCGGCGCCTGTCGCGGCGGCAATCCCCAAACACGGTGGTGGACACCGGAGGTAAGGGATGCCGTCAAGCTGAAGAAGGAGTTCTATCGGGCCTGGCTGGCTCATGGGACTCCTGAAGCAGCTGACAGGTACCGGCGGGCCAGACGGAGTGCGGCTCTGGCAGTCGCCGCGGCAAAAACTCGGGCCTGGGAGGAGTTCGGTGAGGCCATGGAGGAAGACTTTCGGTCGGCCTCAAAGAGATCCTGGCAAACCATCCGGCAACTCAGAGGGGGGAAGCGGTGTTCTACAAACATTGTTTACAGTGGAAGTGGTACGCTGCTGACCTCAACTGAGGATGTCCTCGGGTGGTGGAAGGAGTACTTTGGGGATCTCCTCAATCCCTCCGACACGCTTTCCGTAGAGGAAGCTGAGGCCAGGGACTCGGAGGGAGACTCGTCCATTACCCTGGCTGAAGTTGCTGAGGTAGTCAGAAAGCTCCTTGGTGGCAAGGCTCCAGGGGTGGATGAGATCCGCCCCGAGTTTCTCAAGTCTCTGGATGTTGTGGGGCTGTCTTGGCTGACACGCCTCTGCAGCATTGCGTGGAGTTCGGGGACGGTGCCTCTGGACTGGCAGACCGGGGTGGTGGTCCCTCTTTTTAAGAAGGGGGACAAGAGATTGTGTTCCAACTATGGGGGGATCACACTCCTTAGCCTCCCTGGGAAAGTCTATGCCGGGGTACTGGAAAGGAGAATCCAACCGATAGTCGAACCTCGGATCCAGGAGGAGCAATGCGGTTTTCGCCTTCTCCGTGGAACACTGGACCAGCTCTATACCCTCATTAGGGTGTTGGAGGGTTCATGGGAGTTTGCCCAACCAGTCCATATGTGTTTTGTGGACCTGGAGAAGGCATTCGACTGTGTCCCTCGTGGCATCCTGTGGGGGGTACTTCGGGATTATGGGGTTCAGGGCACATTGCTACGGACTGTTCGTTCCCTGTATGACCGGAGCAGGAGCTTGGTTCGCATTGCCGGCAGTAAGTCAGACCTGTTCCCGGTGCATGTTGGACTCCGCCAGGGCTGCCCTTTGTCACCGATTCTGTTCATTATCTTTATGGACAGAATTTCTAGGCGCAGCCAGGGAACGGAGGGTGTCTGTTTTGGTGGCCGCAGGATCTCGTCTCTGCTTTTTGCAGACGATGTGGTCCTGTTGGCTTCATCGAATCAAGACTTACAGCGTGCACTGGAGAGGGTTGCAGCCGAGTGCGAAGCGGCGGGGATGAGAATCAGCACCTCCAAAACTGAGGCCATGCTTCTCAGTCGGAAAAAGGTGGATTGCCTCCTCCGGGTCAGGGGGGAGTTGCTCCCTCAAGTGGAGGAGTTTAAGTATCTCGGGGTCTTGTTCATGAGTGAGGGAAAAATGGAGCGGCAGGTTGACAGACGGATCGGTGCGGCGTCCGCAGTAATGCGGTCATTGTACCGGTCTGTTGTGGTGAAGAAGGAGCTGAGTCGTAAGGCAAAGCTCTCAATTTACTGGTCGATCTACGTTCCTACCCTCACCTATGGTCATGAACTCTGGATCATGACCGAAAGAATGAGATCGCGGATACAAGCGGCAGAAATGAGTTTCCTCCGCAGAGTGGCTGGGCGCACCCTTAGGGATAGGGTGAGGAGCTCAGTCACCCGGGAGGAGCTCGGAGTAGAGCCGCTGCTCCTCCGCATCGAGAGGAGCCAGTTGAGGTGGCTCGGGCATTTGTTCCGGATGCCTCCTGGACGCCTCCCTGGGGAGGTGTTCCGGGCATGTCCCACTGGGAGGAGGCCTCGGGGCAGACCCAGGACACGTTGGAGAGACTATGTCTCCCGGCTGGCCTGGGAACGCCTTGGGGTTCCCCCAGAGGAGCTGGAGGAGGTGTGCGGGGAGAGGGAAGTCTGGGGGGCTCTGCTTAGACTACTGCCCCCGCGACCCGGTCCCGGATAAGCGGAGGAAGATGGATGGATGGATGGATGGAGTTAGTATGAACAAAAGTACAAAAAACAACCTTTCTACATCATTCATACAGCAATCCAATAGTGACCATTCTACAAAAAAGATGATTTTTGTGAGGATGAAAGAGTTGATATTTTGCATTAATGCCATATGAAAATGAATTTCTGCCTTCAGTTTACGGGAACACTAAATGTGAATATGAGCTGTCAATTAGTTAAAAGAAAGCCAGAGTGACATACCTTGCATGACATATACCAGTGAGCCCACATCGCCTTCCTTGATGATGCAGCTGTCTTTGCCATATTCAACTGGGTACATGCAGTCCACAATCTCTTGGATCTGCGATAACTCAAGGTTCTTCATAAAGTCATTATCCAAAATCGCCTCCTTTATTAATTCTTTAGACCTGTAAATAGAAAGATGAAAAATGATTCATTTGCACAATTTGATTTGCTCCAGTTTAAATGCTGGTTTGGCAAAACATAATTGGATGGGCAGCTGTAAAAAGAAGAAAACACAGGATCGCAGTTCAAACAAAAATTTTAACAAAAAACAAAATATCCAAAGATTACAAATTTCTTCTTGCTGTATTCAGTGTTCTTTAACACTTTTTAACAGAGCTATACATCTTATGATTTAAACCCATGAACAAAGAAAAATGAAAATATGACAATTGCTACAAAAGCACAAAATATTTTTCGTGCTGGGAATACCATTTCAATTTACAATACTATCACAATATTCCAGACACTGCCAAAGTGACAGGTTGAAGTTACTACTATGTGCTATGCCTCAGGAACTACAGATCTTATATGACAACTTATTTGATAACCTCTGACTACGAATTACAATCAACATACTCCAGATTTGAAGCTGAGGGTGGGCAGTATTTAGTGTAACAGTTAGAAACATTGCCTTGTACTTCACAGACCTTGGTTTGAATCACTGCTCACACTCTTTTACTCTTGAGAAGGCTCCCTACCCTGAATTGCTTCAGCAAGAAATTCCAAATATATAGAATTGAGTAAATCATCAATAGTAGTTTATAAAACTATCCTTGTAAGTTGCTTTGGAGACAAGCATCAGCTAAATGTAATGTGTCTATGTAATGAATTATATGACAAAAAAACACACCACCCTTTGTTGTGAACAATCTGTCAGAATTATTAAATTTACATGTTTTATACATAGATTGAAGCTAAGTAAAAACTTCAGATTATGTCATATTGCATGATACATCTAATATGGTGCAATGTCTTTGCCACGAGGCTTCGTGATGCTATGCGCCCTAACCCTGCTCCCTGCTGCCTGGAAGGCATTGCACCCAACCCTCACGTTGCCTTTTTGGACTGAGCCCGGCTGGGTTACATGGGTTGCCCGGCCACCAGGCGCTCGCCCAGGAACACTTCCCTCAGGCCTAGCTCCAGGGAGGGTATATGTTGTACTCTTAGTCTCTTTGATGGGGATTTTTGGATCGTGTTAGTCTGGATCTTCACTCCACACCTGTTTGGCTTGGGAAACCCTACCAGGAGCATACTGCTCGTGACGATATAGCTTTGGCGATCCCTAGATCATGCAAGCCCTTACACCACAACAAGGCCCTGATCCAGGAAGGGAGTAATGCCACCTGAGCACCTCCCTTTGGAGGAATACCAGGCACGGCCAACTATGCCGAGGCTCCGAGGTCAGCCCAGGACCTGCTGGAGAGATTATATCTCCCAGTTGGCCTGGGACTGGCTGGGGATTCCCGGGTTGAGCTGGAGGAAGTTGCGAGGGACAGGGACGTCTGGGCTTCTCTGCTCTTCCAATTACCACTGCGACCCTAGTTGGACAAGCAGTCAGGAAAATGAATGAATGGATGGATGAATTTGTTTGTAGCAATATATTCACTCTCATTCCTCATCCACTTCCTTCTAGGTTATAACACACTAAACTCTATAGCTATAAAATATGTTGTTATATTTATTTAACTGTTGTATTATACTAAGTAAATTTAGAGGAATTTCTTGAAGATATTCTGGTGGGACTAGATTCAGGTAAACCTTATTTCCATGTAAACCAATGTATAACTGTCACTTTCACCAACTTTCTGAAATATATGACAATACAGAAACTATTTTTTTTGTTGATGTTTTAAATATGCAATGCCAAAAGTGATTGACTCATCAAATTAAATGTAATTTTTAATTCCAGCAACAGATGAGGAAAAGCAGTCCACACTATTAGCACTTGAAGAGGTAGCTCTTGATAATTATGGCATTCGGGCAGAAAAGTTATAGAAAAAAATAATGAGTGGTGAAACCCAATTATGACTCTAAAAAAGGTTTAGTTTCTGTCCATTAAATGAGAAGAAACACCACTGCCACCACTGGCTCAGTCTAATACTGTCTAAATAGGCCAACGTGAAATATGAAGAGTCTCCAGCTAGCAAAAAAAAAGTCGATAAACAAAGCTGATTCCAGAAAAAACAATACTTAAACCTAGGTTTCTCTAAAAAACAATTCTCGTATTCTCAGGAAGGCAGTCACAGTCTCATCCTCCCTGTCAGCTTTACCAAAACTTCAGTGACCAGCCTTCAGCCACTGAACTACCCAAATATGCCTGCTATCCTTCAGCGTCTGCCATCTGTTTGTAAACAGTACAATATGCATACTTTACTAATTCAATTCAATTCATTTTTATAGCGCGCTCTTCTCACACAAGGGGGTGCAGTGGTGCAGCAGGTTTGGCCTGTTCCTGTTCTCAGGTGGGTCTGGGGTTCAAGTCCTGCTTGAGGTGCCTTGCAACAGACTGGCATCCTGTACTGGGTGTGCCCCCTCTGCCTTCAGCCCTATGCCCTGTGTTGCTGGGTTAGGCTCTGGTTAGCTGCAACCCCTACTTGGGGCAAGCAGTTTCAGTCAATGTGTCTGTGTGTGTGTCTTCTCACACAGAGCACTTTAACACAGGCATAAAAATAAACTAACGTGATAATCAGCAAGCTTACTTATGTAACATCATGTATACTGCTAGTTCTTACTGAAATACAAAAATAATGTGTGTAAATTCATTTTTCACTAAAGGATGTCCAATCAGTTACTTGGATAAGTAGGGAAAGGTCAGTGGAAGGATGACATCTTACAAATTATTCTTATGCTAATGAGGCTTCAAAGGTCTGCTGAAATATCTAGCACATTTTTGAATGGGAAAAAATATGCTGAACAACAGCTGTAATTTCTATCAGACAAAATGCAGTTTTTTTCAGACAGAACTTATTGCCTATATGGAAATTAAGCAGCTGGAACAGCACTGACGTTACTAATAACCTTACTTAATAGCTCTAGCCTAGCAGCTTTGATATGAAAAAAAAATTAGTTGAAGTTAAGTTCTGATGCTATATGATCTGCACAGATAGAGTAACAGTCAGACAGATTACTCTGAAGTACTCACATTTATATGGTGCATGGGAATAAAGAAGTACTTCTTAAACAAAGGAAATATTTAATATTAATATTTAAACTGCCATGATGGATGAGACATAGCATGATGAGCTGGGGATTCAAGATACCATATAGCACCAATATCATTATTACTTGTTAACTGGCTTAGAATTGTTACTTAATTTAGAATGCCCAGAAGGGGTGGGCAGCCACTGGCCCTTGGACCCCCAGAGGTTTTTTTCTCCCTCGATTTTCAGTTGGGAGTTTTTGTTCCTTTCCTTTATGGCCAGTAGGCTTACTCATAGCCTTATAGAAGCATTATCTTATGATATTCAGTAGTCAACTGTCTTTTTGTTTCTTATCTGATGTATTTGTTTTTCTTGCCTTATGCCTGTGTTAAAGCGCTCTGTGTCACTGCGTGAGAAGAGCTCTCTCTAAAAATGAATTGAATTGAAATATTTATCATTTCTAGGGGGTGCGGTGGCGCAGTGGGTTGGACCTGGTCCTGCTCTCCGGTGGGTCTGGGGTTCGAGTCCCGCTTGGGGTGCCTTGCGGCGGACTGGTGTCCTGTCCTGGGTGTGTCCCCTCCCCCTCCGGCCTTACACCCTGTGTTACCGGGTAGGCTCCGGTTCCCCGTGACCCTGTATGGGACAAGCGGTTCCAAAAATGTGTGTGTGTATTTATCATTTCTTTCTTGAAAATCTCCCTCTTTTTCATTTTGCCTTTTTTAACCCTTTTTTCTTTTATAAAGGGAGATTTGCATCAGTTTTGCTGTTAGGTCTGGGTCTGAGAACTAACCCAAACAGTTACCCTTAAAAGGGAAAATATGTTCTGTTGGGGGGGCTGATGGACACATTCTGCAGGGCTTCATAAACCCTACTAAAGAATTACCATACTGGTCACACTTTACAGTCTGGCATTATTTAAGCATGTTTTCATTTAAACTGAACAAGACCACAATACAGTAAGATGAAAATGTTAAGAAAAATACTTTGTTGACATTATTTGTATTTTTAACTTTTCACTAACTTTTATGACCTGATAAACTGAAATTACAACATACAATGGAACTAATATTGCAAGTTTCCAGTCAGGCAGCATTTCATTAATCTGCCCAGCTGTCCAAATGACTAAAGACGTCTAGGACCGAGCTCTACCCTAACCTCAAAATTCTGTCATTGTTTAATGTCAACTTGTTTGAGAAGATGAAATCCAGAATGTTTCAACATCATGAATACCTTTTGCTTTCTGAAAGACTAAAAGGATGGGTTCCTTTCTCCTGTGACCACCCTCCCACAACTGATTCATTCAGGAGAGTTAGAATACACACTCTAATGACAGAACTTACACTGTTTTCAGAATCTTGCATTTAAAGAACCTCATACTTCTTAGTTAGAGGCTATATTCTTATATGTGGTTGTGAGCATTGCTTATATTGTGAAATTTACATTTATTCATTTAGCTGACACTTTTCTCCAAAGCAACTTACAATGTTAAGGTTACAGTTATTTATCCATTTATACAGCTGGGTAATTTTACAGGAGCAATTGAGGGTAAGTACCTTCCTCAAGGCTACTACAGCCAGAGGTGAGGCTCAAAGCTGTGACCTTGGGGTCCAAAGGCAGTTGTTCTAACCACTACACTACCAGCTGTCCCATGCATATTTATACATACATGGTTGTGAGCATATATTAAATTTTGAGAAAAAGTATGTTCTTATCAGTGATACATGTAAAAAAGTATGTGTGATGCCATGAGCCATTCATTATGTTATTATCAGTAGTAAGGCCTACATCCCTGGAGGACTGGAAAATTAATTTCTCAGGCACACTAGAAGTTCAGTTCTTATTTGTTTAGCAGATTCTTTTTTCCAAATCAACATGCAATGTTAATTTACCTACAATTTTTTACCCATTTGAAGAGCTGGGTAATTTTACTGGAGCAATAGGGGGTAAGAACCTTGCTCAAGGATACTACAGCAAGAGAAGAGGTTCAAATCTGCAACCTTTGGGTCCAAAGGGGGCAGCTCTAACCACTACACTACAAGCTGGACTAATTGCACACTCATATTTGTACATATCTGGAATAAACTAAAAGTTATGGATGAGCAAAAAATACAAGCTTGGGTCGACAATCTTAACTGGTTTAATTTTTTTATCCCTTAAAAACACACACACACATTTTCAGAACTGCTTGTCCCATACGGGGTCACGGGGAACCGGAGCCTACCCAGCAACACAGGGCGTAAGGCCGGAGGGGGGAGGGGACATACCCAGGACGGGACGCCAGTCCGCCGCAAGGCACCCCAAGCGGGACTCGAACCCCAGACCCACTGGAGAGCAGGACTGTGGTCCAACCCACTGCGCCACCGCACCCCCCGCCCCTTAAAAACATCTACCAACAATTTGACCTGAAGAAAGAGATCGCCGCATACAGTATATGACTGTATCATTAAAGATCATTTTAAACACTAAAACAAAGCCACAAATATCAAGGTACAGTTAAATGTTACTGGTTGGACTGAGATCAAAAGTATTCAGGTACTACAGAAACAGGAAGTAGGTATTAATAAAATCAAAAAAGCACAGAACTTCACCTCCAGCAGCAGTGGGTCCCAGTAACCCCCATTCAAGCAATATGCTCTCATTTGGATTTCTTTTTGACTGATCCCTTACCTTTGACGAGTTTTCCAAGGGTAACCTTTGAAAAAGACAAGGGTCATGATAGCATAGCTTGCAGGATGCTATGGATGCTCACCCTGCTCCACCACAGTAAAGTTGCAATGATTTGGGTATCCAGTTAGAATGCCCCCTGGGCAACTTTCCACCAAAGGGGAAGTAGAGTCAATTTGTTCTACATACACATTGTCTGAACTGCTTGTCCCATACAGGGTCACAGGGAGCCAGAGCCTAACCTGACAACACAGGGCATAAGGCTGGAGGGGGAGGGGACACACCCAGCAGAGGACACTAGTCTGCCACAAGGCACCCCAAGCAGGACTCGAACCCCAGACCCACCCAAGAGCAGGACCCAGTCCAACTGACTGCATCACTGTGCCCCCCAGTTTGTTCTGTGTGGTGCTAAAATATTCAACAAATATGACTGCAGAGTTCAACTTACCTTTTGTACAGAAAAAACATCACTAATTTGCCACTTTTGAGATTAAAGGTGTTGCCCAAAATGGTGTGACCACACAGCAAAAATATAGAGAAGAAAATCATCAGTCCTCTAGAGTCAGCAAGTCCAGAACTGGATTCAGCCAGTAAAGCCAGGAGAAGAAATTGACTCTATTCCCATATGGGGGAAAAGTCAGTGTGGGGAATATATGGTCCCTGTGGACAGCATGAATAATTATTGTTCTTCCACCAGCCTCTCTCAGCCATTAGTGTACAAAACTGTGCTATGTCAATGAGTAATTCATGGTAGCCAAAGTTAGATGAGGACATTGCAAGTCCAGTGGCAAATATGATCATCTATAACGAGAATTCTATTTCATGTACAAAATGATCACAAAGGTATGCTTATAGAAAGAAAAAAAATCTCCTCAGTAGCATCAGATGTGCATTTACAGCAGTTGGAGAATGTCCTAAAAATTCAGAAACATTACCTTTTAAAACTGATGTAAATGCTGTATAATTCTTTTGTGATGGTGTCAAGTTTTAGAATTCAGATAATTGAGGTAAATAAAAAAGCATAAATGGAACTGTCTTTGAGTCAAGCCTCTTCTATTTTAACTGTTCAAAGTACACACATTTTCAGAACCGCTTGTCCCACACGGGGTCACGGGGAACCGGAGCCTACCCGGCAACACAGGGCGTAAGGCCGGAGGGGGAGGGGACACACCCAGGACGGGACGCCAGTCCGTCGCAAGGCACCCCAAGCGGGACTCGAACCCCAGACCCACTGAACACGAGGACCGTGGTCCAACCCACTGCACTGTTCAAAGTAATCTGAACAAAATGCCTTAGACGAGTATCCTTGCAGGACTAACTACAAGGGTTACTCTTTCATTTTTCCAAAATAGTGATTTTGGAGTGCTGGACTCTTGTATACTCGGGAAGATCTTGTTGCTGTTCACAGGATGTGAAATTAAGAAAGGGAATCAGCTCGAGATACTATTAATATTTATAATATTTCTAGTGTTTGCATTGCTGTGAGCAGTTTTTGAGAGAATTCATTTAATGATGGGATAGGACTAATGTGGAGTCATTTCGCATATTTATCTAATTTTTACGGACCGTTTTTGAGACAGAACATTTTCGCTCATAATCACAGCTGGTTGGAATTTAGATGAAAATTTGTATGTTTCTCATTGAAGCCATATGGAAACTTTTTATGTCTCATATCTATACAGTGTATGCAGAAGAGCCCAGCAGTGAGCCGTGAACCCGCCGCAGTATCCATCGAGTACATCGCTTATATTATTAAATCACTAAATCACTCGCGGGGGGCGCGGTGGCGCGGTGGCGCAGTGAGTTGGACCAGGTCCTGCTCTCTGGTGGGTTCAAGTCCTGCTTGGGGTGCCTTGCGACGGACTGGCGTCCCGTCCTGGGTGTGTCCTCTCCCCCTCCAGCCTTACGCCCTGTGTTGCCGGGTTAGGCTCCGGCTCCCCGCGACCCCGTATGGGACAAGCGGTTCAGATAGTGTGTGTGTGTGTGTGTGTGTGTGTGTGTGTGTGTGTGTGTGTGTGTGTGTGTGTGTGTGTGTGTGTGTGTAAATGATTCGCATAACTGAATTTTCCAGCGGTGGTCTGTAACCGTGGAAATGGCAGAAACAGAGCTAAAAGCAAGAGGTTCATCGCAAGTGAAAGAAACAGAACTTGAGGAAAATAAAAAAGTGAACGAATGAATGGCTGAAATGCCGGATTTCAACAATCAGGAGTGTCGCGCGGTACAAGTTACGAGCGCAGCGGGAAGAAGGGAGCGGGACGTACGGCAAGTTCTTGGGGTAGAAGGGCAGGGTAAGGTGGCTGATGTCTTGGATGTCCAGCGCTGTCGGCTCCGCCGAGATGGCCTGTCTCTTGGTCCTCTGCTGCTCCTGCAGGATGCTCCTCTTGCGGACCTGCTGGGTGCCTGGGATCATGACGGAGCGGTACTTATCCAGCTCGTTCTGGAGTTTCTGGATGAGTTCGTCCTTCTGATCGAGCTCCAGCTCGAGCTCGTCGATGAGCGCGTCTCTCTGCCGCAACTCCTCGATCTTCTCCTGTAGCGCGTACTGCAGGTCCCTCAAGGTGCCCATGGCTGCAGAGCCACTGCACTCCCAAACTTCCCCAAAAGCCCCGAGAGAGTCCCTTCTCTTTCTCCGATCGCAAGGAACCCGACTTCTCACTGCGGACACCACTTGGAAAGACTCTGTGGCTTCCGATTCTGTCCTTAGAAGAGCAAACACCGGAGCTCAGCTGTCAGAACTCCGGTTAAATGGTGTAAAACCCCCTGGTTTCCCTGGTTATAATCCTTCTCCAAGCCTGTTCTGAGGACTAGTGATGTGCCTGCAGAATGCTGCAGCTCAGTGTATTCAAATGAGAGATGAGCAAGAACATGGGATACATGAAGATTTCTTCCACTGTCTCTGTCAGTCCATAAGGTTACGGGCTCCTTTTACTCCACTCCAAAGTAAAAGGAGCCATATATGGCATTTAGACACGCACACTGGCTGAAGCTGCTTGTCCCAAGTGGGGTCACGATGAACCAGAGCCTAACTCAGCAACACAGGGCATTGGGCTGGAGGGGGAGGAGACACACCCAGGACAGGACAGGACACCAGTCCGTCACAAGGTACCCCAAGCAGAACTTGAACCCCAGACCTGCCAGAGAGCAGGACCCAGCCAAGCCTGCTGCGCCACCGCACCTCCATTATATGGTACTTAATTCAGTGCAATTTAATACTGCCCTTCGTACTCTAAGTGAGGAGAGTAACTGTAATTGCTAGAAAGATACTCTGAAATGTGAATTCTCTTTCTTAGAAGTGTGGCATTACCTTTTCCCTCTATTAATGGTATAGGTGCTATGCAAACTGGTTACAGTATTATCATAATAAGAACCTTCCTGCTATTTACACCTCCTTCCCGGAACAGTAAGGTGTGGAAAAGGGACACTATCAGCAGCTAAAGGTGTGACAGAAATGGTTACACTGGTTGCATTTTTTTTTTTTTCATTTAGTTGACACTTTGCTCAGAAGTGACTTGCAGTGTTAAACTACTTATAATTACTTACCCATTTATACTAGTGGGTAATTTTACAGAAGTAATTTCAGGGTATCTTACTTAAGCATCTTACAACTGAAAATAGAAATTGAACCTGTGATTTCTCCATCCAAAGGCAACAGCACTAACCCCTGCACTAGAAACTATTTCACAAGAAACCAGCTTCAGATATAACCAAAATTTTTCCTGGATTTTTAAACAAATACATATAACCATCAAAACAATCAGGGAGCCTACTGAATTTTCAGTTAATATAATAAGAAATTATCTGGGGAAAAAAGAGGAAAAAAATCATCCAAAATAATCATCTAATTGCATATTATATTTTACCTAGCTATTGTTTTCAGGAAATATTCATTGCTATACAGTCAGAGACTCTTGAGTACACCTGTCGAGACCTCAGTGCTTCTTTGCGCATCATTTTCATAACTCCAAAGCAATATCGGCACTGCTGAATTAAATTTATGAGTAATATCGTCTCTCAGAGAGATACTGAAGTCCTGCATGGATTACACGAACTCGCCTGGGGTTGATTTAACACTTTTTGTTTCAATTCTCCAATTCTAAAGAGAAGAACCACCATCTGTTTTCCAGCACTGGTCCAAGCAAGAGACGAGTGCTTATTCTTACATCCCACATACACTCAGCACAGAACTGGTCCCACTGCCCCTCTGGCTTTCGGGTATCCTTCCATAGACTGTTCTTGAGTTTAAGAGGCATTAAAGATCTGAAAGAGGTTCTAAAAAAACTACACACTTTAAGTTAAATGATTTTTTCAGGAGCAATGTGTAGACTAACAGTATTGACACTGGGAGGAGGATCACAAGCGCCCTCTACTGGGCAAATGAAAGGAAAACATCGTGAGAATAAGTTTGTTATAAGAGATTTGGTGCTCTTTTCTGGGGTCTTTACCTCTACTATTATACCTTTTTTTTACTATTACTGTATTAACTTGAAGGGCATTTTGTCAGACAAAGACAAAGACAAGGGAACACAAGCTACATCTAGCTTCTGCTATTATAATGTGTTGATAGGACATTTTCAAAACATGATAAAAAGTGTTCATTCAGCACTACATTCGCTACCTTCACAATTCACTTTTCAGCTGTAAGTATGTGTAGCTGTATAGCTCTCATACTTCATATATTGCCTTGTAAGAAACATCAGTTTTTCAGTGTTAGAGATTATATTTACATTTACATTTATTCATTTAGCAGGTGCTTTTCTCCAAAGCGACATACATCTCAGCAAAAATACAATTTGTGCATTACATTAAGAGAAAGAGACATGACTGCAGACATGTGGTTCTTAAGTAAACCTAGTTTGCTACTATCACCTTGATGCACCGATGTTCATCAATCGAGTAGGTGCATAAAATGAAGGATAGATGAATCCTGATGACCTCCTACCAATTTTTTTTTATTTTTTTTTTTTTAAGAATAAGGTGCACAAACAAACAATCACATACAATGCCGGAGCAGCAGCTGTATAAAGGCCTATCTGGGGAAGATCATGAAGTTACGGTGCATGAACTTTTACACCACACATGAGCTGGAGAGATTGTGGGCGGGTCCAGAAAACGTAAGTTTTCAGACCCTTTTTTAATGTAGACAGTTTCTGCAGTTCTGAATGAGAGGGGAAGGTCATTCCACCACAGCGGAGCCAGAACTGAGAACCTCCGTGCTTTCCCTTTTGTGCACGGGACTACCACTCAAGCAGAAGGAAATGAGCGAAGGGGTCTGGCTGGGGTGTAGCGGTTGATCAAGTCTTGTAAATAGCTGGAAGCAGTTCTATTGATGCATCTGTAGACAATAACCAGGGTCTTGAATTTGATTCGGGCAGCTATAGGAAGCTAGTGCACAGAAATGAGTAGAGGAGATTCATAGGAAGGCTTTGGCAAATTAAACACAACTCATGCAGCATCATTGTGTAACAGCTGAAGAGGTTTGATGGCAGTAGCAGGAAAGCCACACAGGAGGGAGTTGCAGTAGTCCAGACTGGAAGTCACCATGACCTGGACAAGTCATGGTGAATCAGTTGAGAGGTAGGGACAGATCCTACGAATATTATGCAGGATGTATCTGCAGGACCGGGTTGTGGCTTCGATGTGCTGAGAGAACGACAGACTCGCATCAAGCGTTACTCCCAGACTCTTGGCTGAGGAGGTAGGCAAAATAAGTGAGTTGTCCAGTTTGATTGATAGATAGTGACAAAAGGACAGGCCAGCTGAGAGGTGAAGAATCTTTGTTTTGGAGAGGTTGAGCTGGAGCTGGTAATCAGACATCCATGCAGAGATGTTCGACAGGCAGGCAGCAATGAGTGCGGAAATGTATGACGCTCCAGATGGAAAGGAGAGGAAGAGCTGGGTATCATCAGCATAGCAGTGATATTTGAATCCATGGAAGGCTATGACCGGGCCGAGGGAGGAGGTGTAGATCGTGAAGGGAGGCAGGAGGTGTAGATCGAGCTCGTTCAAGTCTTTGAATTATAAATCATCAGTAAGAAACAAATATTATCACCTCTGTTATTTAAACAAAATAAGAAAGTAGAAAAGTCAGAAAAAAATTGTCACATGCTTTGGACCTCTAGCGACTCCCATTGGTTTAGTTGTTTCTGAGGCTGCTGGATAACAAGGCTGATAAAATGGGATTTTATTTACATTTACATTTATCCATTTAGCAGACGCTTTTGTCCAAAGCGACGTACATCTCAGCAAACGTACAGTTTATGCATTACATTAAGAGAAGGAGACATAGCTGCAGACATAAAAGTCTCAAGCAAACCTAATTTGTTCCCTACCACTTCCTACACCGAGGTTCATCATTCAAGTAGGTGCATAAAACACAGACAAATCTCGATACCCACAACAATTTTTTTTTTCTTAAATATTATAAGATACTTATAGGTGACTCTCCCACCGGAGAGTAGGACTGCGGTCCAACCCACTGCGCCACCGGTGGCGCAGTGGGTTGGACCACAGTCCTACTCTCCGGTGGGTCTGGGGTTCGAGTCCCGCTTGGGGTGCCTTGTGACGGACTGGTGTCCCGTCCTGGGTGCGTCCCCTTCCCCCTCCGGCCTTACACCCTGTGTTGCCGGGTAGGCTCCAGTTCCCCGTGACCCCGTAAGGGACGAGCGGTTCTGAAAATGTGTGTTATAAGATACACAAATGAGTAGTACAATACCAGAGTAATGGTTGAATGAAGGTTGTATCTGGGGATGCTTCTGGAGTTACGATGCATGAACAGTTACACCATAAATGATCTGAAGAGATCTTGGGCAAAGTGGATCTGGAAACGGTGGGTTTTCAAACCCTTCTTGAATATAGACAGAGTTTCTACAGTTCTGAGTGACAGGGGAAGGTCATTCCACCAGAACTGAGAACCTCTGAGCTTTACCTTTCGTGCGCGAGACCACCAAGCGAGCAGAAGTAGATGAGCGAAGCCTGGCTGGGGTGTACCGGTTGATCAAGTCTTGTAAATAGCTGGGAGCAGTTCTACTGATACATTTGTACACAGTAACCAGGGTCTTGAATTTGATTCGGGCAGCTATAGGAAGCCAGTGGAGAGAAATGAGTAAGAGGAGATACATGGGAGCGCTTTGGCAAATCAAACACAACTCGTGCAGCAGCATTCTGTAGAAGGAAGACCACACAGGAGAGAGTTGAAGTAGTCCAGATGGGAAGTCACCATGGCCTGGACAAGTAGTTGAGCAGAGTCAGTAGTGAGATAGGGAGAGATCCTACAAATATTATGCAGGATGTATCTGCAGGACCGGGTTGTGGCTTCGATGTGCTGAGAGAATGACAGACTCGCATCAAGCGTTACTCCCAGACTCTTAGCAAAGGAGCTAGGCGAAATGAGTGAGTTGTCCAGTTTGATTGAGAGCTCATGACAGGAGGACAGGCCAGCTGTGAGGTAAAGAATCTCTGTTTTGGAGAGGTTGAGTTGGAGGTGGTGATCATACATCCATGAAGAGATGTCCGACAGGCAGCAATGCATGCGTACGGAGATGTCTGACGCACCAGGTGAAAAGGGAAGGAATAGCTGGGTATCATCAGCATAGCAGTGGTATTTGAATCCATGGGAGCTATGACCGGACTGAGGGAGGAGGTGTAGATGGAGAAAAGAAGAGGATCCAATACCGAGCCCTGCGGAACACCGGTTGAGAGAGGCAGAGAAGAAGGACAGGAGCTCTGCCAGACCACTTGATAGGATCTGTCAAAGAGGTAGAACTCAAACCATCTAAGTGCCACACCTTTGATCCCAAGCTGGTTAAGAGAGGAGAGTAGAATCCGATGATTTACAGTGTCGAATGCTGCAGACAGGTTGAGGAGGATGAGGACCGAGGAGAGGGAGGCAGCTCTAACAGCTTGGAGAGCGTCAGATACTGCCAGAAGGGCAGTCTCAGTGGAGTGACCAGCTTTGAAACCAGACTGATAACCATCAAGGAGATGGTTCTGCGTGAGGAAATCGGACAGCTGATCATATGCTGCCCGCTCAAGAGTTTTAGAAAGGAAGGAGAGGAGAGAGACCGATCTGTAATTTTCAACCAGATTGGGGTCCAGGGAGATTTTTTTTTACAGAGGTGAAATTAGAGCAGTTTTGAAGGCAGCTGGGAAACAGTCAGAGGAGAGTGAGGAGTTGATGATAGAAGAGATGAAGGAGGAGAGTTGGGGGGAAATGTTCTGAAGGAGTGATGATGGGATTGGATTAAGCGAGCAGGTGGTGGCTCTGCGCAATATCAGGAGGTCAGCAACTTCAGATTCGGAGAACGGCTTGAAGTTGGAGAGGATAGCCTTGCAGGGAGGTCCAGCGGAACGAGAGGTGTGAGAGAAGAAATAGTTAGTAGAGGGTGCTGCAGGTGTGGCTGAGTTGTCTGGGGTGATCCAGGTTTCACTGAGGGCCAGGAGGTCCAGTGAGAGATGGGAGGCATAGGCTGGTATGAAGTCAGCTTTTCTCACAGCAGACTGGCAATTCCAGACTCCCATAGAGGAAGTAAAGCAAGATGGAAGGTTTGACATGTGAGGATAAACCAGATTGCTGTAGCAGCGAGAGCGCCCAGGTCTCCTGCGGTGGCAAAATCGCACAGCTCGCTTACCGTAGAAGAGTTTGACGGCCGACATGTTGGACGCATATTCCCTTGAGGACAACTGTAATGGTGGCCTTCCTTGGTGGACTCCCACAGGTAGACTTCCTTGTCTTTGCACCCCAAGTCTTCGCACCAAGAGGCTGCCGCAACCACTGCCACTACGGGTTACTGGCTGCTATTTAAACTGGGCTACTGCCTATCAGCTGCCTAATCGAAACCGAAACTACACCACCAAAACAAACAACTAACCAGACGCGATTAATCGAACTCACGGAGTTACGCCCACTCCCGCTACAGGACACAGAAATGATCGGGAGAACAGTCGTCTTAACAAACCACTAAATACTACTTAACAAACAAAATAATTACAGTGCTGCACAACGCTACACAAATTACTATGGACCCAACGCTACACAGGATCTCTATGACATCCTGGAGATTTTCTCTGTGCCTTACTGTAGGGACCTGGGTTCATATGTCTGCCGTCACACAGTAGCCATTTGTGGTAAAACTAGTCTGCCTCCCTTAGTTTTGTAAGCACTAGTGCTACTGTATACGGTGGCACAGCGGGTTTGGCTGGGGCCTGATCTCTGGTGGCCCTGGGGGTCCAGTCCTGCTTGGGGTGTCTTGCGATGGACTGGCGTTCCCTCCTCCTCCAGCCTTGTTAGGCTTGGGACAAGCAGTTTCAGACAGCATGTATTGTTACTGTACTATTATTTTTTGACAAATATTTTGTAAACGGGGGCGGGGTGGTGCGGTGGGTTGGACCGGGTCCTGCTCTCCAGTGGGTCTGGAGTTCAAGTCCCGCTTGGGGTGCCTTGTGACAGACTGGCGTCCTGTCCTGGGTGTGTCCCCTCCCCCTCCAGCCTTACGCCCTGTATTGCTGGGTTAGGCTCTGGTTCCCCATGGGACAAGTGGTTCAGAAAATGTGTCTGTGTGTATGTATGTATGTAAACTGGCTAATAATGTTCAAGTTGATGCTTCTAATGTTGTAATTTATTACATCCTCCCTTCTGGGATAAGGTCAATTTTCTTAGGATATTAAATGGAACTCCACCATAGCTGGTCCCAAGCCCGGATAAGAAAAGAGGAAGGTTGGGCATGGGGCTAGCAACCCCACCCCATAAAACTCTTGTGGTCCAGAAACAAGGGAAAGATCTTCACCTGGCAGAGGAAGCAAAGCAGCCCAGGCAACTGGACTAATGATGGAGGGGGAGAAAAGTTGAAATGACGTCTCTAGCCCAAAAGCAAACGTCCTGATACCAAAACAATATATTAGATGCTGGAATGTGCAAACTATGATCCTAAACACTGGGGAAGTCATCATCTGGTAAGGAAAGCAAGATTACAAACTACCAGGAAGGAGTGGCCCTCATCCTCAGCAAGAAACACATTGATACCTTGCTGCAATAGAAACCCATCAGTGAACGCCTGCTCTGTGTGAGGCTGAATTTAAAGTTTGCCAAGCTGTCCATCATATATATTTCAAATGAGCAAATAATTTCATTCCATCAATCCATCTCTAGAAATATGGCAAATAGGAACAGTAAGCAGATATGTAAAGAAAATTGCTTAATAACGAAAGGTGTTGCACACACATTCAACACTCAGCCCATGGGAGAATGCAGCTGAATTTCAGTTGAAATATTTTGGGTTGTACTTATGGATTTTGGTGTTATACGCATGTTATGTATTCAATGTTCTCTTTGTCAAATAACACACCAGGAACTGACGAGATGGCTTGTGTTCTCTCCCTCTTTTTGCTCATAGCAACACCTATGGCTAACAAGATGACTGTAGGGTGGTACATGGAATTGGATGAACAGACCAGCGTTTTATATTGCTCAATAAATAGTTGGCTCAGATTAAAAAGTAAGTTCAGTAAATAAATAAGCCGCTCTCCGAATCTGAAGTCGCTGACCTCCTGATATTGCGCAGAGCCACCACCTGCTCATTTGATCTGATCCCATCAGCACTCCTTCAGAACATTTCCCTGCAACTCTCCTCCTTTATCTCTACAATCACCAACTCCTCACTCTCCTCTGACTGTTTCTCAGCTGCCTTCAAAACTGCTTTAATTTCACCTGTGTTAAAAAGCCCTCCCTGGACCCCAATCTGGTTGAAAATTACAGATCGGTCTCTCTCCTCTCCTTCGTCTCTAAAACCCTAGAGCGGGCAGCCTGTGATCAACTGTCTGATTTCCTCACCCAGAACAATCTCCTTGATGGTTATCAGTCTGGTTTCAAAGCTGGTCACTCCACTGAGACTGCCCTTCTGGTGGTATCTGACACTCTCCAAGCTGTTAGAGCTGCCTCCCTCTCCTCAGTCCTCATCCTCCTCGATCTGTCTGCAGCGCTCAACACTGTCAATCACCAGATTCTACTCTCCTCTTTTAACCAGCTTGGGATCAAAGGTGCAGCACAAATATGGTTTGAGTCTTACCTCTTTGTCAGATCCTATCAAGTGGTCTGGCGGAGCTCTCGTTCTTCTCCTCTGCCTCTCTCAACAGGTATTCTGCAGGGCTCGATATTGGGTCCTCTTCTTTTCTCCATCTACACCTCCTCCCTCAGTCCGGTCATAGCTCCCATGGATTCAAATACCACTGCTATGCTGATGATACCCAGCTATTCCTTCCCTTTTCACCTGGTGCGTCAGACATCTCCGTACGCATGCATTGCTGCCTGTCGGACATCTCTTCATGGATGTATGATCACCACCTCCAACTCAACCTCTCCAAAACAGAGATTCTTTACCTCACAGCTGGCCTGTCCTCCTGTCATGATCTCTCAATCAAACTGGACAACTCACTCATTTCGCCTAGCTCCTTTGCTAAGAGTCTGGGAGTAACGCTTGATGCGAGTCTGTCATTCTCTCAGCACATCGAAGCCACAACCCGGTCCTGCAGATACATCCTGCATAATATTTGTAGGATCTCTCCCTATCTCACTACTGACTCTGCTCAACTACTTGTCCAGGCCATGGTGACTTCCCATCTGGACTACTGCAACTCTCTCCTGTGTGGTCTTCCTTCTACAGAATGCTGCTGCACGAGTTGTGTTTGATTTGCCAAAGCGCTCCCATGTATCTCCTCTTACTCATTTCTCTCCACTGGCTTCCTATAGCTGCCCGAATCAAATTCAAGACCCTGGTTACTGTGTACAAATGCATCAGTAGAACTGCTCCCAGCTATTTACAAGACTTGATCAACCGGTACACCCCAGCCAGGCTTCGCTCATCTACTTCTGCTCGCTTGGTGGTCCCGCGCACGAAAGGTAAAGCTCAGAGGTTCTCAGTTCTGGGTCCGTTGTGGTGGAATGACCTTCCCCTGTCACTCAGAACTGTAGAAACTCTGTCTATATTCAAGAAGGGTTTGAAAACCCACCGTTTCCAGATCCACTTTGCCCAAGATCTCTCCAGCTCATTTATGGTGTAACTGTTCATTCATTGTAACTCCAGAAGCATCCCCAGATACAACCTTTATTCAGCCACTACTCTGGCATTGTACTTGCTTATTTGTGTGTCTTATAATATTAAAAAAATAAATAAATAAAAATTGTTGGAGGGTATTGGGATTTGTCTATCCTGTGTTTTACGCACCTACTCGAACGATGAACCTCGGTGCAGCAAGTGGTAGGTAACAAATTAGGTTTGCTTGAGACTTTCATGTCTGCAGCTATGTCTCCTTCTCTTAATGTAATGCATAAATTGTACTTTTGCTGATATGTACGTCTCTTTGGACAAAAGTGTCTGCTAATGAATAAATGTAAATGTAAATGTAAAATGTAAGTAACATACCGATTACTTTTAAAATGTTAAATAGTTGTTTGTAAGCCAACTACTGGATTTAACCAAGACATTTAAAACAGCAAAATTTACAGTTTACAGTGCAATTATCTCAAAAAGTTATAGTTGTTCTGCAAATTAATTTTTTGATGTTTTCCAGAAGAAGACGTTTTCAAAAGAAGGAAAGGCGCTTTCTGTTTTGTCCAACAAAGCTCCTAATGCTCATTCAACCATGGCATTACTATACGGTCCTTCAAATAGCATTTCCAGATCAAATCCTTCACTTTAAGTTCTTTACACTTCCAGAAAGACACTGTTCCATTTAGACCAATAAAAATGTGATCTTTGGACTAGCGACATTGAAATGTGAGGACTAAAACTGTGTGGTGCTGTCAAATTTACCATTTGTCGGTATCAGTTTCTCAGTGCTGAATTTCTGCAGTCAGTGACCCTTAAAAGACTGTAGCAAAATACTGCAAACTGCTTTGTTTTTTTTTGAGAAAAAAATGTCTCTCATATGTGTCTACACATCTGTGCTATAACAACAACATCTAAATTAAATAAAACTATTTGTTTATAGAGGGGAGGCGCAGTGGGTTGGACCAGGTCCTGCTCGCCGGTGGGTCTGGGGTTCGAGCCCTGCTTGGGGTGCCTTGCGGCGGACTGGCGTCCCATCCTGGGTGTGTCCCCTCCCCCTACGCCCTGTGTTGCCGGGTTAGGCTCTGGTTCCCCGCGATCCCGTATGGGACGAGCGGTTTGGAAAATGTGTGTGTGTATTTGTTTATATGTTTTCAAGTAGAAACATTTCAAAAACATACATACATAGCATGCTTGCTTGTTTAAAAGTAGATTCTCTTTCTGATTGTGCTGGTATTTTTGTTTTTCTGAAGGCAAGCCCAAACTGAAAATATTGTTAATATTTTAGCATTCATAATATCCGCTTTGTAGATCTTGGTAATACAATTTGACATGTATTAAAAATGCGTAATTATTGATAACTATGAAGAGAGTATCATTAAGCAAGCGGTCCTCTACTGCCACCCAGTGGCTTTAACAAATACTAACGGGCATATGTTTGTTTTTTTGTTTTTCAAATATGCTGAATGTACCGTAATCCTCTGATTGTTTTCAAGATTTTACTTTAGAAATCCTACAAGTAATCTCATAATAAATTTTAAATATATTAATCAAGGTGTTCGAGAATGTTAAAACCGCAAGGACTCTAGTTACAAAAAGATTATCTTGTTTTATAGTATGTACATTTTAAGATTTTCCGTAAATGTTATTACTTCAATGCTACTAAATAGAAATTGAAGATATATAAGTATATACCTTCAAGCTCTGTATAAAAACTGAAGGCTGTTCCTCACATGAATATTACTACGGCATCCACTGCTGCTGTTTTCTCTTTCCATACACCCATATACAAAATGAATAATTTTAATTTTAGTACAACAACTATATCTGAAGAGAACAGTATTTATATAGAAAATGTATTAGTGAAGAACAATGTGCAGAACACAATATGAACATAATACAATAATAATAGTAATAATACAGTAATAATACAAGTTCAATACTTGGATTGAAAGTAGGTATGTTTTTCTCTTTAATCGCTCAATTCAATCTTTGTTTCTATGGATTGATGCCTATTGCATGATGTTTATTCTTTTTGCAGAAATGCTTTCATTTCTTTTTATAACACTAATAAATGTACATTTAAGGTCCTATAATCTGTAATACATTTTTCTGAATGAAACATCTACCTCAAGCAGTCTCAGTTTCTTTTGATAAAATTTCAGTGTTTTGAGGTACAGTAATTACTGAGGTTGCGGTTCCATTCCCCGTGTCTTTTGAATTTTTCACGTGCGCAGCAGTGGGAAGAAACACGAATATATTGACATATATTGACATACTGTATTCTGGCATGGGAGGCACGACTTTGCGCTTGAGGATCGTACATCGTACGACAAGCATTTGAGCCCCAGGGAGCCACTAAAAGGCAGTAATGCATCGCACTTGACCTGCCCTCGCTCCAGCTGGACCGCACTTAGGATCGGGTCAATAACTGTCTTCTTCTAGCGCTGCGTAATCCCCTGGGCCCCCGGGAGAGCGCTAGCAAAGACCGTCGAAAGGCTTAAAGCTAGAGGGAGCGGTCCGCGACAGCGTCACCCCCTGCTACAGAATAAAGAGAAATAATTACTGTAACTGTCAATCAGACATAAATAAAAGTATTACAGGCGACCCAAATGAAAAAATGAACAGAAGCCACATTTCACATTACAGCAACGCCAGGGGGTGAGGTCCGTACCGGTCAGTTTTGGTATGTTTCCGAAGGGTGAGGTCTCGGTGGGTCTGTGGTTCTGCAGAGATGCCCTGCGCTCTGCGGGTTCGTGGTCCGCTCACCGCCGTGTTCGGCAGAACTGACTGGCATTTCTGCAGTTTCCTCTTCAACTCGTGGATCTCGTCCTCCTTCTGTGCAAGGCGTCTCTCCAGCTCCTTGATCCTCTCCTCCTTAAACATGAGGATCCGGGAGAAGTCCTCCTCCAGCTCGCTCATCATTCTCCCAATATTATATCTATTATTCCGATGGTTGTTTGAACTTGTACAAACTTTGTTTTGCTTCAGTGACAGTGGACAAGCCACCTGGCACAGCGGTCTCTGTCTCTGTGTGTGTGCGCGTGTGTGCGCGCGCCTTCATCCAGCGCTCATCTCCTTCACGAACCCACTTCGGACTCCATCCTCCTTCGACACGAGTCCAAACAGAGTGCTGGAGACGGAGCCACATGTGCAGCGCTGACAGTCCGACACCAACAGAACATAAGAAAACATGAGACGCGCTGTGTTTGGACATCACTGAAACTGAGGTTTCACTTGAGAGCCTCATACTCTCCTCAAGGAGTGTAATGAGACGTGTTATGTGAAAGGAACGCAGGCTCAGATCACATGCTCCAGCCGGGCTCCTCGCGCCCGTGTTTCCATTACAGCATTTCTGCACAGTCAGTGTACATAGCAACGCACCAAGGCAACATCACAGCACTGAATCCCCCCCACACATACCACTAGTCTCGTAGCTGTGAAAATCAAGCTATATTTTAGTATTCTTGCTTTGTTATGACATGACAACATTTCTCTTCTTGCATGTGCTGTAATTAACTGGGGAACAACCTTTAAAAGATTCTAAATATACTATTATGGATTTCTGATTTCTACTTTTCACAATCTTTTCTGTTTTATTGGGAAAAATCAAGTCTATTAAAGGAAGTAAAAATATCTGTATGAAAATTGCTGGGTATAATTTAACAAACTAAGTAATGATAGATGTAATGGTACTAGAATGCTGCTTGCATGAGTCATAGTATACTTTATATTTAGGAGTCTGACAAGACTGAATAAATCTGAAAATATGGAGCATAACATAATTAACAAAAATTGCAGTAAAATGCTGGTTTAGTGCACAGCTGAAGAAAAAATAATCTTTAATGGCTTTTCATTATATCTTACAACTCTTAGTTTTGATCACATTGCCCATCATGTAAAACAGCATGTTGATGATAGACACCATCTGAGTATTTTTTTTTACATGTATGACTGACAATCACTTCCTTAAACTACCTATGTGTATGGACTCTTTTTTTAGGAAGGCCCTTTTGTAAGCATGGCTTCAGCTGAACTCCCTAAAAAAACACTGTGCTAAACATAGATGCAGCTGGTCAGAGAATCTGTCATAAATGATCTAGTTGCTCTAACTAAACTCATCCCTTGACGTGTCAGTGCATTGTTTTTCCCCGGTACGGATGAACTGTAGAAGATTTAAGGAGGACACAAGCTGCACATCCTTCAGGTCTACTGTGTGTCATGACGAGTGTGAAGAATTAGGAGGGCAGACTCAGTTGCTGATGCTTGTTCTATCACTTTATTTGTATCACACGGAATTTCACCCAAAACACAGAGCAGAACAGTCAGTCTCGGAAGATAGGTGTGTTGCGTATTTATTATAGTGAAAACTCCGAGCTAAGTGTTAATAGGCCACTCTTAATAGCACCATGGGTTAGAGTTTGGTTGGCTGGCAATATGTACAGGAAAAAGGGTAGAAGAGTTGTTGCTGCACGTGGTTCAGTAAAGGAAAAAGAAAACATTATCCATCGCGTCTTATCTTTGTGTTCGAGTGTAGTTATTGCACCCGTAAACACAACAAGGTGAGGAGAACATCTCTCAGTTGGAAGTTCCACGGCCAGGTGCGTCGAGGCTGGTGCTTTATACTGTGTCCCGAGGCTGTCAAGGGAGGGTCATGGTGGTCGTGTTGTTGCGTGGTGTTGTGTTGTCAGGTACGCAGACACCAGTGACACTGTGAGCTTCTCAAAGCAACCCTATATAGCCCTGCAGTTATAGACATGTAACAGGTAATTGAAAGCCTATCTCCCATTATTTTAAATGAGAAAATTAATGAGTAACCAGCCCATCTGAAAGCCCCAAAAAATTTGAAAACTGTAAAACGCAATAAATGAATGATTTCAGAATAATATAAAACACAAACATTTACATATTCATTTTATCCAAAGTTATGTACATCTCAGAAGAAAAGTGCACTATATCTGTTACCTTTGCAAACTCTTCTGTTTTCAGACCTTGCTCAGAAAACCTGGAGCAGTTTTTAGGAGTTACTGGTCCAGGGTAATTCTACCTTTTCTTTTTAATTGATCAATTTTCCTCAGGATGAGCAATAAACCAAGTAGTGATCACATTTATTGTAAACAATTTTCTAAAACTACACCCTGTTGCCAAAATGTGGCTATATATCTGAAAAACCTTCAGCTAAACTCTTCCTTGTAATTGCTCTATTGTCTCCACATCCAATTTGGCCGACAGACATTCCTATGGAATTCCATGCACTTCACATAATGCCCCCCACTCTCTAACATATATATATATATATATATTCCTGTTTTAGATATAGTATATTAATATAATATTTGATCATTTCAACCATCATAAATAGTAAAATGACTCTACACTTTGCTTGTAAAGTTGGAAGAAAGTGAGACTATTTAAGCAAATACTATTAACTGAGTCATATTCTCACAACCCAAATGTGTATCTGTCACGCCCATGTCCATGAGCCAAGTGACCACACCTGTTGCTAATCAGCATGGTCAGGTATAAAGGCAACGCCGCCACAGCACAGGGTTGTGTAATCTACAATGACCACCTGTTTGGCTTGTGAAGTCAGTGGCCCATTCCCCGTTCCTGATTCTCCTGGCTTTTGACCTTTAGCTTGTTCATTTGTTTACTGAGTTCTGCTCCCCCCCTGGAAACGATGTCTGAGCCTCTGAAGACCCATGCCTGTCCCCGCCCCCCGTCTCTGTTTGCTCCTGTGTTCTGGCACGGAAATAAACCCACCCGCACTTGGGTCCAAAGCCTACCTCCTTTCTCCCATCCTTGTCACTGACAATATCTAAGGAGTGACTGCAGAATGATCTGGTTTTAAAATGTCCAACAATTAATAATGAATATTTAATAGACAATGAATGACAGTTGGGGTGCGGTGGCGCAGTGGGTTGGACCACGGTCCTGCTGTCCGGTGGGTCTGGGGTTCGAGTCCCGCTTGGGGTGCCTTGCGACGGACTGGCGTCCCGTCCTGGGTGTGTCCCCTCCCCCTCCGGCCTTACGCCCTGTGTTACCGGGTAGGCTCCGGTTCCCCGTGACCCTGTATGGGACAAGCGGTTCTGAAACTGTGTGTGTGTGAATGACAGTTATGGGGGGTGTGGTGGCGCAGTGGGTTGGACCAGGTCCTGCTCTCCGGTGGGTTTGGGGTTCAAGTCCCGCTTGGGGTGCCTTGCGGCGGACTGGCGTCCCGTCCTGGGTGTGTTCCTTACACCCTGTATTGCCAGGTTAGGCTCCCGCGACCCTGTATGGGACAAGTCGTTCAGAGAGTGTGTGTGACTGACAGTTTTATAGTAAAAATAATCTGATATGCAGTATTAATTGATTATATTTTTATTTACTTTTGACTATGTAGGGTGGTTGGTAGTGTAGTGGTTAAAGCTAATGCTTTCAGGCCCAAAGGTTGCATGCTTGAGTCCCTCCTCCAGCTGTAATACCCTTAAGCAACACATTTACAATACATTGCTCCAGTAAAATGACCCAGCTGAATAAATGGGTAAGTAACTTTGGAGAAAAGCATCTGAAAAATGTAAATTGTCCTTTTGGTGTAGCCATGCTTCAAAGTAATACATACTATATTATCAGTAATACTTATATGGCCAGCAAATTTGAGTTTGCAGTACAAAATGTCTTGTGAAACTTTTGCTGAAATTTTTTGGAGAAACTTGAAAAAAATATGGACTGGAATATATACACCATATAGACCAGAGCTTCAGAGAAATTGAATTAAGGAGAATGTACAGTAGATTGTTCATTCTTGCTTCAGATTTCAGAAGGCTGAAGACAGCTGGAAAAACTGATGCTCAACAGCTTGTGTTTAGAGAAAACTCTGATAGACCACTTATTTACTGGTATGTCACTGTTTAGTATAGAAGTATGTTATCTTGAGGATGAAAAGACCACAGATTGAAGACAGCCGCAATTATTTCATTTGGCAAAAGTTTGAGTTGCTTCTTCCACAACATGTCACTGCAGCTCAGTGTGATTAAAGGCCTCCACAACATGGCATTGTGAAATGTGAATTATTCCTGTTTTCCAACATCACAGTTACAGTGCAAACACATTTTAGAGTTTATCTCTTGTGCAAGCCAATAATATCACAGGATTTTCCTCATCTATACTGTTAAATTATGCACTGTATGCTACAGGTTTGTGTTGCATGATACAGGAAAAAAAAAAATTCTCCACCTGTAACCTCTTACAGTTGTGACAAAAAACAAAATTTTAAAAACTGTGAGAAGGGTAAATTGCCCCTCTGCAAACTGCCACCTTAACGTGGTGGAGGGGTTTGAGTGCCTGAATGATCTCAGGAGCTATGTTGCCTGGGGCTATATGCCCGTGGTAGGGTCTCCCATGGCAAACAGGTCCTGGGTGACAGACGAGACAAAGCATGGTTCAAAACCCCCTTTTGACCATAAAATCAAGGTTCTCGTTTACCCCTCCCGGTATGGGGTCACCGGGGCCCCACCCTGGAGCCAGGCACGGGGGGGGGAGCTCGCATGCGAGCGCCTGGTGGCCAGGTCTATGTCCACGGGGCCTGGCTGGGCTCAGCCCGAAGCCAAGATGTGGAGCCACTCTTCGGTGGGCTCACCACCTGCCGGAGAGGATGTAAGGGGCCGGTGCGTTGTGATTTAGGCAGTGGTCGGGGCCGAGTGCCCGGCCGACAACTCTGGCTTTTGGGACTTGGAATGTCACCTCACTGGTGGGGAAAGAGCCTGAGCTAGTGCAGGAGATTGAGAGATACCGTCTAGATATAGTCGGGCTCACTTCTACTCACAGCTTGGGTTCTGGAAACACTCTCCTCGACCAATGGTGGACTCTCCACTATTCTGGCATTGCCCAGGGTGAGAGGTGGCGGGCGGGTGTGGGCTTATTAATAGCCCCCCAGTTCAGCTGCCATGTGTTGGAGTCTACCCTTGTGAACGAGAGGGTTGTCTCCCTGCGCCTGTTGTTGTCACGAACCACGTTGCAGCCTTTCAAGTTCGCAAATGACGAGACCGACTCCTGGGTTTCTAACAAAACGTTACATTTAATTAAAAATACCAACAAATATCCGTCGCTCCACTTGTACACTCTGAGGCAGTACACTCTTCTTCACTACTTCTTTTTGCATTTTACGCAAAACGACCAAGGAACGTAATTAACGTATGGACATCTAGTGGCAGTTCTAGAAATCGCATTTCAAATTGTACAATTAAACTCAATGCCAATCATTCATCAGCAATTACAAGTTGACAACCAAATACAAACAATAAAATACAACATCCTCCCCCCCTATGAAGACCGTAACACCATCAAATTTCTAAAGGATATAAACGCTGAACAGGTCTTCTTAACACAGTCCCAGCTGGAAGATGCACAGTGCACGACCTCACACGTCCATCTCTGCCTGGGATCAGCTCCTTTATTATCCCAGTTTTCCAGATCTGTCGTGGCATTCGGTCGTCTCCAACCAAGACCAGATCTCCTTCCTTTAGCGGAGTAGGAGGGGGTATCTTATTGGCATGTGCGGACTTCAAGTCTAACAGATACTCCGTTCTCCATCGCTTCCAGTACTCATTCAGAAGCCTCTGACGATATTTCCATCTTCGTGTGAGTTCCTCTTTGCCAACGTTGGTGGCTTGACTCTCAATGTGGAAAGACTTTGGTGGTAAAGAAGTAAGTCTTTTCCCAACAAGAAAATGTGCTGGTGTCAACGGTTGAGGCTCTTCCAACTTACTGTACACAAATGTGAGCGGCCTTGAATTGACTATAGCCTCCACCTCTGTCAACAACGAAGACAATTCTTCAAAACTCAGTGAAGCTCTCCCCATCACTCTTTTCAGGCTTGTTTTCACTGATCGGATTAACCGTTCCCAGAATCCACCCCACCAAGGTGCTCTTTCTGCAATGAACTTCCACCTGATGCCGTTTGAGGAAAAATATTCCAGAAGCTCAGGCTCTTTAATTGCTGCCCAGAGTTCTCTGAGATCATGATCAGCCCTTTTGAAGGTTTGAGCATTGTCTGAGTAGATGACTCTGCAGAGGCCACACCTGGACACGAACCTTTTTAGAGCCAGGAGGAATTTTTCTGTGGACAAGTCTGACACCAACTCTAAGTGTACCGCTCGTGTCACAGCACAAGTGAACAATGCAATGTATGCCTTTTCTACGGTGGTCCGAGTTTTCACATAAAGAGGGCCAGCAAAGTCAATGCCTGTAATTTCAAATGGAGGCGCTTCAACAATCCTGTCCCTCGGTAGGGGTGCAGTCACCTGCTGAGCTGGGGTTGCTGTGAACCTTTTGCAGATCATGCAGACAGATATGATCTTCTTTACCTTCTGTCTGGCACCTGGGATCCAGTATCTTTCTCTCAGCTGGACCAATGTGTCCCTGACCCCTGAATGCATTACCTTGTTGTGGCAACACATAACCAGCATGTCAGACAGTCGGTGGTTGGTAGGTAGCAGCCATGGATGCTGCTCTCTCTCACCCAGTCTTGACTGTTGCAACCTTCCTCCCACACATATTACTCCATACTCATCAAGGAAAGGGTTAAGGTCTCTGATTTTTGAGTCCTTGTGAATATTCTGCCCTGTCTTCAATTCATTTATTTCTCTGGCAAACACCTTGCCTTGTGCCTCCTGAATCCACAATCTTTCAGCTTCTGACAGCTCCTCTGCTGTGAGGTCTCCTCGTTTCTTGTCTTGAGCACGACAATTATGGACAAATCGTCTGATCCAAGCAGTGACTCTTAAAACAGTGATAAGCTTACTGAATGCTTCTAGTTGTAGTAGTGGTTCAGACTGAGTCACTTCAGTGTTGCTAAGCTGGACTGTCACTTGACATGGCTTCATCTCAGACTTCAATTCTTCCTCAGAACACCTTTCCACTGTTGATTCTGGTTGTGTTGGTGACGTTAGGAAAGGCGGACCTGACCACTACAACCCATCTCCTTTCAGCTTAGATGCTGTCTGTCCTCTTGTGATGAGGTCTGCTGGGTTGAGCTTACCACAACAATGTGACCATGATTCTGGTGCTGTCAGTGACTGTATTTCTGTGACTCTGTTCGCAACGAACTGCTTCCATTTTTGTGCTGAGCCACGAATCCACTGAATAGCTATCATGGAATCTGACCACAAACAAAGCTGGGATGGCATCATGTTCAGAATCTTTAACAAGTTGCTCCCTACTCTAGCTCCAACTAAAGCTCCCATCAACTCCAAACGTGGTAGAGTTAGTTTCTTTATGGGAGCCACTCTCGATTTGGATGCAACAAAACTGGTGACAGTTCTTCCATCCTTAGTTCGTCCTTGGAGGTATGCAACTGCTCCATATGCCCTTTCACTGGCATCACTGAAGACATGAAGAAGTGGGGATTGCGCATTCTGCCAGTCGCTTACTCCGTACCACCTCGGAATGGCAATCTGATGCAGCTGTGGGAGCTCCATGCACCATTGTTGCCACTCATGACTGAGGTCTTCTGGCAGCTCCTCGTCCCATCCTAAGCCCCTTTGCCACATGTCTTGGAAAAGGCACTTAACTCGTATAGTGAATGGTGCCAGGAAACCTATGGGATCGAATATTCTAGCTGATGATTTTAGGATGCTTCTTTTCGTGTTACCCTGCTCCTTTAAGATGCTCATCAGTTGTCTAAGGTCAAAGACAAAATCATCACTATCTGGCCTCCACACCAACCCAAGCACCTTTAGCACGCAACCATGTGCTTCAGGTTCTGGCATACATTCAAATCCACCATTCAACCACTTAGCCTTCAGTTCTGCAGAATTCGTCATCCACTTACACAAGTTCATGCTGGCTGTGGACAAGATCTCCTTTGCTCCTGATGTCAACATATAAGCCTCGTCAATATCCTCTGCGCTGGCAATCAGATCATCTACATAAAGGCAGGTTTCTAGAATGTTAACAGCATGTGGATGGCTGTTTCTGTACCCTTGTAGATGATGCCGGATAGTGGCTGCTAGCAGGAATGGGCTTGAAGAAACCCCAAACACGACATGAGCCATCCTCATCTTGCGTGGCCTTGAGTTCTCAGTGTCAGGTGGTCCTGTTATCCATAAAAATCTTAAGGCATCTCTGTCTTTCGTTGCAATGGATATCTGTAGGAAAGCCCTTGTAATGTCTGCTGTGAATGCAACTGGATGCAGTCTAAATTTCACTAAAATGCTTAAAAGGTCTGGATTAAGGTTTGGACCGGTCAGTAAACAATCGTTAAGAGATGGACTGCCACGCTCATGAGAGGAAGCATCAAAGACCACTCTCAGTTTAGTTGTCATTTTGTCTTCTCTGATAACAGCATGATGGGGCAAGTAATACATTACATTGTCCTCCGTCACCTGTGAACAGTTGTCTTCTGGGACATCTTCACACACCCCCTGCTGTAGATAATCCTCAATGACATCATTGTATCTCTTGAACAATACTACATCTGTTCTCAGTTTCCTTTGCAGTCCATCAAGTCTTTTCTGGGCAACTCTGAAATTGTCTGGGAGGTGTGGGGCATTTTGCTTCCACGGTAACCCTACCTCATATCGCCCTCTAATGTATTTGACTGACTCCTCAAAGCTCTGTCTGGCTTCGCGGTCATCTGCGCTGTCCCCATCTCCCTGTGTTATGCCAAGGGAATCCAATTCCCAGAACATGCGCAGCTGCTTTGAGACTTCATTGCATTCACTTATTCCAATGTTCATACAAGCAACCTCACCCATATTTGAAGCAGAGACTGGTCCCTGTACTGCCCAGCCAAATATTGTTTCTACAGCTACTAGGGCTTCTGATATTCGCTCTACTCTTCCTGACAATATCCTCCAGTAGTAATCGGCGCCAATCAGTACGGATATTTCTGGCTCCTCCCTGCTATCGACTGAGACATCTGCTAGTGGTAGGCTCCTCTTCTCTAGCTGGTGTCGAATGTGTTCACCAGGCACCTTCATAATTGCAGTGCACACTTGCGGTGTCTCAATGGCTTCAATCTCTATTTTCTGTTCCTTATTCCAGACATTCTCCAGCACTAATTTTACAACATTTCTCACAGCCGTTACCGGGTTCTCAGAACCAAAGGTATGCAACTTTAGAGTCTCCCTCCTTTGAACTGGCAGACCCAAAATCTTTACCTGCTTCTCGTGGATGAAACTTCGTTGGCTCCCACCATCCATTAAACAGCGCACCGCCTTCCGTCCGCTGGGTCCTTCAGTCCATGCTCTCACTGTTTGCAAGAGCACAGTGTTCTGACCCTGCGTGTGTGCGTTTGCAGTACGGGGCATAACGGATGAAATTAGTGCATCTGTAGAACCTTCAGTGTCATTGGGGGCTTCTGCTTGTTTGGCCTTGTCACACAATGTAGCGTGGTGTCTTCTGCCACAAGCAGTGCATGACACACCCTTTGTTTTGCAAACCTTTGCGATGTGTCGTGGTCGTAGGCAAATAAAGCACCTCCCCATTTTCTTTAATTTCTCTTTTCGGGTGTTCACTGTGTCATCCGTGCACGCTTCTGATTTGTGGCTTGTGCTATCACAGAATATGCAAGTAAGAGGTGCGGTCGAACTGCCTGTGTGGAGAGCTGCGGCTGTAGGCACATTTGCCCTTCTGACCCTTGTCTCGCTCCGTACATCTACTTTACAGTGTTGCTTGTGAGAAGCCTGTGCATCCTTGGTTATGGTTCCTGCGTTAGTCAAGTGCATCGCACGCTCTCTACTTTCAACCTCCCATTGCAGAAAAGTAACAAGCTCAAGAACCTTTCATTCATGACCTGGACTCATTTTGCGGGTGTATTCAAGGGCAAGATCGTCTGGTATCATTTGAAGCAGTATGGGGCACAATAATCCTCCATAAGTGTCTGATACGACACCTAAGGATTCTAAACTTCTGATCTGTACCTCACACTCGTCATACAGTCGTCTTAATGCTTCAACGTCGGAAGATTTCTTTACTGGAGTCAACTTCAATAATTTGGACATGTGCGCACTCACCACAAGGTCCTTTCTTCCAAATCTTTCCTTCAGCATATCAACTGCTGTGTCATAATTGCTGTCCGATATCTTTAATCCTGCAACAGCTCGGGCAGCAGGTCCAGCGAGGTATGACTTCAAGTAAGCAAATTTCTCAGTTTTGCTTAATTCTCTGTTTTCATGGATAGCAGTTTCAAACTGATCCCAGAACTCTTGCCAAAGACATACTTCTCCGTTAAATTTACTTATAGACAGCTTCGGTAATTTCACCGATGATCTATTAGTTAATCTGTCTGTATGCGTACTCACATCACTTAGCCGGGCCGCCCTTACTCCCTCCGCCGCTTCAGTCTGACGTTCAATCAACCTGGCAGCACGGGTTTTCCACAGACTGATGTGGTCCTGATAGTCTGCGGTTTTCGCGAAATCTGCATCTAGCTCGTCTATTGGTATTTCGTCTTCTATGTCTTTATCCAATTCGCGGAGATTCTCCTCCTTAATGGAGAGCATGGACAACAACTCTCTCAAACGGTCGCAATTCACGTTGTCCTTACATGTTTCTTCTTCTAGAGACCGCAGTAGTTTCGTTGCGGATGCCCGCAAAACTCCGCGTTTATGTTTCAGCCTCTGTAGTCGGTCCGACATTTTCTCTTTCACCTTTTACTTCGCGGCTAGGTGCAACGAGCTATGCGTTTAGTTCTCCTCTTCCCGGGTTTCGGCACCAAAAAATGTTGTTGTCACAAACCACGTTGCAGTCTTTCAAGTTCGCAAATGACGAGACCGACTCCTGGGTTTCTAACAAAACGTTACATTTAATTAAAAATACCAACAAATATCCGTCGCTCCACTTGTACACTCTGAGGCAGTACACTCTTCTTCACTACTTCTTTTTGCATTTTACGCAAAACGACCAAGGAACGTAATTAACGTATGGACATCTAGTGGCAGTTCTAGAAATCGCATTTCAAATTATACAATTAAACTCAATGCCAATCATTCATCAGCAATTACAAGTTGACAACCAAATACAAACAATAAAATACAACAGCGCCTTCGGGTCAGGGAACGGTCTCTCACTGTCGTTTGTGCTTCTGTGCCTAGCGGCAGTGCAGAGTACCCAGCCTTTTTAGAGTCCCTGGGGGGCGTGCTGGAAAGCACTCCCACTGGGGACTCTGTTGTTCTACTGGGGGACTTTAACACCCACATGGGCAGCGACAGTGATACCTGGAGGGGCGTGATTGGGAGGAACGGCCTCCCTGATCTGAACCCAAGTGGTGAGTTGTTATTGGATTTCTGTGCTAGTCACAGTTTGTCCATAATGAACACCATGTTCATGCATAAGGGTGTCCATCAGTGCACTTGGCACCAGGACACCCTAGGTCGGAGGTTGATGATCGACTTTGTAGTCGTTTCTTCTGATCTTCGGCCATATGTCTTGGACACTCGGGTGAAGAGAAGGGCTGAGCTGTCAACTGATCACCGCCTGGTGGTGAGTTGGATTCGATGGCGGGGGAAAAAGCTGGACAGACCTGGCAGGCCCAAACGCATAGTGAGGGTCTATTGGGAACGTTTGGCGGAGGCCCCTGTCAGAGAGGTCTTCAACTCCCACCTCCAACAGAGCTTCAACCAGGTCCCGAGGGAGACTGGGGACATTGAGTCCGAATAGACTATGTTCCACACCTCCATTGTCGGGGCGGCGGTTCGGAGCTGCGGCCATAAAGTCTCCGGCACCTGTCGTGGCGGCAATCCCCGAACACGGTGGTGGACACCGGAGGTAAGGGATGCCGTCAAGCTGAAGAAGGAGTTCTATCGGGCCTGGCTGGCTCATGGGACTCCTGAAGCAGCTGACGGGTACCGGCGGGCCAGACGGAACGCGGCTCTGGCAGTCACCGCAGCAAAAACTCGGGCTTGGGAGGAGTTCGGTGAGGCCATGGAGGAAGACTTTCGGTCGGCCTCAAAGAGATTCTGGCAAACCATCCGGCAACTCAGAGGGGGGAAGCAGAGCTCCGCCAACACTGTTTACAGTGGAAGTGGTGCTCTGCTGACCTCAACTGAGGATGTCCTCGGGCGGTGGAAGGAGTACTTTGAGGATCTCCTCAATCCCTCCGACACGCCTTCCGTAGAGGAAGCTGAGGCTGGGGACTTGGAGGGGGACTCGTCCATTACCCTGGCTGAAGTTGCTGAGGTAGTCAAAAAACTCCTTGGTGGCAAGGCTCCAGGGGTGGATGAGATCCGCCCCGAATTTCTCAAGTCTCTGGATGTTGTGGGGCTGTCTTGGCTGACACGCCTCTGCAGCATCGCATGGAGTTCGGGGACGGTGCCTCTGGACTGGCAGACCGGGGTGGTGGTCCGTCTTTTTAAGAAGGGGGACAGGAGATTGTGTTCTAACTATAGGGGGATCACATTCCTTAGCCTCCCTGGGAAAGTCTGTGCCAGGGTACTGGAGAGGAGAATCCGACCGATACCGGATAACCTCGGATACAGGAGGAGCAATGCGGTTTTCGTGGAACCGTGGCCGTGGAACACTGGACCAGCTCTATACCCTCACTAGGGTGTTGGAGGGTTCATGGGAGTTTGCCCAACCAGTCCATATGTGTTTTGTGGACCTGGAGAAGGCATTCGACCGTGCCCCTCGTGGCATCCTGTGGGGGGTACTTCGGGATTACTGGCAGTAAGTCAGACCTGTTCCCGGTACATGTTGGACTCCGCCAGGGCTGCCCTTTGTCACCGATTCTGTTCATTATCTTTATGGACAGAATTTCTAGGCGCAGCCAGGAAACGGAGGGTGTCTGTTTTGGTGGCTGCAGGATCTCGTCTCTGCTTTTTGCGGACGATGTAGTCCTGCTGGCTTCATCGAATCAAGACTTACAGCGTGCACTGGAGAGGTTTGCAGCCGAGTGCGAAGCGGCGGGGATGAGAATCAGCACCTCGAAATCCGAGACCATGGTCCTCAGTCGGAAAAAGGTGGATTGCCCCCTCCGGGTTAGGGGGGAGCTCCTCCCTCAAGTGGAGGAGTTTAAGTATCTCGGGGTCTTGTTCATGAGTGAGGGAAAAATGGAGCGGCAGGTTGACAGACGGATCGGTGCGGCGTCCGCAGTAATGCGGTCATTGTACCGGTCTGTTGTGGTGAAGAGGGAGCTGAGTCGTAAGGTGAAGCTCTCAATTTACCGGTCGATCTACGTTCCTACCCTCACCTATGGTCATATGGAGATCGCGGATACAAGCAGCAGAAATGAGTTTCCTCCGCAGAGTGGCTGGGCACACCCTTAGGGATAGGGTGAGGAGCTCAGTCACCCGGGAGGAGCTCGGAGTAGAGCCGCTGATCCTCCGCATCGAGAGGAGCCAGTTGAGGTGGCTCAGGCATCTGTTCCGGATGCCTCCTGGACGCCTCCCTGGGGAAGTGTTTCGGGCATGTCTCACTGGGAGGAGGCCTCGGGGCAGACCCAGGACACGTTGGAGAGACTATGTCTCCCAGCTGGCCTGGGAACGCCTTGGGGTTCCCCCAGAGGAGCTGGAGGAGGTGTGCGGGGAGAGAGAAGTCTGGTGGGCTCTGCTTGGACTACTGCCCCTGCGACCCGGTTCCAGATAAGCAGAGGAAGATGGATGGATGGATTGATGGACACACATCATTGGACTATGGGAGAAAACACTGTGGGAAGCCCATGCCAACTGCACAAGAATATGCAAGCCCTACATGAACAGAGCTCAATTTGGACCCACAGTCCAGTCGATGTGAAGCAGAAGTTCTACACTCTGTATTGTAAATGTATCGTAAGTGTGCCATGCTGTCCTTATTACAAGGCAATTGCTGTCAAATCACTCTGATCGAATATAAATAAATGTTAAAGTACCATGAACAGAGGAAAACCTTGGGCAGCTGTTTCAGATATATTTGGTGCTTGCAAATTAAAGCTTTTATAAGTATCCCTCAATATGAATACAATATTTGTTGAATTGAGAAGTTTTAGGGAATAAACCAGAATATATATCAATGTTTTCCTTAAAATATATAAATTATTTCAGCTCTTGGTTTGGCTTCAGATCTCATTTGTTTATTTCAACTGCCTTTGTTGACAAAAATTGATGGAAACCACCTTTTGTTTTCCTTTTCTTGCTCCATCCTATTGAGAGAACTGCATTAACATAAATTATTACTAGAAAATTCATGAGAACTTCATTCATTTTTTATTTTTGCATTTGCTCTTTATTAAATTCCAGATTATTAATTTTAGATTAGCAGTAAAGCAATACATGGAGCTGGCAAACGGGTAATGCACATGAAAGATTTTAAATTGTTTACAAAGCAGATCTAATTGAAATGTGATAACTTTATTGTGTGTATTTCCCATATCTTATCTGTAATCTGAATGCATATCGCCCCCTAGCTATTTGACACTTGACAGTAACAGAACCTAACATTACCATAATTACTTAAATAAATGAATCAGTGCTGTTTCCTTCCACTCTTTACTGAGTTAAGCCTCTCCAGTTTTAGCCTTGTGTTTTAAATCTATGTCTCAGTTGAGTGTACTGTGCATATAACTGATGTCAGTCCAATTACATGTCCATCTATTAATTAAAATGGCCATATTTCCCATATTTCAATATGCTGTTATGAAAAGTTGGATTTTTTTTGGCCTCTTTGGTCTCACATTCTCTTGATCTTACTTGGTTGTATCTTCTTGGTTGCATCTTCTTTCTTATTAAGAAAGACAGAAAGAAAAACTTTTAAGAGCTGGCAAATCTAGAAAAAGTGACAATTCTGAGCACAGACTGGAAGGCTATAGCTGCTTTCTACTTTTTCCCAAAGCTTATAGCTCTATAATAAGTTCTTCATTATGGTAGCCATTAGTTGACCGTCTTCTCTGTTTGTATCTGTTTTTCTTGCCTTATTTCTGTGTTAAAGCGCTCTGTGTCACTGCGTGAGAAGAGCGCTCTATAAAAAATAAAATAAATATGATATGATACAACATAGTAGACACTTAGTTTACACTTCCTATCACATTTTATTTCTGTTACAATAGAATCACCGTGAATGCTTCTCTGTGAGCTGAGAAAGAATTATCTTAGCCAGATTGCCTGACTTAACTATAATGAAGGTTGATTTGAATTTTTGGTCAGTGGTGTCACGTAATGGAGTGAAAAGAACAGAGAGATTGATCCTAAGTATAACCTTCTAAAGCTGTATTTCTGCGCATTAGTCACTATATAATATGGATGTCATTAGACAGATATATGGAGTGATTAATGGAAAAGAAGCTCACAGATTTTAAAAGGATATCTTATTCATGTATTTGTGCATTCGCAACTCTGCAGTCACACTGTACATTAAGTACAAAAAGGATCAAAGGAAGAAAAAGAAATTTGAGACTGAAAGTAAAAAGATGTTCACATTATTCCAGAAGGAAATCATTACTGTTTTAGCATTACCACGTTCTTCAGTTTTTAGTGGGATTTTTTCAGAAAAAAAAAAAAAAACATTTGTGTACAAATTGAAACTGAAACATAACAAAATGACCTTTAAATGGTAACATAATACAAAATTCCATGCTCAGTAAATGAAATTCTCTGATATATTAGCAAAATAGTTTCTTACTAAAATTGTGCAAAAAAAACTCTAGCGAAGGGTGATTATTTTAATTGTTCAGCTTCAAAACCCTATAAAGAACTGACATGCCATAAATTTTATAGTGTGTATTACATCTGATGGTGTCTTCTTTCCTGTTAACAGACAAATGCAGAAATAATTTTTTAATTCTAAAAAGAAAGAACCCAAGTGTGGGATTGTTTATTGGAGATGCAAAGGGGCAAAGCAATTCTTGTGGTCGGAGGGCAGGTGAAGGTCCAAACTCGAGGGACTTACGTTGTACAGGGGGTGAGCCAAAGACATGGTCGAAGGGATGAGGTGAAGGTCATGGCTGTGGGAGGCAGTATTCATTGATCCAGAGAGGACCAAAGGAAGGCGATGCAAGGAGCAGGTCAGGACAATCAGGGCAAAGGGTCAGAAGTGCAGAGGAGACAGTTGTCTCAGTGAGATGAGGAGAGTGGTGCTCTTTATACCCTGTTGCATTGATTACAGCCAGGTGCTTGTGGTTAGGCTGTGGGCGTGACAGCTATATTGACTAGGTCATGCTTCCTTCAAATTGAGAAATATCACTAAATTAAAGCATTCCCTATGTCAGCAAGATGCTGAGAAATTGGTTGATGATTTTGTTTCAAGCAGGTTGGACTACTGTAATGCTTAATTATTGGACTGTTCGTACCAGACTGTATCCAGACTACAGTTGGTAGAAAATGCTGCTGCAAGAATTCTTACTAGAATTAGGAAATGCCACCAGATAATACCAATACTTAAATCGTTGCATTGGCCCTCGGTTACTCTTTGAGTTGATTGTAAAACTTTACTTTTCACCTATAAGGCAGTAAATGGCATTGCTCCAGTTTACCTTTCTGAGATTAATGATTCTTGTATCTGAGGACGATATATTTGTTCATTGGATGTGGGTTAACTTTAAGTACCCGTGATCAACAAGATCTCAGTAGGAGGATATGCTTTTAGCTATAGAATGCCTAAGCTCTGGAATAGTCTACTAATTATTGTCAGGAATGCCCCATCTGTCTCAGCCTTTAAATCCTGGATAAAGACTTCACTCTGTTTACTCTGGCATACAAATAACCAGGAAAAATCTTTTTGACTGTGCTTTTTCCATCTGTATTACCCTCTGATAATCATACTAAGTCATAATTTACTAACAGTTTCTTTCTTGTTGAGCATTGTTTCCCTATGATAAGACCTGAAGAGGCCGGCCAGCTGTGATACCAGCAGCCCATGCTGACTGAAGGTGATGAAAACCTGCCATGATGGACAAGACGTGCCTATGTGAACTGGAACATCAAGTTAACACTCAGCTACAAGGTTATTATCAATTGTCATCTAGAATCCACAGGAGGGGTGGGCAGCCACTGGGACTTGGACCCTCAGAGGTTTTTTCCTTGACTTTTAGTTGGGTGTTTTTTGTGGCTTTCCTCCATGGCCAGTAGGCATGCTTATAGCTATCATAACTATATGGATAATGTAGTACTCTAGCATATGGCCAGCTGTCTGATTTGTTTGTCCTATCCCTTTGTTCAGGGCTCTGTGTCACTATGTGTGAAGAGTGCTTTATAAAAATGAAGTGAATTGAATTGACTTGAAACCAGTTTGAAAAGCAGCATACTTTTGCCTGTTAGCTAACCTTTAACTCCTATTGCATCCCCTATCAGTTCTACACCATCTTCTTTAAAAGGACTATAGCATCAGCCATGTTTTATGATTAACACAGTCTGGCTCAGGAGCTAAAATCGCACTGTATCCTATGCCAAGACTGACAGTAAGCTAAACATTTTTTGTTCCAGTTTGGGGAAAATAAGTTTAAACAGAATAAATTTTCCCAACAAAACTGACAGGGCTATCAACATAAATATAGAAAAGCTCTTCATATGGATAATCCTCTCAAAAATATTTCTCCCTGGCATTATTTCCTTAATTGTTTTCAAATACATTTATCAGCACCTGACGTATTCAAGGGTGCAGCTTTTGAAACGTATATCTCCTGGGACTCATCAATGATTTATCTCTGCAAATTCACACTTGCTTTTATATGTTCTCAGGATTTTCGTATTTACTAAGTCTTGACCGAGGCTGCAAAGCAGGCGTGAATCTAAATTTTTCCTTATAAACATTTTTTTTAAACAAAAAACTGAAAAACCCAATCCAAAATCCATCTTTTACTGCTTGTCCAGGATAGAGTTATGGTGGTCCAGAAGCTACCCCAGATGCACAGGGTGTGAGCCAGGCTACACCATGTACTGGATGCCAGCCCCTTCCAAGGGCACTAGACACATACTCATTCATTCACCCAAATAACCCTATGGACTTTTCATTTTGGATTGCTTGTGAATGGAGCATCAAATGGTCAGAGGTAGAGTGTAATGCTTTTGCTGAGGTGTAGGGAGTGGTCAGGTCTTGTGAATATTGAGCTGCAGAGCCTCTGACCATCTTATTACATTTTAATCAGTCTTGAATTTGAACCAGATAGGGATGTTTTAGAAAGAAATACTTTTTACTAGACATAATTTCAAAAGTGATTTAATCAACTAGAGAGAATATAAAAATCAAGTAAATGCTATTCCCTATACTCTTCTTCTTGTTTTGAAAGAAAATGAATGCATTTTGCCTCAAGTGCAAAAATAAAGTATTTTATCAGGTAAAGAGAAAACAACACACAAACACACACACACACACACACACACACACGGTCGTGGGGAGCCGGAGCCAAACCCAGCAACACAGGGTGTAAGGGGAGGGGACACACCCAGGACAGGACACCAGTCCATCGCAAGGCACCCCAAGTGGGACTTGAACCCCAGACCCACCAGAGAGCAGGACCCGGTCCAACCCACTGCACTACCACACCCCCCACAACATGAACAAGACAAGCAAATTGTTTTAATTAATTTTGTTAAAGGTGTCACACCCTCCTCAGCACAACGAGGAGCACCTGCGGCGGCTCAGGGGGCGACCGCATAAAAGGACGCTCCAGAGCACATGCAGGTATGGAACCTTGTTCACCCTTGTCCCTCAATCACTCGCCTGTTTCCTGGATTGTGATTCTTGGATTTGCCACTTTGGATTCTGTTTGCATATCGGTGACCCTTTGCCTGTTTCCTGACAATGTCTACGGGATTGCCCCAAACCCAGGCTTCCTGTGCCCTGCACTTGGGTCCGACGAACCTGCGCCAAGGGAACATCATGACAAAAGGATTTTTGTTGAAGTTCAAATGACATTTCTGCAGGAGAAGATTCGCATTCATACAGTATAATGGATAAATAATTATCCCCTGATAATTTAAAACCTGAGATTCTCAAAATAGTGGTACTTCGGTTTTTGCTACATAATTTAAATTATGATGGCATAATGACACATCTAAATGAAATTAAGACTTTTTACCTGACAGAGATCTGGGCAGTCCAGTACCACCAGGTTACTTCAACAAACAGTGGTCTCCAAGGCATAGTTCTACTTTTCTGGGTGATCTCCATGGGTAACCTATAATGTCAACTAGAAATGAGAGCATCGGGAGTCCTGCAGCATTGCTAAGAAATAGAAAATGGGAACATAAAAAAACATCTTTGGATACTGTTGGGCTTATTTGTTTTCTGTGCCTCCATGTTTAAGTCAGTTACCACCAAATTAACAAAACTCCCTGCCTTGTCTCATTAAAGGTCACTGCGGGAATGATTTAACTTGCTGTGTAACTGACTGAAGTGGAAGTTCTATTTCTACACTAGAATTTGACTGAAGCTATTAATTAATTTAGCTGTTTGATACTGTCAAAAACTACGAAGCTTGATACTGCAAGCATCCTGGAGCCTATAGGGACGTTAATGTTATTCCTGTGTACCATTAAGTTATTTAACTCCTTCCATGTCAATTTACCCTTCCATCCATCCATCCATCCATCTTCCTCTGCTTATCTGGAACCGGGTCGCAGGGGCAGTAGTCCAAGCAGAGCCCACCAGACTTCTCTCTCCCCGCACACCTCCTCCAGCTCCTCTGGGGGAACCCCAAGGCGTTCCCAGGCCAGCTGGGAGACATAGTCTCTCCAACGTGTCCTGGGTCTGCCCCGAGGCCTCCTCCCAGTGAGACATGCCCGAAACACTTCCCCAGGGAGGCGTCCAGGAGGCATCCGGAACAGATGCCTGAGCCACCTCAACTGGCTCCTCTCGATGCGGAGGATCAGCGGCTCTACTCCGAGCTCCTCCCGGGTGACTGAGCTCCTCACCCTATACCTAAGGGTGCGCCCAGCCACTCTGCGGAGGAAACTCATTTTCGCAGCTTGTATCCGCGATCTCATTCTTTCGGTCATGATCCAGAGTTCATGACCATAGGTGAGGGTAGGAACGTAGATCGACCAGTAAATTGAGAGCTTTGCCTTAGGACTCCTTCTTCACCACAACAGACCGGTACAATGACTGCATTACTAGTCTGACTTACTGCCGGCAATGCGAACAAAGCTCCTGCTCCGGTCATACAGGGAACGAACAGCCCGTAGCAGCAAGCCCTGAACCCCATAATCCCGAAGTACCTCCCACAGGATGCCACGAGGGACACGGTCGAATGCCTTCTCCAGGTCCACAAAACACATATGGACTGGTTGGGCAAACTCCCACGAACCCTCCAACACCCTAGTGAGGGTAAAGAGCTGGTCCAGTGTTCCACGGCCAGGGCGAAAACCACATTGCTCCTCCTGTATCCGAGGTTCAACTATCGGTCGGATTCTCCTTTCCAGTACCCCGGCATAGACTTTCCCATGGAGGCTAAGGAGTGTGATCCCCCTATAGTTATAACACAATCTCCGTCCCCCTTCTTAAAAAGAGGGACTACCACCCAGGTCTGCCAGTCCAGAAGCACTATCTCCGAACTCCACGTAATGCTGCAGAGGCGTGTCAGCCAAGACAGCCCCACAACATCCAGAGACTTGAGAAACTCGGGGCAGATCTCATCCACCCCCGGAGCCTTGCCACCGAGGAGTTTTTTGACTACCTCAGCAACTTCAGCCACGGTAATGGACGAGTCCCCCTCCGAGTCCCCAGCCTCAGCTTCCTCTACGGAAGGCATGTCGGAGGGATTGAGGAGATCCTCAAAGTACTCCTTCCACCACCCGAGGACATCCTCAGTTGAGGTCAGCAGCGCACCACGTCCACTGTAAACAGTGTTGGTGGAACACTGCTTCCCCCTTCCGAGTCGCTGGACGGTTTGCCAGAATCTCTTTGAGGCCGACTGAAAGTCTTCCTCCATGGCCTCACCGAACTCCTCCCAGGCCCGAGTTTTTGCCGCGGCGACTGCCAGAGCCGCGTTCCGTCTGGCCCGCCGGTACCCGTCAGCTGCTTCAGGAGTCCCATGAGCCAGCCAGGCCCGATAGAACTCCTTTTTCAGCTTGACGGCATCCCTTACCTCCGGTGTCCACCACCCTGTTCGGGGATTGCCGCTGCGACAGGCGCCGAAGACTTTATGGCCACAGATCTGAACCGCCGCCCCGACAATGGAGGTGTGGAACATAGTCCATTCGGACATTGAGTCCTGTCAGAGAGGCCTCCGCCAAACGTTCCCAACAGACCCTCACTATGCGTTTGGGCCTGCCAGGTCTGTCCAGCTTTTTCCCCCGCCATAAAATCCAACTCACCACCAGGTGGTGATCAGTTGACAGCTCAGCCCCTCTCTTCACCCGAGTGTCCAAGACATATGGCCGAAGATCGGAAGAAATGACTACAAAGTCGATCATTGACCTCCGACCTAGGGTGTCCTGGTGCCAAGTGCACTGATGGACACCCTTATGCATGAACATGGTGTTTGTTATGGACAAACCGTGACTAGCTTAGAAATCCAATAACAACTCACCACTCGGGTTCAGATCAGGCCCCTCCAGGTGTCACTGTTGCTGCCCATGTGGGTGTTAAAGTCCCCCAGTAGAACGACAGAGTCCCCAGTGGGAGCGCTTTCCAGCACGCCCCCCAGGGACTCTAAAAAGGCTGGGTACTCTGCACTGCCGCTAGGCACAGTAGCACAAACGACAGTGAGAGACCGTTCCCTGACCCGAAGGCGCAGGGAGACAACCCTCTTGTTCACCAGGGTAGACTCCAACACATGGCGGCTGAACTGGGGGGCTATTAATAAGCCCACACCCGCCCGCCACCTCTCACCCTGGGCAATGCCAGAATAGTGGAGAGTCCACCATTGGTCGAGGAGAGTGTTTCCAGAACCCAAGCTGTGAGTAGAAGTGAGCCCGACTATATCTATCTAGACGGTATCTCTCAACCTCCTGCGCTAGCTCAGGCTCTTTCCCCACCAGTGAGGTGACATTCCAAGTCCCAAAAGCCAGAGTTGTCGGCCAGGCACTCGGCCCCGATCACTGCCCAAATCACAACGCACCGGCCCCTTACATCCTCTCCGGCAGGTGGTGAGCCCACCGAAGAGTGGCTCCACGTCTTGGCTTCGGGCTGAGCCCGGCCAGGCCCCATGGGCATAGACCTGGCCACCAGGCGCTCACATGCAAGCCCCCCCCCAGGCCTGGCTCCAGGGTGGGGCCCCAGTGACCCCATACCGGAAGGGGTAAACGAGAACCTTGATTTTATGGTCAAAAGGGGGTTTTGACTCGTCTGTCACCCAGGACCTGTTTGCCATGGGAGACCCTACCACGGGCATATAGCCCCAGGCAACATAGCTCCTGAGATCATTCAGGCACTCAAACCCCTCCACCACGTTAAGGTGGCGGTTTGCGGAGGTGTGTGTTTTCAGATGAATTACTGACTAAATTTTTATAATGTGTGAACACATTAATCCATTCAGTGTGAACCCTGACTCACACCCTATGAGTCAACAATTTTGACAGTGAGTTCCAGACTTCCATGACCCTTCAATGGACAAACAGGTATTGATAACGGATAGATTAATTGCAATGTTTATAATTAATGCATCATGTCTTGCAAATACGTCAGTAAACTATGCACAACTTTTTTGTGTTGCCTCAGATCTTAAAATCATTACTCACTCAATTAAAAATTTGCTGTCCTCTCAGTCACTTCTCAGCTCCAGAGCTGTCACTTCAAATCCAGTCACAGTTCATTCAATAAGAGCATTATTGTTCAAAGAGACAGAATTCACTTAATGATGCAGGAATACTCCCCAGCACCAGGAGCTGTGAAACTTCACAGGACAGAGCAAATAAAGCAACATCTACTGACTCAGATTAATAAATACTGCGTCCCTGAAGTAAATCAAAGCACACAAATCATGTGGAGAGAATGTGTAAACATGGTGAGAAACATAGTGGTAATTTTAACTGGATAAAATAATGCAGAAATTGCAATACTTAAGGAAATCTGCAGGTTGCAATCACACTCTTTGATGGAAAATGACCATATATGCTACAAATGTTGCACTGAATAAAACAGCCTGCTACAAAATTGTAAATACTAATATGTAAATATTTAGAAGATCTTGAGTAAGCACAATATACTATGCTGGAAATGCTTTGCTTATGCAATCAGAAGCTAAATTTGTTACATCTCACTGCAGCCAACATAATTATTTTGCCAACCCACTGTCAAGGTATGGAACTCTTCTGGAATCCTGTGGGAGTTCAGCTGTGTGCAGCAGGAGGACTAACATTATGAGGATGTCAGATCTTGGGTGTAGAAACTACACACTTGTGCTGAATAGGGGTAACTCCGTAACAGTGAGAGGTCACTGTCAGTGTTCTAACCGAACTTCACAAAAACTGACCGCATTGGCTACAAAAAAACTTGAATAATGTAATGACCCACATTTCTGTGTTTAGGTGGGAAGATTTGTTTAATGTAAATAGTTGCATTACAGGAAAAATGTGGAATGTAAGTGTGCAACTACTGGGGGCACGTCTGGGGAAAATGATGGGATGGCCATGTTGGCCAGTGTGTTAAAGAAAGCCTGGGGGTCGCTAAGCAGGCTGGGAAGGCTGGCTGGGAAGGCTGGCTGGACACACAGGTCCTGTGTTTCTCTTTAGGTTGTATAACTCTTTCGCACAGGTCCTAGAGGAAACGGGTCCTCGGATTGAGAGCATTATTTCCCAGCATGCCAGTGTTCAATAAAATGTTTGAGATGTAAGCATACAGATTGTGTCAAGGATTTGGGTGTCCTGCTGGATGAAAAGCTGTCATTTGTATCTCATGTAAATGCTTTGACTAAGTTGTGCTTCCTTCAGTTAAGAAACATAGCTAAATTGTGGCGATTCCTATGTAGACAGGATGCTGCGAAACTGGTTCATGCTTTTGTTTCAAGCAGGCTAGACTGCTGAAATGCTTTATTGTCGAGTTGTCCATACCAGACTGTATCCAGGCTACAGTTGGTACATGCTGCTGCGAGAATTGCCACTAGAACTAGGAAGTATGACCATATAACACCAGTACTTAAATCGTTACATTGGCTCCCGGTCACATTTAGAGTTGACTATAAAATCCTTCTTTTGACCTATAAGGCAGTACATGGCATTGCTCTGGCTTACCTTTGTGAGATTATTGACTCATATCCCAGGATAATACCTTCATTCATTAGATGTAGGTTACCTTAAAGTACCTATGATCAATAAGACCTCAGTAGGAGGTTGCGCCTTTAGTTATAGAGCACCTAAACTGTGAAATAATCTACCAGTTACTGTCAGAAATGCCCCGTCTGTTTGTGTTGTCAAATCCCAACTAAAGACTTACATGTTGACTCAGGCATTCCACCTCAAAATGTAATTCCACTTGCCTTGGTTGTTTATTACCACCATTATAAAAATGCATAATAAATTAACTTAAGTAACACATTACTAACTCTGCTCTTTCTTCTTGTTGAGCATTGCCTCGCTACATAAAACTTGAGAAGGCTGGCCGGTGGTGACAGACGAATCCCACGCTGACTGAGGATGATGACCAACTGCCATGATGAACGAGATGTTCTATGCTGCGCTGGGGATCCAAGATACCATTTAGCAACAATATCATTATTACTTGTTAAACTGGCTTACAATTGTTACTTAATCTAGAATGCCCAGGAGGGGTGGTCAACCACTGGCCTGTGGACCCCCAGAGGTTTTTTTTTCTCCCTCAACTTTCAGTTTGGAGTTTTTGTTCCTTTCCCAGTGGCCAGTAGGCATACTTATAGCTCTATAAAAGTACTTTATTATGGTAGCCATTAGTCAACTGTCTTCTTTGTTTGTATCTATTTTTCTTACGTTATGCCTGTGTTAAAGTGCTCTGTGTCACAGCGTGAGAAGAGCACTCTATGAAAATAAATTGAGTTGAATTGAAAGCTGCCTCTGCATTCTTTTTTGCCCCATCCAAACCCACGGCGCTGCGCGCCACAATATTTTCTTAATTAACTTGAATATTCTCTTAATGGGTAACATGGTGGCACAGCAAGTAATGCTTCTGTCTCACAGCACCTGGGTGGTGTGAGAGGATGTGGGTTTGATCCTAACTTGGTCTATGTGGAGTTGCATGTTCTCCCCATGTCTTCATGGGTTTCTTCCCACAGTCCAAAGATGTGCTGTTCAGGTTCACCCACAGTGTGTGAGTGACAGAACGTGTGTTCCACTGATATATGGATGAGTGACCCTTTGTAAGTAGTGTATGTAGCAGTGTAAGTCACCTTGGTGAATAAGGTATGAGGGCTGATGACACTATATAGAGTTCATTCGAAGTTGCTTTGGAAAAAAGTGTCTGCTAAATTAATGTAAAGTACATGTCACATGTATGCAACGTATTGTAAATATATCAATTTTCATCAGCATGTACTCAAGAAAGACATTAAATCAAATTAAAGTTATAGACATGCATACACAAAGAAAGATGACTTCTGCTATGAAAAAAAAATGTTTCTGAAACAAAAAGCCTATATGTTTGTACTTAATTGTTCAGTTTCTCTGTATGAAATAGAACAGTATGTTCCAATTTTCTAGTTCTGTATTTCTGAAAATATAAAGTTTATTATAGTCATATAAAATGTTTTAACAGGGGAGTTCACCACCTCCATTAACAATTGTGGTATTAAAAGATCTGTGACTAGACTTCTGGACCCTGAAATCTGTCCTCCAATCAGTGAACTGTAAATACCTAAGGGCTTTAACTCAAACGTTACATATTTGAATGGGAAGCATGCAACAGTGTGCCTCATTTCTGAATTTCTGCTTTAGAACAGAAATAATAAAATTTAAGAAATTATGTACTCCAATTCAAAATGGATAATGTCTGTTAAGAAGATCCATAAAAAAGCCTTAACTATTGAAAATTAAAAATGCTGAGAAACCTCAAGAGCACACAACAGTGGATAGTGAAAGCATAAATTGAATTTTTGCTCCTCCTTTAACTGGAAATATGCCACTTAAAGTAACTGGCAAAAAAAAAAAAAAAAAAATCTGAACAAGTGAAATTTTAATTTTCTGAAGAATGTCAATAAAACAAGAATGTCATGATTTAGTTACAAAGTCAGCTCAGTGTTAGGTCACTTCAGCATTCAAAAATTTTTAATACCACCAGCTTTAACTTTACCATAATAATGACAGAAATGGTACAAAAATTTCAGGTGATCACCAGCAATTGATCAGTACTCATTTTTAAGTTAATCAATAATCAGAGAAGATATTACTTGCATGAAACATTCAACCCAAAAGGTATTTAATTTAACATTCCTATAAGCATCTTTTTTCTGAAGGCATTCAAACTGAATTACCAATCGTTTTTCAATCTGAAATGTATCCTACAACAGTTTATGACCTGAATGACTAGCACGTAAAGGCTACATAAAATCATACCTTCCAAAATACTCAATATACAGAAATAGCCTTTTCTGTAATATTGATGAGTTCATCCTATCATACAAATTCAGGAAATCTTAATTTCAAGGAAGCCCATTATTTCAAACACTGGCTGGTTTGATGAATTAATGGTTTTTTGTGTGTTCTAAAAGCACTTTCTTGACTTGGACAATTACTGACTAAATATAAAACAGGTGAATTACATACATTCATGTACACATTACATTACAAAAACACATGAAAACAACAAATACAATTCAAGGACAGATGGATATCTACAGACAAACCAATAAACATTTAAATAACTAAATTAATGTAAAAAAAAAACATTAAATATTCCAGATTTTTCAGCTTTGGTTTTGTTTTTCATTAAAGTCTGAAATATAACATTGGAATACTCCTATATAAACAAGAACATAAACAAGCTTGCATCACTAAAAGTCAATTAGTAAAAAACCATGCATATAATCCTCATTTTGAAAAACACACCAGCTACATATTTCTGTTTTAAAGAAGGCATTAGTTTATACTGGCATGAAAATGATTTAAAAATATTAACGGAAAACACCAACATACACAATAGAGAAATTAATTATAACTATTCAATGTAGTATATTGTAGATGCACACTATGTGTCTTACTGTTCATTTTTCATGAAGCACACATTTCTACATATTTAAAAAAAAAAAAAAAAAAATCTAAAAGTATGACATATTGTAGCACGCAGTACCATGAGTTTGAATGGGGCGAAGGAGGACACAGAGGCAGCATTCATCATGAATAATTTATCTGAACACCAGCACCAAGGAAATAATACTCTTGGTCCGAAGACCCTGTTTCCTTCAGGACCTGCACCTTAAGACAGCCTCCTCAACATGCTTAGCACCCCCAGGCTCTCTTTCCACACAGCGAGAAACACAGTCACCCCATCATTTCCCCCAGAAGTGCCCCCAGTGGTTGCACATGCTCATTTCACATTATTCCCCATAATGCAACTATTTACTTTAGGAGTTTGCCTCCTAAAACAGTAATGTGGGGTCGTTACATAGCCCCCCGTCAAAAGAAATAGCAGCGTCCCCGCTGCTGCCTGTCCCACACAAGTGTCTCAGTGTCCAGCTCCAGTCAGGAGTGTAGGTCCCGGACGCTCAGCGCTGGTGGTCAGGGCGAGGACACTCGCAGCAGCCCGCCATGGCATGGCGGCGCGCTCGGGGGTCGAGGCGGCCATCCTCGTCCTCTGTCTGCCCAGCCTCGGAACCAGTACAGCTCCTTCGTTCACACATGGAACGTAGGAGAAATGGCAGCGCCCACGTGGCTTTCGCCGACCGCATTGCGCTTCATGCAGCTGACCGGCTTCCGTGGGACCTTCGCGCTGGCTCTTCACAGCTGCTCTGCTGCCCCATCTCCGTCGTCGGGGGCGAACACCCCTCTCTTGTGCCCCCTGCCGTCTCGCGCCTCGCTGCTCGGCCATCTTTCGGCGGAGGACCCGGCAAAGTTCCCCTGCTTGCCGCTCACGCCTCTGCCGATTCGTCGCACGCCGAGCCCGCCGCCACCATGCTTGTTGTAAACCCGGTTTCTTGCTGCGCAGTCCTCCTCCTTTTGGCGTTTGGTCCGCCGCGCCGCCCTTTTTTCGGAAAGCTCGCCGGGACTTCACGCAGGCTGGACGCTTTCTTCCTGAAATCTTGCACCGAGGGCGAATTCGCGTCGGCAGGTTCGCTCACCTCCATCACGGGAGCCCTGCCTGTCCAGAGACAAGGTGCGCTGCTCTGCGTTGTCTAGCACGTCGTCCGACCTGCCCGGGAAAGCGGCACTCACCGCGCCGTGTGACTTTCCTCAGCCCCAGCGCTTGACGATGGTTCGCTGCCTCTTCCTGCTGCTCCTACCGTGAGCACATGGAGACCCCACTCGACCTGCTAGCCTGTCTTCAGCAGCACCTCGCAACTCTTCTCCGCCGTCCTCGTCACAGCGCGCACTTCCCAAAGGTCCCCCTGGACACCCGTGCTCCGCCACAGCTCCTCCGCCTGAACCTTCACCGTTGCTTCTTCCGCCGGACGCTGTTCTTCCATCCCGCTGGCTATCGGTGTCGTGCCGGTTTCCTCTTTGGTGTTCAGCTGCTCCCTGATCCAGCCTCTCATCGTCCTGCCCCATCCCACTTCTAACACCAATGTGGCACGCAGCGCTATGGGTTTGGATGGGGTGAAGAAGGATGCAGAAGCAGCGTTCATTATGAACGATTTATTTGGACACCAGCACCAGGGAAATAATACTCTCGGTCTGAAGACTCCATTTCCTTCAGGTCCTGTGCCTACAGCCAGCCTGCTTAGCACCCTCAGGCTCTCACCCGCTCGCACGCACGCACACACTAGGGAGACACAGTCACTCCATCATTTTCCCCCTAAGTGCTCCCAGTGGTTGCACAGCCACATTTATCAGTATTCCCCACAATGCAACTATTTACGTTACAAAGGTTTCCCTCCTAAAACTGTAACGCAGGGTCGTTACAATATTGTGAAGTACTGTTGTGACTTTGGACCTGAAGTCTATGATATTTATTGACCACAACTCCTCAAGTAACTCCTCTCATTCTTAGGGTGACAAGTCCACTATTAAAGTCCAATCCTGAGTCAAAGACACCATCATGTATTTGTGAATCATAAGAAGGGTACAAAATAGTCATTTTCTTTATTTAGAAAATTAAGACACTGAAGTCTGAAGAGAAAACATTCATGCCCTGTGCATCCACCATTGTGAGAAGATGTTAAGTGAGTAAAAATTAATGTTTATCTGAACTAAGGCACAAAGGTGTTAAACTGATGAATGAACTGAATGGAAAAATGCACTACTACAAGAAACAATTTTGTTGTGTAAGATCTGTCAATTACCTTATCCAAAAAAGCAATAAAATTATGAACATAATATAATTAAAATATGGGGGTGCGGTGGCGCAGTGGGTTGGACTACAGTCCTGCTGTCCGGTGGGTCTGGGGTTCAAGTCCCGCTTGGGGTGCCTTGTGATGGACTGGCGTCCCGTCCTGGGTGTGTCCCCTCCCCCTCCAGCCTTACGCCCTGTGTTGCCGGGTAGGCTCCGGTTCCCTGCGACCCCGTATGGGACAAGCGGTTCTAAAAGTGTGTGTGTATAATTAAAATGAAAAATGTGTTGATAATGAAAATGTATTAACTTTAAGACTTATATGCTGTCTGAAACAAGTTCAAGACTATGTGCTAAAGCACAACTCACACACACACACACACACACACACATTTTCAGAACCGCTTGTCCCTTACGGGGTCACGGGGAACCGGAGCCTACCCGGCAACACAGGGCGTAAGGCCAGAGGGGGAAGGGGACACACCCAGGACGGGACGCCAGTCCGCCACAAGGCACCCCAAGCGGGACTTGAACCCCAGACCCACCGGAGAGCAGGACTGCGGTCCAACCCACTGCGCCACCGCACCCCCACTAAAGCACAACTCCAAGTCATAAAAAAGGTGCAGTCCAAATCAAATCACACACATTTTCGGAACCGCTTGTCCCATATGGGGTTGCGGGGAACCAGAGCCTACCCGGCAACATGAATTAAAAATAACAACTGAAGACAGACTTAAGCCCAAGTCCTAAACTGTAGTCCCACAACAGTACTGCAAAGTTAGTATTGCTTTTGCCACATTTAGTGTGTTTACAAGAATGCAAATAATAAAATGATACACTGCTTCAAGAATGTCTTTTTCATTGACTTGCTAAGTGATACCTCGTACATCACTTAGCAACCAGCCGCATCACATGTCAAGTTTCAGAACTTTCAGACATTATAAGAAATAAGCCACTGGTGACACAATTCTTTAATTTTGTACTCTTTTCATTAGTTCCAACATGAGACAATTTCCAAACAGATATCGCACTGATCAGCATGATAAAAAAAAAGAGGTGACAAGGTGCAGCCTGGCAAATTGAGTAGCCCATCTGGGACTTGCTCCACCTCCATATGTTACATGTACATGGGCACTATATGTCAATCCTGCTATATTTCCTCCTAGTCCAAGGCACTTTGGACCAGGGAAAAGGCAGTTCGTATCTCCTGGGCACTGCGCCATGGATATTTGCTTCAAAGTACAGAAAAAATCTGAACCACCACACCCGTGACATTAGGTTATTTGGTGAGGCTTCCTTTAGCACCTATACAAAGAAAGCAAAACTTTTAAAAAAATCCAAATAACATTCAATACTATTAAAGAAATAATAATAAAAAAACATTTTAAATGAGTACAAGCATGACTCAGATATCATCTACAGTCAGGAGATACAAATTAAATCTTTAAACAGAGTAAAAATTAAGCCTCATGAATTCTTTCAGTGACGTAGTGTAATTCTAGTTTGAAAACTGTCATCCCCTCAGTTTCCTATGTGTCTAAGCATGTACAGTATCAGGCATATTATTGAGGATACTGACAAAAGGTGGAAATGGTTTGGTGGAAGTGTTTATAAGGCAGCTTACCTCTTCATTGGCCATAGTATGGTACCACCAGAACAGACGAGTAGTAACATAGTATGCCACTGCTACATCCACAGTGTAATGGTCATGGGCAAGCAGAATGCAAAAAACTCCAAGAGCACTGAGCATCAAGCAGAACCTGGGATACCATGTGTACCTTTTCGGAGAGTCTACAAACCAGGTTATCATACTATCAGAGTGTGATCAGTATCAAAAACAAACACTATGTTCATATACATCTAAATTTGGAGAGGAATCAAGGTCAAATCAAAGACGACCAGTAGGTGTCATTTTTTAATCAGTAGATTTCATCCTTAAATTAGGTGTCAGGAGAAAAAAAAGACACTACACAGCTAGTTACTACAGAGAACTGTTTATAGTGCAATGCTCCCTTCACCTCAATAAATGGTTTATATCCTAATTTGTTTTTGTTGTTAAAAATTTTCATCTATGCAGAGACAGAGAAAACTGCAATACTTACATTCTTTAATAAATAGATAGCTTAGTGTAAGAATGACAGTGTGGCCGCTGTACAAGAAATCCCCACACATGTTATGGGAGCCCGTAATGGATAGACCTGCTCCACCAATCACCTTCAGTACTCTGTACATCATGGATTCTAGGTCTCCTGATACCTGTAACAACAACAACAACAACAACAACACAGTTCGACTCTCATATGGGAGTAGTCACCACGACAAGTGGTGAGCATGTTCAGGATTACAGTTTTAACTGAGTACTCAGCTGGAGACCTGACCATGGGGAAATCTGTTTAAGTAGGGGTCTATGGGCTGAATATACTACAGCAAAACCATTTCTAGCAGTACAGTTAAGTAACAGGAAAGCAAGCCCAGGATCTACTGGAAGTAAAAAAATGGATTCCTGCCACTTCCACAGACAAAAAGTTTCCTCTGCCATCGACCTGGAGAACAAGGAGTGGAAAAGGCCCTTCTAGGAAGTACTGCTTTTTTCAGCATAGTATTAATACATACAGCTGAAGTTTCTAAAGTTATGCCTGTATATCGTCACTATTTTAAAATGCATACAAAAATTAAAGTTAAAATAGCAAAGTGATAGAAAGCCGCAGCATTTTTATTTAAGAAGCTTCTTCTTAATCTCCATGTTATGAAATTCCTCAAACTATGCGGTGCATGTTACACTGTTTCTTTAAGATAAAATACATTAAAAAGATATATTGATGACAGCCTGTTTTACTTTGTCATTGTAAGTAGCTGACTTACTAAACTGGCCTGTCTAGTCTCCTAGATTAACTAAATGTCTGTAGCAATGCTTTGCCAATGCAGCAAGGCCTAGTGGCTCCATTCAATCCACTAATTTTAAGGACATGTAGATGTATGTTTTTAAATTCAGAGTCATTGTCATAATTCTTAATAGATAGATAGATAGATAGATCCCACAAGGGAAATTATGTTACAGCAGCAGAACACAAGTCAGATAAATACTTGCAATATATACTTAAAAAAAAAAACATATAAAACAAGTGGAAAAATACAAGATAAAAATATAAGTTATCTAGTTATCTGTTAAAAAGTAATAACAGAAATATACACTATGAAACATATAATTTAAAGCTGATTTCACAGTACCATAATGCAACAAATTTTACTGCAAACGGAATGAACACGTACCTTTGGAGCACACTGAAAATGCTTCCCAGGCACCGGAAGGGTGGTTACATACATGGTTAAACACCTGTACAGGTACAGCGTGCCAACAATACAAAAGAACCTCCTGCCAACAATAGATCTGTTGGAAAAGAATACATATGCATCAGCGTCTTACATAATCACCATTCAAATATTTAAATGTTTTCTCTTTTTCTTGATACATGAGGAATGTTGCTTGCAAACATACTGTTTGCTACTTACTTGTATTTTAATAACAGCCACTGTACCAGCCATAAAAGAACCAATATCATACCAGTAATTTCACATACAGAGAAAGCCCCTTCCACTCGATCAAAAAAGTCAAAAAACTTGTCGGGCAAGGGCGGGTCAACTTCCTTGGGAGGTACACGTTCGTTGACAACAGAAATTGTAACTGAAGTCAAGGTAAAGCAGCACAATGCATACAAAAAGGCTGCTGCTGTCTTTTTCCATTCAGGTGGGAATGAATTTTCAGACATGTGGACAGGAATCTGGAGGACTGTATCATGGGAGCTGTTAAGAACGCAGCTGTCCTTGGCCTTGCCATTGGCACTCAGATCACCTGCCTCAGTCACATGTCCATTGGAAAGCCCATTCTTATGCACAGCCATGAGATACTTAAACTTTAGAGTCTCAATTTTCTCCAGGAGATGTCTGCCGTCATCTGTGACAATGAGCGACTGATGCACTTTCTGAAGGTCTTCTTTAGTGAGGTTAAGCAAGGCCTGGCCATTCAGATGGTGCAAGAACTCCAAGTAGTCATGGAAGCCCTTCTCTTTTAGCCAGTCAGACACCTCCTGGGGTGACCATGAGGCCACATCCTTCATTGCAGACTTCAGGCAGTTTGAAAGGCAGAATAAAGCAGTACCAAAGATGCACAAGTGCAGCCACTGATGGTTACAGAATACAAAGTGTGCTCCGAGCTATTAACTTTATGCATCAGGCACATTGGGCTCTCCAATAGACAGTGCAGGCCTGGGTTGAGATAAGGTTACAAAAACCTTATCATGACATCACTAGCTGGTTACTTCACTGAAGACTACTCTGGTGTTTTTCTCCAAGATGCTTCTTACCTAAGAAAAATTATACAAAAGGGCAACATTACAATACAATGATAAAATGGTAAAGCAGTGGACAAAACATCAACCCATACATGTTTTCATGACATCCATATAATAAGGTGTATTTCTGGCATTTTTTTAACCATATTTTGCATGAAAAAGCCCATTAAATGATCCATCATGTTCAGTGTGTAACAAATAGAGAAAATGTGCAATAATAAAATGGCTGCATAAAAAAAAAACTGCTAATCACTTGCACCCAGAAAAATTCTTGACACTTCACAAAGTACAAGATAAAATATATAAAAAAATAAGACAAGTGGTAGATTTTAATTCTGCTGCCTATATTGTGGGTGCGGTGGCGCAGTGGGTTGGACCATGGTCCTGCTCTCCGGTGGGTCTGAGGTTCAAGTCCCGCTTGGGGTGCCTTGCGGCGGACTGGCGTCCCGTCCTGGGTGTGTCCCCTCCCCCTCTGGCCTTATGCCCTGTGTTACCGGGTAGGCTCCGGTTCCCCGTGACCCTGTATGGGACAAGCGGTTCTGAAAGTGTGTGTGTGTGCGCCTATATTGTATTTTAAGTGATCCAGGAGAAAAATTAATGATTCAGTCATCACCCCAGAGCCTACAAGTAAAAATGACCACACTGGCTGTCAAGGATGTCTCATCGTGATCATAAAAACACATGCTGACAGAAATATTAGTTGTAAAAGTTATGAAAGGCTGGACAAACATGACCTGAGTAGTTTCAGTTTAGCATTATCATTGTACTAGACAATTTTATTAATGTTGTTATCACAGGCAAAGTTGTTAAAAAAAATACAGTTCTCAGTTGAGGTAGAGAAACAGTTAGCTGACTTCATACTGACTTCCAACATTACACAAGCATCAAAGAAATAATATTGGCAATAATTAGAATTTTTGGGGCAGTCTGGAATTTACATCTTATAGACACGCAAGAAATAAACAAACACTTTTTAAAAATGAGCACAGTGCAATAAGCTTTTTCAACTTGTTCCTTCAAACAAGAGTTCATTCTCTGCAACTGGCACAAACATGTGAATCAGATAATTTTTCCACTGTAATCACTAATTTGTTTTCTGTATGTTATGAGAAAATGTGCATCTCAAGTCATGCAGTTATAGCATAGCAGCTGAGATAAAGATTAATAGACTCATCTGAAGAGTCAGCCTTGTACAGCGAACCTTTGGCCTTATGATCTCAAATCATGTGGTAATATAAAACAAACCTTTAACACAATTCACAAATACACATTTACAGTTATCGTACTATGATAAGACCCAGGTGGAATCAGTCTTACAGCTGTTATGACTACTGCCTGACACTCTTGAATGCTGAAACAGTAACGACGTAAAGGTGTTTACATACAATATGCTACAGTATACACAAAGCATTGAATTATGACACATTTTTCCAAGATGAAATAAAAAAAATAAAAATTAAAGATACATTTCACTCATCTAAGAAGTGGAACCCAAAGCTTTGAAAAATCTGAGCCTACATGGGATTTAGCTGAAGCAGGGCAGGTGCTCCAGAGAGGACAGACATCAAGCAAAAATGTAAAATTTTTATTGTAATTTTGTTTATAGCAATTTTGTGACAGGCAAAAAGCATCCAGTCCAGCGGCTGAGAAAGTTTATTATGACAAAAAAAAATGCTGGCGTTCATTTCCTTTTCTATTAGGGATTCATCTGTCTCACTATGCATCTTATTTGCTTATCAGAAGATTTTGCCTTAAGCAGGTAACAGCTATAAATTTATAATTTTAACCCTTGGCCTAAAAAAAGTAATTCAGGTATATTTTTTTGAACTTCAAAACTTTAATGCAGATGGATCTAACTGCAAGGGAAGTTTCAGTACCTTTTCCCATCCTGTGAGATATATACATAAGTTTCATTCAGCAAGCAAGGTGGCTGCATGGTCCACGCAGTGGCCACTTCAGGTTTCCCGGAGAAACAACATTTTGTTCCACTGTATACAAGCTATATAGAGGAATGACAATAAAAACCCACCTGACTTGACAAAGTCTGCCATATTTAACAAAAACAATTTCTATTTCAAACTGTGGGCTACACTGTGCAGTTTAGAAAGATTTCCCCTCAAGTGGAGTTTAACATAAAACATCATAATCAAACTCAGAACTTGCAACAAAACATCTCTGCGGCATTTGGGGGAAAACAGCTGGTCATGATTTAAAGAGTCTGTTCATTATGAGGAGGCTGAAGTAAAAACACCATGCACACATTCACCATTAAAACCAATGCTGAGTCTTTGCAGGCTTGTCAAAAAGAGCTCAGAATTCTATTTACACTTAGTTTTATACTATAGCCACATACAGTAAGATCCTAAGCTTTTTGTAAACTTATTGCAGTGGGAATTTATTTTGATTAAAATATAGAAAAATACAATGTATTCAAACTGCATACTTAAAAGTAATGTAAAAATTCTTTTGATTCCAGAAACACACACACACACACACATTTTCAGAACCGCTTGTCCCTGACAGGGTCACGGGGAACCGGAGCCTAACCCGGCAACACAGGGCGTAAGGCCGGAGGGGGAGGGGACACACCCAGGACGGGACGCCAGTCCGTCGCAAGGCACCCCAAGCGGGATTCGAACCCCAGACCCAGCGGAGAGCAGGACTGCGGTCCAACCCACTGCGCCACCGCGCCCCCTCATTCCAGAAACAATTAAGTTCAATTTAGTTAAAATCTAATAAATTGTAACTCTTTATACATACAAATAACTATTGTATACAATTTAGTTGTATTAGTTTTAGTAAAAAAAAAAAAGTACCCCAGTGGAAGCAAATTTCCGGTTTAAGAGAAAAAGTGGATAAAAAGCAGAAAATTAAACTTTTCAAACCTAAAGAAACTTTTCTCACTTTATAACTTATTCAACACATTCAATATCGTGGGCTCAATATAGTTAATTAGGCTTTAGAGCAACAAGCTGCATGGAGACTTAATTAGGCTATTTGAAGCTGTGAATATGCACTACTTCGTGTGAATTAAAAAGAAAATAAATAGTAACTGGAGTCAGTAGACACAAAGGCTTACTTTTGTCACTAGTGTTCCTAGTAAGCATGAGCCGGTTGTAATAGTGTCAATTAAAGAGCGCTATTGAAAAGTTTTTCCTCCTCATTGCTTGTCTTAATCTGAACCCTAACAACAGGCTTAAAGACAAAGTCTAAGACTCAAGAAGATGGCCCCTCCTACATGATGTGTTTAAGAAAAAGGCCCTGCCTAAATGTGGTGGGACCTCTTATTCTCAGTTTACCTAATAATAGTGTTCTTTGTGCTGCTGTTCTTCTGAGGGCTGCCATACAGAATTTACTGTATTGAATACAGTGACAATAAAGTCTCTTATAAAATTTTACCTCTGAACCAGTAAGAGGGATGTCAAAAGAGATAGCTTTAAGCTAGCAACCTGCTCTTGCACAGGGAGAGAAGAAACAACATTGTAAGATTACTCCTTCAACAAACGGGCACAAAGATAAATATAACACAGTCATATTACACTGGGAGAAATATCTGAGTATCATATCATTCATGTAACCTACAGCTAAACTCTGTCATGACAGTCTCAGGTGAAAAATAAACTGCCTATTTTATTTCTTCTACAACTGTGCTAATCATTGTCTAAAAGTCAATTATTTTTACAGACACAAACTCAAATGCTGTACAGGGTCTGGTATGTGGCTAGTAGAAACACAGCTGAAGGTTCTTGCAGTATACCTCAACTGTGTACACTATAGTGCATTATAGTAATGATGAGATGAGTGCTGGGTAGCATGTGAGGTTTGAAGGATTTCAAACTCAGTCTATGCTGATGGTGGTGTGTGTTTGCAGCAAGTTTACTGGCCTGCACTGGTCTAATTACTTCATTCTGTTGTCACATCTTTTGATTGAAAGAATGAGGTAAAGAAACCCTGCTGCACACCAGGTGACCACAGAATGCCACTTATAAAGGGTAGACACCAAATCAGCATACTTCTACTGTATTTCTCAAACTCCTGAACTAACCTTCACACATAAATCTGCGCAACTTAAACACACACTGTCTGAAACCACTTGTCCTGAGTGGAGTTGCGGTGAGCCAGAGCCTAACCCAGCAACACAGGGCGCAAGGCTGGAGGGGGAGGGGACACACCCAGGACGGGACACCAGTCTGTCGCAAGGCACCCCAAGCAAGACTTCAACCCCAGACCCACCGGAGAGCAGGCCCTAGCCAAACCCGCTGCACCACCACACCCCCCCTAATCTGTGCAATTAAGTACATCTTATTTATCCTGGACCCAAGGATTTAAAACAGAACCACAATAATCAACCACTGTGAACAGATATTACACATTTAAAAGCAATAAATTAAAAAAATTATACACAGGAAATTATCAAAAATTTGAGATGTAATACAGTAAGACAGCCCTCCAAGTTCTGCTGCACTCTAAAGACAGAGCAAAGAGGAATATTCAAACTTACAGAAAAGTTGTTTACTTCTTTAAAGTCTGTCACTATCAAAAGACAGTTATATGGCAGTCATAACCACGAGGATGTTATTTCATGAACAATGAAAGTTCTTATTAAATTGGTCCACTAAGACATGAACATGTGATTAATACTATAACCTATCCTGCTGTTGTACGATTGTACTATTAATTTACCCATTTACTATAATAACACATCTATTTACCTATTCATTGGTGATGCTATGATGCAATGCGTGGACCAGAGGGACTTCAGTATAACATCTAATTCATGTAAAGCACCTCGAAACTTTCACTGTCTGCAAAACTTGCACGTTTGTCTTTTTTTACCATCACCGGACCGATTATTATGTGCTCTACTGAAGTATGATCTTGGACTTCTCAAGGCCTTCACTTACCTAAATATTGTCTGACACAGAACACTGGAAATAAATTATTCAGATATCCGGTCAGTGAGTTTAAAATAGAAGACTTATTTTAATTCTAGTAAAACTATATTTAAAATAACAACCCTATTCCAAACAATTTACACTTTTATACTGATCAGAAATGTGATACTGTTTTTCTCAATCAGAAATATTTGACAGCAAATAAAAATTCCCCTGTAGACAAAGATAAAAACCCCACATATAACCCCACATATGCATCATACATATATCAAAAAGACAAATATTGTAGCTTTATTTAATTCCTCTCACACTGACCTCTTAAATGAATCCCAGAAAATTTGCTGCTGTAACTTCAGGTGTATAAAACAGGCAGGAAAAATCTCAGGTTTCAGTCTGGCAAACAAAAACCATTTACTACTGTACCACAAAATAATTTATCAAACATAGATGGAGTGATCCAAAAACTGTCATTATAATTAACTGAAACTTGATTGATGGTTTTCCTAAAGTGAGTTGCAGTATTTGACTTATTTTCCCCACTGGATATTTTAGCGGACAGCTAGCAGTATAATAGTTACAGCTGCTGCCTTTGGATCTTAAGGTCGCAGGTTTGAGCCCCACCTCCAGCTGTAGTGACAGAAATTAACCATAGACTTTCAGGTTATAAATTCCATATCCTTAACTGATGTATTACCTGCTTCCATCATACAGATAAAAAAAGGTTGGTGCTGCCAGGCTGTCTGAGTGGCCAACTGGACAAAACTGGTTTCCTCCCCCTCTAACAAAAATGTCAAGTGTTCTACTGCTGGTGTGTGTTTATGCTAATAAACAAACATGGAATAAAATGCATTCCTTTTTTTTTTACCTATCTATAATAATATTCATAAAGTTAAAACACTACACCATAATCAAAGAGCAAACCTTCAACTCAGGTTCAACACAATAATAAAAACCAAATGCAACACACATGCATGAACCAGAAATCCATAACTTCTAATTTGAAACCAATTTTAACAGTTAATTAAAAGCAATTCACTCCAAATACAACATTCACCTTAAAAAAGTACAGCTTTTTCCACTGGCAGTGAACAAGGGCCCATCATGTGATGCTTGCAAAATGTCTCATGTGTTTCTCATTATGAATGAAAAGAGGCATTCGATCAGGACCATGTGCACTCGACAAGTATTTCTCAATGTACGCAATCAGAAGAGCCAAACATGACATCGATGTGAAAATAACTATAACATCATCCAGCAAACAGAAATTCTACATGTATATAGACTTTGCACTACAACAAAAGCATGCCACACATTTGTAAACAATTATGTTTCTGTGAGGGATAAACCCAAACAAAATTGCATAGTAAAACATAGGAATGAATCCAAATGTCCATTATGCGTGAAGGGACTTGCCTTTATTCTGAGTGTTCAAAGCAAGTATTTTATTCCACACTGAAATATTCTGAAATATTACTCTTATCTGCACTGGCATCAAGATCATTGTACTGGAAGCAGGAATGATGTACTGTGTACTTCATTTAAGGATTTTATGCACAGCTGTGACCATATGACAGACATTAATTTACTTAGCAGACACTTTTCTCCAAAGCGACTTCCAATGGATACTATGTAGTGTTATCAGCCCACACACCTTACCAAAGTGACTTACACTGCTAGATACACTACTTACAATAGTTCACTCATTGATACACCAGTGAAACACTCTCACTGTGTCACTCACACACCATGGGGGAACTTGAACAGCATGTCTTTGGATTGTGGGAGGAAACTGGAGCACCCAGAGAAAACCCACACAGACACGGGGAGAACATGCAAACTCCATGCAGACTGAGCAGGGATCAAACCCATGTCCTCCCGCACCACCCAGGCGCTGTGAGATAGCAGCACTACTCGCTGTGCCACCCCAAAGAGCTTACTTTCTGCCCCTAGTCCCAGGTCAATCTGAACTGTCAAACTCACAGGTCTCCTTCATTTAACCCATAATGTAAAAACTTAGACATACAAATGTATTTATTAGCCTTTTTCAAAGCTTACTTAACATTAAGACTGTGATACACCAGATTACGTCCACCAGATGCTGAATAAAGTTTATGAAGAATCAACTATGAGAGAGCTGTGGAAATGCGAATATGTATGCCTGGTTGTGAGTCAGGGAGCATGCACCCCCTCTGTTGATATGTATTATATTTTCCTATGCCAGTGCCTTTGCCTTCCACATGGTAACGACTCCTTAAATTTGCATATAAACAATACAAAGGGTGGAATAGCTTGCAAAAATACATCACGGCATTCTCCAGTGCATAATGTATATAAGCAGTCTTGTTGCCATTTCGGTGACACTTTATATTAATAATTTGGATGAGTTATGAGTTTGAATGGATGAGTGACCCATTGAAAGTAGTGTACAGTACATTGTAAGTCACCTTGGTGAATAAGGTGTGTGGGCTGATAAAACTACATAGAGTTCATTGAAAGTTGCTTTAGAAAAAAGCATCTGCTAAATAAATAAATGTAATTTCTATACATCACATAGGATTTGTTTATTCTTCATCTTTTCTTCTATAGAAATTCACCTAACCTAGACTCACTGTGCTGACCAATAACATAAAGTGAAATTAATATTTTATGGAATCATTTGGAGGTAGATTAAGCTGAAACCCCATTATTGCGTCTTAACATAACAGCACAATACATTTAAACAGAATTTCTTTCAGTGATCGTGTGCTGACCCTTACAGGATTAAACATTAAAACTCAAAATATATCCCAAGTTAATTTGAACCATTACTTAATGCTACTGCCAACCAGTACTTAATGCTACTGGTTAAATGTCTTTTTACTTCTGTCTCAGATAATCTCAGAGGGACACTTCAAACAAGTTTTGTATAAGGTAACTGAAGTAAATGAAAACTGTTAGTTTTGATCTAATAGAACAGCTACACATAAATACACTGATGGACTAATACCACTTTTGCAAGACATCATCAAGTTCAGTTGACAACGAATAAACAGAAGGGTAATCTCCTATGAAATAACTTGGCCATGAACCATTTCCCCTTTGACATCAATGACTCTTCCCTTAGTATTTGCCAATGGGTTAGTTTCTATCTAAATTTGTGGACTGAACTTCACAAACTATTAAGAGACAAGGGGTTCAAAATGCTTCACTTTATGACCCCTTCATACTTCAACTCTGTCTTAATATAGACAGATGCTTTCAGAGGCATTTTAAGCTCATATACAAACTTTCCAATGTTTTAAATTTTTTTTTGTTTTGACCTGAATTCTCAAAGTTTTTTTTTTCATTCTTCACACTGTATGTTACACTTTCATCTGTATATGCAGCCAATTTTATTTTGTGTCTACCATTAATTAAGGTTGAGCTATTTGCTGAATAAACAGGTGTTTCAGTCTGAAACTTGCAATAGCTGTATGGCCTAAATGTGCGAGCTGCTGCACCACAGGGTAGCTGTTTGTGCCCCACAGCTCCTAGTATGGGGAAGGACATGGGTTCAAATTCAGCTCACTATATGCGTAGTCTGCACATTCTCCCTATGTTTTTCTGGGTTTCCTCTAGGCACTCTAGTTTCCTCCTGCCATCCAAAGATATGTGTTTCAGGTGAACAGTTGACACTAATTTGTCCCAAGAGTATATGTGTGCGCGCTTGCCCTGCAATAAACTAGCACCCTGCCTTATGCTCTATGATTCCAAGACTGGCTTTGAACTACCATGATGCCATGGCGCATAAAAATTTGCAGACGAAGCATAGACAAATAAGTCAATTCATCACGAAGAACCACCTGTTAACTCAATTAAAGTTAAATTGATGTAAGCACTCAGTAAATCACATAACTTTTTTAAATCAACAAAGTCAACAGTGTTTAAATTTAGCTTCACAAAAAGCCTTGATTTAATGTTGCTCAAGATTCCCCATAGTCTTAGAGAATAAACAATTTATTATTCGCCACCAACCCACTCTCCGAAAGCAATAATTTGCGTTCATAAAAGTGGATGTGGTAAACTCAAGGACAACAGATGGAAACTGCTTTATATAAGAAGCACCAATGATAAGAGTACAACACTTTAGAAAGCAGGAATTAGATATGAACTATTAATTAGAAAAGTAAGAAATGGATGTTCCTTTTTCAACTTAAGAATAAAAGCTGGCTTGCACACAAATCTGGAGTGTGTGAGTGAGAGACACATGGAGAGTGACTGTGTGTGTATGAGAGTGACAGAGGGTACACCAACCAGAATCTTGACACAATATATACATTATAAATACAAATTGTTTCCATGTGGTATATGTATTCCTGCATAACATGTGGTGTTTGTGTAAATTAACTGACCAACTGTTTACCATAGCTTTGCCCTTCTGAGGATGGAAACCCATATTTCCCTAATCACTCCCAAGCAGATACTTTAAATTATAGTATACACTGTATTGTATACTACTTAAACATATTTCAAACTACATCAATAACATTACCTACATTAAATTTCAGTTATAGTAATAAACGCAGCAAAAATACTCATTTTATTACACTGCACAGAACAGCGGTTTAGAGGTATACTTTACGGAAAGCTACTGGAGAATGTGACACGTCACCATAAGCACAGTAAAAAAGAGGGCAAAGTCCAAGAGTTCCCCTCATGGATTCCTCCCCCCCCCCTCCGTGTGTAACTAGAACAGCAGTGCTTAAGTCTGTTGAGAAATTTCTGTCAATGTAGGGAGTTTGACCACAGACTTTTGTGTTAGAGAGCATTTTTACAAGACGACATTATTTTACCTTTCATTTAAATGGCAATATTATTTAATACCAGGGAAAAAAATCCCACTGACACATGTAGACACATGTACTCTAACAGCAGACTTGTAGTGGTTATGTGGAGATTACATATTTTTTGTTAAAATGTGGAATGCACAGTGAAGACTGCTTGGTCACGTGAACTGACTGTAAATTGTGCTAATCTGTCCATGTGTTACTCAAGTCTGTTTCTGCTGGCAGTATCACCCTGGAATACTTCCATTCCCTGTAAAACTGTGCAACACACTGTGACTCTAGTGAAAAGAGTTCTCTAAACAAAAATTCAACTGGACTGAAGTCTGACAGGTGCCTTGTAGTGGACAAATTGCTCTATACATGGTGTACCTGCATCATGGGCCACACTCCATGAAGGCCATCCAAGATCCCTGTGACCTTCAGTCACTTTCCAAGAAACCACCTCAACTCTTAATCACCACTCTGTCCCCTTAAAGAACATCCATGCTTACTATACTTCATATATTTACTAATTAATCCATTCTTTTTAAATCCAAAAAAATTAAAGTTATACGTGTTTAAAATTCATTCAGGCAACATTTTTCTCCAAAACAATTTACAATTATTTACTCATTTACACAGGTGATAATTTTATTGCAGCAATTCAACATAAGTACTCTAATCACTGTGGTATCACGTGCTACATAAATATAGATTTGTACAGCTTTATCAGTTAGAGCTTGTCCAAATCAGAGGTGCAGCCATCTGGAGCTGGAATTATAGGGCACTAGACCGGTCAGGGGTACACCTTGAACAGGACACCAGTCAGACACGGGAAAACAGGTTTTTATATCTCCAAAAATTCTACTAATGTCCAGGATGGAAACCTGCCATGTGATCTACAGAAAACACACACACATATATATATATATATATACACACACACACACAATGTCTACCACCGCTTGTTCCAAGCAGGATCAGGGTGGGCCGGGGCCTGGCCTGGCAGCAGGGGGTGCGGGGTTTGGGGGCAGGGACATGCCCCGGATGGGACACCAGTCCACCCCAAGCAGGACTCGAATCCCAGGCCCGCCATACAGCAGGCTCTGGCCAAACCCACTGCACCATCCCCCTCCCCCGTATACAGAAAACAAATTCTGAAAAAATGGTATTGTAATAAAGCACTGGCTGACTATGCCGTCCATTAACAGTCAGGCATAAAAACACGCTCAAAATGTGTCCTTTCCAGGGACTGACTGCACATACATGTATGAAATGCACCAGGTGCAATGTACCTGTGTCTTAAAGCGCTTTGCTTGCTGCGAAATGCACCTATTTACCCTGAGGTGTACGACACTTTGTTTTACAGACACATTTCTGCAAATACATGTAAACGTGTCTTGTCCACTTTGTCACCTCGAACTGCAATAAGTAACCCACACACACACACACACATCTTCTGAACCGCTTGTCCCATACGGGGTCGCGGGGAACCAGAGCCTACCCAGCAACACAGGGCGGAAGGCCAGAGGGGGAGGGGACAGTAAGAGTGGACGACACTACTTTGATAACGCTACTTTATTACCTCACTGGCTCATTACAAAATACTGTGATCCAGGCACAGCGCTGAGCCCTGGATTCAATAACTGAGAACAATTCTTTAATTATTGCTGATTTCACAACAGCCCATGTCTTCTACTTACTAATTAGTAAATAGAAGACATGGGCTTTTGTGAAATCAGCAATAATTGGAGAATTGTTCTTGGTTATTGAATGCGAGGAGCAGCAAGCCACTAGGGAACTGACCTTAAAGCCTGTGATCTCAGAAGGGCCCTGCTGTTGCACCCTAGAAGAGCACTCAACATGAAGGGCTTCAGTACAACATCCAACTGGATGCATATAACCCTTGGTTTGTGTTTACAACTTTTGTCTATCATGAAAATGGTTCCTTTCATCTGATTGCCACAGAACTTCATAGTGTTCTTCAATTACAGCTTTGTATTTTTAGAGTTCCCCTCTAAAACTGAGCAGCCCATCCTATAGAGCAATTATAAAACATAGATAACCTAATGTTTACAGGTTTTTTTTTTTTTTATAACCCAAATCGTTTCTAGCCTTATCAGGATTTACAGTTTTTACCAGGGGCGCAGGGGGTTGGTCCGGCTCTCTGGTGGGTCTAGGGTTCGAGTCCTGCTTGGGGTGCCTTGCGACGGATTGGCGTCCCGTCCTGGGTGTGTCCCCTCCCCCTCCAGCCTTACGCCCTGTGTTGCCGGGTAGGCTCCGGCTCCCCGCGACCCCGTATCATACGGGACAAGCGGTTCAGAAAATGTGTGTGTGTGTACACAGTTTTACGGTATGGTGTATATACCGTGTGCGTGCGTGTGGGGGGCGATAACTCTTGAACCTGGCAAATTTGTCACTCTTCGTTCTTTATTTAGCCTCATTCATTCATTCCGGCTGGAGAGGTCTGAGCAGACAGAAGTCCAATCCTGAGACGTACAAACAGTGAATGAAACAGATCAAAGTAAACGAAAAGTGCTGTTCATTCATTTTCCGTGTAGCCTCGACGTCATGAAGCTTAGGGCAATCATATAAATGAATCCATGTTTATGACAGATAGACCAATGGTTAAGGAATAACTGGAAGAGGAGGAGAAGGGGGACCTCCTCTCCAGCTCGCTTCTGAGGGAACCAGATTCACCGGTTCCTCGCGCAAAATTGGACACTTCCCGAAAACCTCACACACTCAGGACACAAGTTGCTTTCCCTCAAAGTTTGAACGTGCTCATCAGCTGCAGCCTCCAACAACAGGTTGTAGAAACCATCGATATAACAGAAAGAAAAGAGAGAAAGCCAGTGGACGGAGTTAAATCACTGTGTGACAAGACAGCTGAGGGTTCCGGCGACGAGAACTTCTCTCAATCGCGTCACTGTTTTCCATGTCGTTACTCGTGTACACAACGCCAACGGCGCTGCCACTGAGCAACATAAACATTGTTAATTCAGAGTCTAAACCGAAAGTGGATAAATGAACGGAATGGAAGAGAAACTGACGAAAAGTAAAAGTCGGAAAAACACGTCTCTGGACCGAGGTCACTAAGTTAAACTTACCGCGCGTTCTGGTCCGTCCGAGCACCAGCTTTCCTTCTCTTATTTGAATTAAGATGTATTTCTTGAGCGTTCTATTCGGTCTGCCACGTTTTCAACGTCGTCTTTCTATGCTGCTGGACTATGTAAAACGTGTTGAGAGAAAAACACTGTGTACTGTGCCTACCTGTGTGACTAGGCTGGCGAACGTCTAACAGCGTTAGCACCGCGGCCTCTAGGGGCGGATTTCTTTCCTACCGCCTTTTTCCTCTCGTTTTCACGCGGCCATTTGCCAATGATATTTGTTTTTCCTCTGAATTATACTTCTTAATATCATTACTGACAACGTATAACGGCAGAAGTAATCACAAAATGAAAACAGAATCCACAGCTACAAGTTACTCAGCATTAAAGCACAGTAAATCCACAAATGCAGAGTGCTGAAAACAGCAGCCTCAGCCACCTGTGTTTCTGAGCACATTCAACACGAACCTGTATTCCCTTTATCAACATAGATGGACACAGGCAGAGAGATGGATATATAGGCAGATAGTAAGACAGATAAGCAGACAAATACATAGGAGGTGGATAGATGGACATGGCCCCAGAGACAGACAGATGGATGGAAAGGGACAGATATACATAAACAAAGAGAGACAAATATCCATCCACTGTCAAAACTGCTTGTGCCAAGGGGTTGGGGGAGGTGTAGGTTGTGGCGAGTCAGAGCCTTACCCAGCAACACAGGTCGCAAGGCCGAAGGGGGAGGGGAGGCACCCTGGATGGCACGCCAGTCTTTCACAGGACACCCCAAGCAGGGCTCAAACCCCAGACCCAACACACAGCAGGCACCAGCTGAACCTGCTGCACCACCCAGATACTAATAGACATACTTAAATATAGCGAGACAGATAGATGGGCAGAAATACACCAATCAGCCAAAACAATAAAACCACCTGCCTAATATTGTGTAGGTCCCCCTTGTGCCACCAAGACAGCTCTGACTTGTTGAGGCATGGACTCCACAAGACCTCTGAAGGTCTCCTGTGGTATCTGGCACCAAGACATTAGCAGCAGATCCTTTAAATCCTGTAAGTTGCCCAGTGGGCCTCCATGGATCAGACTTGTTTTTCCAGCACATTTTTTCCAGATGCTCAGTCAGATTGAGATCGGGGGAATTTGGAGATCAAGTCAACACCTTCAACTTGTTGTCATGTTCCTCAAAACACACACACACACACACACACACACACACACACACATTTTCAGAGCCGCTTGTCCCATTTGGGGTCGCGGGGAACCGGAGCCCACCCGGCAACACACAGGGCGTAAGGCCGGAGGGGGAGGGGACACACCCAGGACGGGACGCCAGTCCGTCGCAAGGCACCCCAAGCGGGACTCAAACCCCAGACCCACCGGAAAGCAGGACTGTGGTGCAACCCACTGCGCCACCGCACCCCCTCTTTCCTCAAAACATTCCTGAACAATTTTTGCAGTTTGGCAGGGGCATTAGAGGCCACTGCTATCAGGAAATACCACTGCCATGAAGGGGCGTACGTGGTCTCCAACAGTCTTTAGGTAGGTGGTATGTGTCAAAGTAATATCCATTTGAATGCCAGGACCCAAAGTTTCCCAACAGAACATTGCCCAGACCGTCACGCTGCCTCCACAGGCTTGCCTTCTTCCCATAGTGCATCCTGTTGCCATCTCTTCCTCAGGTAAATGACACACACACACCTGACCATCCACATGATCTAAAAGAAAACATGATTCATCAGACCATGCCACCTTCTTCCATTGATCCATGGTCCAGTTTTGATGCTCACGTGCCCACTGTAGACACTTTCGGCGGTGGACAGGGGTGAGCATGGGCACTGTGATCAGTCTGCAGCTACACAGCAAGCTGCAATGCACTGTGTTCTGACACCTTTCTATCGTGGCCAACATTAAGGTTTTCAGCAATTTGTGCTACAGTAGCTCTTCCGGAGGATCGGACCAGACGGGCTAGCCTTTACTCCCCATGCGCATCAATGAGCCTTAGGTGCCCATGACCCTGTTGTCAGTTCTGCGGTTCTCCTTCCTTGGACCACTTTTGGTAGGTGCTAACCACTGTATACTGGGAACATCCCAAAAGACCTGCTGTTTTAGAGATGCTCTGACCTAGTTGTCTAGCCATCACAATTTGGTCCTTGTCAAAGTCGCTCAGATCTTTACACTTGCCCATTTTTCCTTCTTCTAACACATGATATTCAAGAACTGACTGTTCACTTGCTGCCCACACCTTGACAGGTGCCATTATAACGAGATAATCAGTGTCGTTCACTTCACCTGTCAGTGGCTTTAATGTTTTGGCTGGTCAGTATAGATAGTGCTACCAGAGGAAATTCCGTAGAGCTAATGTGGCATACATACCACAAAGTAGGGACAGAGGACACCAGTAAAACTGGAATTAATTATCACTTTTAGAGAAGTTTGAAGCAGTGTGAAAATAAATAAATAAATAAAAGTGCAGCATGAGAAAAATTTCATTCTTACAGTACAACATTTACATACACACACACACAACATTTCAGAAGAGTTTCTATTTTGCAAGATTATTTCCCATGTTCCAATCTGTGAGTTTTTAATAGGAATTGCAGATTTAAAAAAAATTAAAATCTGAAATACTGCATGCTGAAATTTAAGTTTTTAGCCACATCCTGTGTTTGGAATTTAATTTCTTCCCCTAAATTGTGCAGCTAATGCAATTTTTAATGTTATGTGACCTGTTTGCTAAAATGGTCCCACATTAAGACACCCTATTATTTCCTATTTTATCTTTAAAGACAGGTTTAGATGTACACAGCCCTCAAAAACTATGTGCAACAGATCCTGGTGTAAGACATTCTTCTGTCTGCCTAGTGTGGGACAAAAAACATTGGCATTTTTCACTGTACTGTGTGGGGGGAGCTATAATCACCTGGGAGTTTACTATAGAAAGAATAGGAAAGGATAGGAAAGAAGAGGCTCAACCTTTTAAACTGGATCATCCAGAGATGTGAAAATGACACTTGCAAGGGTCCACTGGGACCATTTTTGTGGAAAGCAGCAACTTCTATTGTCAAAATATTATTGAAAATTAAATTTTAAACAAATAATGCTTTTAAAATTCAAGAAATGTTCAGTTTGAAGAAATAAGTCAAATGACAGTGGTTGTTCATGTAACTGTCCTTGTTTTAAACGGTCTTTTAAATGCTTTAAAAAAAATGCTAGAAAACACACACACACACACACACACATTTTCAGAACCGCTTGTCCCATACGGGGTCACGGGGAACCGGAGCCTAACCCGGCAACTCAGGGCGTAAGGCCAGAAGGGGAGGGGACACACCCAGGACGGGACGCCAGTCCGTCGCAAGGCACCCCAAGCGGGACTCGAACCCCAGACCCACCGAAGAACAGGACAACGGTCCAACCCACTGCGCCACCGCACCCCCTCCTGCTAGAAAACAATATATAAATTTAATTTTTAAAGACTTAGGTAAAACTATTAACAATACCATTGATTTATACTGGAATATTACAGGAATTATGCATTTTATTTTTATTTAATAAGATAATAGTATATATTAATGTCACAGGTTACATGGGAGGGGGGCATGGTGGTGCAGTGGGTTTGGCCTGTGCCTGCTCTTTGGTGGGTCTAGAGTTCAAATCCCATTTTGGGTACCTGGTGACGGACTGGCACCCCATACTGGGTGTCCTCTCCCCCTCCAGCCCTATGCCTTGTGTTGCTGGGTTAGGGGCAAGTGGTTTCAGTCAATGTTTGTGTGTGTTTCTCTGTCCCTCTGTATAATGCGCCCTCTAGTGTTAAATAATTTATTTCAAGAATCCTAGTTGTCAGTGGCTAAGTAAACGTAAATAATTTTAGGATATAACATTTTTTAGACTATCAGAAATAGTCTTTGTATTTTTTCAAATGTGCATTTATATTTTCTGTACATATAGAAAATAAAAAGAAAAAAAACATTCAAGTGGCAAAAAATTATTACCACTCCTTAGACTTTCGAAGCCCGGTGCTGCCACCTAGTGGTCATGTAATGTCAAGCGCTCCATGAATACCATGTTTAGGGAAGGAATGTTTTTGACTGCGGTTGAAGGTGGCAGGAACACAAGGCCTTGATCTGTTGTGCTCAGACCTCTGAACTAACAACAAAAAAACATCAGCCAGTACTCCAGCAGTCCAAGGTGGGAAAGCACCATGTAAATGAGCAGAGGTAGATAAAACTGGTGGAAAGTTTACACTAAAATCATTGTGTACCCCAGCAGAGCATTTTTCCTGCTATTTTGCCTGCTAGCTATTTGGCTGTTCTCCGTGTACTAAAGTTGTACAATATACAGATTTTAGTTTTATCTGCAGCTGGAGATTAAATTAACTCAATGCAGGAGACACTTTAGACACTGGCTTGTCCGCTTTTTCCTTTTCTTTACCAGGTGAAGTCTCATTTGATGGGCATATTAACAATCCACTTATACCTTATATCTGGAATTATTGGGTTATTAGACTTTTGACCTTGTTCTTGTGGTTTTGAGCAGAGAAACATTGTTTGTGATTGTCAACACACACACACACACACACACACACACACACAGACAGACAGTCTGAAACTGCTTGTCCCAAGCGGGGTTGCGGCAAACCGGAGCCCAACCTGGCAACACAGGGCGCAAGGCCAGAAGGGGAGGGGACACACCCAGGATAGGACAACAGTCCCTTGCAAGGCACCCCAAGCAGGACTTGAACCCCAGACCTGCCAGAGAACAGGCAGAGGCCAAATCCGCCATGCCACTGCACCCCCCGGTGATTCTCAATAATTACCTTAAATATTTTGTTTTAATAATCTTTTAAATTTATTTTTGATAAATAATTGCTTCCAGTTATATCAATGAAGCATGTATGTAAATGGTGTATTTTTGTAGCACCCAGACAGGAGTCCGACACAGATGCGCGTTGCTATTACGTCCAAACACGGACGAAACGTAAAATGACCTCACGTGCAGTGTGATGTTAAAAGTGCACTGTGCGTACTGTAAGACACTCGGTGGAAGTGAAACAGGAAACACGAGACCAGGAAACATACACGGTGTTTGAACTACGGTGAACAGTGAAACGCTACTCTGTGAGTATGACCGCAACCCCAAGACGTGACGAAATACCGGACTGGAACACTGGACCAGGACTGGAGAACAAGAGGCAGGAACTGACAGGACGGGCACTCGGGACTGGAACACGAACACCTAGGAAACAGACTGAGGGAACAAGAGACTACGAATTGCCAAGAGAGCACAATAGAACCGCTGATTAAGAATCCGCAAGTAGTTCTGCTCCGCTGTCTCCTTTTATACTGCCGTGTCCTATGAGAATGTGAGGTGATACATGAGCGTTACCTAGCGGCACTAAGTGGCGCCGCCTCTGACCAGGAGGGGCAGTGACCCCGTGGGACGTGACAATTTTATATGATCAGAAGACTTTTTGAGCATGTAGAAGAGAAAGCTTAAATGTTAGAGCTTCTGGGAAACTGATGAAATTCACATAAACCTTACAACACAGTGCACTTAACATAAGACAGCAAACTGGCACAATGGTTGAGTACAAGAGCAAAGCTGAAGCTGACACATGGGTCAAAGCACTTTGGACTGTAGGACATCAGTACAATGTATCCCATGATGAACCCTAACATGCCAACTGACACATTTATATTTATAGGCAGTCCCCAAATTACAAATGAGTTCCGTGTCCTGAGTCCATCTTTAAGTTGGATTTTAACGTAAGTCAGAGCAGTTAGGTATGGTAATAATAATACAATGTAATAATAATATGAGATGTATGTCATTTTGGAGGAAAGTTGAAAAGTGTCTGCTAAAAGAATAAATGTAAAAATAAAGATATTATTATTCTTCTTATATAATAATAATAATAATACGAAGAAGAAGAAGAAGAAATGTACAGTATTTATAGTAGAGAGAGACATAGTAGAAAGAGATAATAAATGTTACTACTGTGATGATGACCAGAGGACACGGAGGAGGCTGGACCTAAGTGCAGGGTTGTTTATTCAGAATCAAAGGACTAGAGGTGTTCTTGTGGTCTGGGACGGGCGAATGGTCGGTCGGTGAACTGAACAGCGGTAAGGATCCGAAATTGTGGTCGAGAAACAAGGCGGGCAGTCGTTATCAAAGAGACGTGGAATGGGTACGGGGAACGATGAGGGACAGGAATTGGAAGAGCAGAGAGGGGGAGGTGAACATGCGGGGGGTCGTTGTTTGGCGTGAGATTCCGCAACTGGGAAGAAGTGTCTTGTGTAGCCGAGTGCTCTCTCAGAGCGAGAGAGAGAGAGCATGAGTGCGTGCACGTGCAAAACATTAAGGAAACTTTAATGTTCACTTTTAAATTGTTCGTTGGCGTTTCACCTTTCGCTTTATTACTCTTAAGTTTCAGTCGTGATCGTTTCCGTTTTTCTTGAATGCATTACCATCACTTGCAGCACATTTATACTTTGGTGGCATGGTTAGGAGGGTAAAAACAAAATAAATAAATAAATAAAATAAATAAAGGCGAATACAGTAACACATGAGACACCGTTAACAGGAAAAGAAGGAAGTCTGTCCTACCTCGGGCTCACACACCCCACCCACGAGCCGACAAAAGCCAAAACACGGAACGTTTTGATGTGCTTTGCAAAGTATCGCCTGTGTTTATTATTATGAACCATTGTATATACAGTAACTCAATTGGTCAATATAATAGTCTTAATTATGATGTTTCCGTTTGATAGTTACTTAAGGGTGACAAAAAAAATCATCTTCCGATCAGTAAGATGGTTCATATGTACTGTTGTACTAAGTCGGACGTTTGTAATTCGGGGACTACCTGTACTGATCATGCAAACTCTTTTCTTCCAAGAGACTTGCAACTCAGAGTAAAGAGATGCAGCTAATATGTACTGACAGTTAATTACAACTCTTCATTGTTATATTTTCATTTTCTAGATTTTGACAGGAAAGGCTAACCAACATACTAGTTTTAATGTTCACTGTAAAATATTGGAGGAAAGAGTGATGCAGGGAGGCACACCCCTCTAAAAAGAAAAAATCTTGTCCCTTTTTTACGCTGCTTAAGTACGGCACTTAGAGCATTGAAAAATGGCATAAAACAAAGAAACTGTAGCGTCCGGACGGGAGTCCGACACGGACGCGCGTTGCTATTACGTCCAAACACAGACGAAATATATAATGACTTCATGTGAAGTGTGAGGTTAGACGTGTACGGTGAGTATTGTAAGACACTCAGTGGAAGTGAAACAAGGAACACGAGACCAGGAAACACACACGGTGTTGGAACTACGGTGAACAGAGAAATGCTAATCTGTGAGTCTGACCGCAACCCTGAGACGTGACGAAATACCGGACAGGAACGATGGACCAGGACTGAAGAACAAGAGGCAGGAAGCGACGGGACGGGCACTCGGGACTGGAACATGCACACCTAGGAAACAGACTGAGGGAACAAGAGACTACCAATCGCCAAAGAAGCACAAGAGAACTGCTGATTAAGAATCCGCGACTAGTTCTGCTCCGCTGGCTCCTTTTATACCTCCATGTCCTACGAGACTGTGAGGTGATAGGTAAGCGTTAGCTAGCGGCACTGAGTGGCGCCGCCTCTGACCAGGAGGGGCAGTGACCCCGTGGGATGTGACAGAAACAGCTAAGGCAATTGACTATATACTACAGTAATACATTATCCATGCATTTAAAAAGGCTATAAGTATGCCCACTTATGCATAAGTATTTGGCTATTCTGGGTAGAGAGCTGGGTGACATGCAGCAGATGTGTCCCAACCATCTCCACTGGCATGCTTGGAGTGTCTCTTAGATCTTCATTGGAGGTGTGGAGGTGGTGCTTGGCAAGAATATCTTGAGGATACGCCACAGGCACGTAGTCTGGAATACGTAAGTTTCCGCTCAATAACAACAGTCGTCTTCCAGCACTCTGATCTGTACAAGAGGATACTGATGACGTTGCTCTTGAAGATCTTCATCTATGTGTGGATGCTGAGGCTGGTGGATCTTAAGCATGGCAAAGGCTTGTTTGACTTTGCTGATTCTGGTGTTGATTTCGCAGTCGCTGTCTGTTGTTACCTTGCTGCTCAGACAGACAAACTCCTTCACATCCCGCAGTAGTCTGCCGTCCACTGTGACCGGTGTGCTGGCTGTGGCATTCTTCTACATGACCTGTGTCTTCCTGGTGTTGACCTTGTGTCCAATGATGCTGGCAGTCTCGTTGAGGCTCTCTGTCTTCTGCTGGAGGTCTTGGTGCATACTTAACAGCAGCCCCACGTCGTCTGCATAGTCCAGGTCCTCCAAGACTCAGGTGAGGTCGCTTTCCCTGGATGACGCGTTTCAGAAGTCAGTCAGTTGTCAAGGAAAACAGCATCGATGACAGGATGCAGCCCTAGTTGACTCCGGCATCCAGGCTCTCTCAGCTTGTTGTTGTGGATGATCTGGCACTCCACATTCCTATAGAGGGACTGGATGATGTTGACCGGTTTCTGAGGAATGCTGTAGTATCAGAGGATCTTCCAGAGTGAGGCATGGTGTAAGCTGTCAAATGTCTTTTCAAAGTCCACAAACTCATGTTGAGCGGACTGTTCCATTCATGAAATTGCTCAAGGATCAAGAATGAAGATGTAGTTGATGCAGGATCTCCCCTCCCTGAAACCAGTTTTTTTCTTGGAATAATATGGTATCCATGGGGGGTGCGGTGGCGCAGTGGGTTGGACCGCAGTCCTACTCTCCGGTGGGTCTGGGGTTCGAGTCCCGCTTGGGGTGCCTTGCGACGGACTGGCGTCCCGTCCTGGGTGTGTCCCCTTCCCCCTCCGGCCTTACGCCCTGTGTTACCGGGTAGGCTCCGGTTCCCCGTGACCCCGTATGGGACAAGCGGTTCTGAAAATGTGTGTGTGTGTGTGTGTGTAATATGGTATCCACTCCTACTGTGATGCACTGAAGGATGATGCGTCTGATAACCTTGCTGGCATGAGACATTATGGTGGTGCCTCTTCAGTTGTTGCAGTCCCCGAGGTCTCCCTTCTTTGGCAGTTTGACGATGATGCCAGTTGACTGATGCCCTCCAGTCATCAGGGGTTTCTCATTGTCTCAGATGTCTTGCAGGATGGAGAATACGTAGCGTCTCCTGCTCTTCTGTTTTCTCTCTCTCTCTCTCTATTTCAGCACACACACCATGCTCTCCTGGAGCCTTGCTCTTCTTCAGCTTGCAGATGGCTTCCTTGACCTCCTGGACTGTGATGTCTCCCATGATGATGTCCAGGTCTTATTCTGTATCAGTGATGCCAGCAGGCACTGTTGGGTCTGGTCGGTTCAGGATCTTCTGGAAATGCTTTCTCTTCCTCTCTAGGTTGGCTTGTTCCTCAGCCTTCAGTGGAACATCCTGGTTCTGTTCTCAGTTGCCCTGTAGTTTCTTGGTGATCAGGTAGACTGTTTTCATGTCCTTCTGTTTGGCAGCTGTCTCAGCTTCTTCAGCAAGTCTCTCTGTGTACCACCTTTTGTCTTTCCTCACTGCCATCTTGACTTCTCTGTCTCTCTCTCTGTAGTGCACTGCTAACCTCTCCTTCAGCCTAGAGGACTTGGATTTCAGGAGTTTCTTCTTTAATTTCTTCCTCTCCTCAATAGCCTTCCATGTGTCGGCAGATATCCATTCAGACTTGATGCTCTTCCTGTAGCCTATAGTCTGCTTCAGTCATGGCTTTGTTGAACGATGGTCAGCACTGCATCATCTTGGAGGATGCTGAATCGGTTCTTCAGAGCAATGCTGAAGTCCTTCTTGTCTGCTGGTTCTTTCAGTTTGGCAACATCAAAACACTGTTTTCTGCTGTTCCCCATCCTCACCTTCCTCAACTTTAGAGTCAGCTTTGCCACCAGTAGATTGTGCTCACTACCAACATCAGTGTGCCGCATTACACATAGAGCCTGTAGGGAGTGCCTCCACTTGCTGTTGATAGTGATGTGGTTGACCTGGCTTTGGGTGCTACTGTCAGGCAATGTCCAAATCAGTTTGTGGATGGTCTTGTGTGCCACCAATGACTAGATCATTTTCTTCACAGAAGCCTGTGATTCATTCACCAGTGCTGGTGAAGTCTCCTACTCCATGTCATCCCATAATCTTTTCTCTCTTCTTACTATTGCTGCCAACCCTTGCATTGAAGTCTCCCATCAGAAGTATGACATCATGCCTTGAGATGTCCTCCAGTCTCCAGTGCTGCTTGAAGTGTGCTGTAGAACTGGTCCTTATTGTCATCATCAGCATTGTCAATGGGTGTGTAGGCCACTCTGATGGACAGCTTGACCAACTTGTAGTTCAGCCTCACATAGAGCAAGCATTTGCTGATGGGCTTCCATTGGAGGAAGGTGTTGATGTGTTTCTTACTGAGGATAACAGTAGCTCCTTCTTGGTGGTCGTTATCTTGTCTTCCTGACCAGATGATGACTTCCTCAGTGTTTATTTTCTGCTTCTCTGTTCCTGTCCATATTGACTCTGTGACTCCAAGGAAGCTCATCTCCTTCACTATTTATACCAACTTCGCAGTTTGGAACAGAGTCTGCACATTCAAACACCAACTCTTATATGTTGTTTTAGTGTCAGGAAGTCCGCTGTCAGGATAGAGATGTCCTTTTGGTTTTGGTCCTCCTCGGCATAAGTCCAGTTGCCTGGGCTGCTTCACTGCCTCTGTCAGGTGAAGTTCTTTCCCTTGCTGCCGTTTCAATAGCACAACAGTTTTTTTTTATGGGATAGGGTTGCCGGCCCTACATCCAAACCTCCTCCTCTCTTCTGGGCTTGGGACCAGCCATGGCAGAATTAAATTGTATAACACTTGCTTACGTTTAGCTGATGCTTTTAATTTGTTACTTAATCTAGAATGCCCAGGAGGGGTGGGCAGCCACTGGCCCATGGTCCCCCAGAGGTTTTTTCTTCCTCGATTTTCAGTTGGGAGTTTTTGTTCCTTTCCTCCGTGGCCAGTAGGCTTACTTATAGCTCTATAAAAGTACTATATTATGATAGTAGTCAACTGTCTTCTTTGTTTCTTATCTGATGTATTTGTTTTTCTTGCCTTATGCCTGTGTTAAAGTGCTCTGTGTCACTGCGTGAGAAGAGCGCTCCATAAAAATAAATTGAATTGAATTTACATTTATTCATTTAGCAGACGCTTTTCTCTAAAGTGACTTTCAACAAACTCTGTGTAGCGTTATCAGTCCATATCTTATTCACCAAGATGACTGACAATGCTAGTACTGTACACTACTTACTATGGGTCACTCAGCCATACATCAGTGGAGCACACTCTCTCTATCACTCACACACTATGGATGAACCTGAAAAGCATGTCTTTTGACTGCAAGAGGAAACCCAAGCAGACACAGGGAAAACATGCAAACTCCACACAGACTGAGCAGGGATCAAACCCAGGTCCTCTTGCACCACCCAGGCACTGTGAGACAGCAGCACTACTCCTTGTGCCAATGTGCCTTTTCTCCAAAGAAGCTCACAATGCTCACAACAAACAAACAAACAAACAAACAAACAAACAAACAAACAAACAAACAAACAAACAAAACACACACACACACACACACATTGTCTGAAACCGCTTATCCCAAGCAGGGTTGCGGGGAGCCAAAGCCTGACCCGGCAACACATGGCATAAGGCCGGAGGGGGAGGGGACACATCCAGGATGGGACGCCAGTCCGTCACAAGGCACCCCAAGCGGGACTCGAGCCCCAGACCTGCCGGAGAGCAGGACCCAGTCAAGCCCACTGTGTCACCACCCCCCCATATTAACACTACCAACAGTTTTTTTTTACCCATTTATACAGCTGAATAATTTTTACTGCAGCAATTTAGAGTGCCTTGCTCAAGATTACTACAGCTAAAGATGAGATTCAAATCAGCAACCTTTTTTTGGGTCCAAAGGCAGCAGCACTAATCACTATGCTACAAGCTGTCTGCTGTATGAATGGGGAAATCATGCAAAAAGATTAGCTTGTAAACCTAGTGATGTTTCGTTGGGGAAAAGAATATCTCATCACAAAAGCAGCTAAAGGAAAAATTATTTTTGCTCATGCCTTTGTCACGCCCGCAGCTGTATGACCCACCTCTGCACTTGCAGACAATTAGGCCATGCAAGTATAAAGGAGGCAACTCGATCAGAGCCAAACGCGTAACCTCACTTTGAGCAACCGCATCGAGACCCTCGCACCTTGTGCTTCTTGTTTGTGCTCCTCTCTGTAATTCCCATTATTATTTCTCCAGTAACGACTCCCTGGCTCCCTAACCTTCGCACCGTTCCTGGCTTCAATTTTTGGATTCCCCTCTATGACCGACGAACGCAAATCGCCTGACCCTTCCCTGTCCTGACCGCTCTCTTGGCTGTCCCAGAAAATAAAAGAGCACCTGCACCTGAGTCCGCCGAGTCCGGCTCCTGTGTTCGAGATGACAGACTTATCATAGCTAGACTGCCATATCTTTCAAGCATTTTCTATGCCTTTGCAAATAAGCATTTTCAATTGCTGTGACAGTTGTAGTTAAACCAAGAAGCACAGTGGTAAAAGCTCCTGCTGTCCTCTTAAATAACCTGTATTCAATTTCCACTTCTTTCTGTAAAACCACCGAGCAGGCACTTGGTGTAAGATACTCAACTATATATACATTTAGCACACACTTTTCTCCAAAGCAACATGCAATGAACACCATTTAGTAATACCAGCTTACAATGCTAGATACACTCCTTATAATGAGTCACTCCTCCATACACCAGAAAACACATACTTTCTCTCTCTCTGTCTCTTACACACACTATGGGTAAATATGGGGTGTGTGTGTGTGTGTGTGTGTGTGTGTGTGTGTGTGTGTGTGTGTGTGTGTGTGTGTGTGTCACCCTTATAGGTATGGTTAAATAACTATAAATTAACATTGCAAGTTGCTTTGAAAATGTGTCTACTTTCATGACCGGGCAAGAGAACCGGGACGGAAAGACCCAAGTGTGGAGTCGTTCGTCTGGAGTCAGGTGGTCAGGCAAGTTCTCGGTATTGGGGACAGGTGGGGGGTCGGTTGATTGGCGGTCGGGGTCACAGCGGGAATCTATGGGCGAGGTCAGGAGACGAAGCGAAGAGTCGGTCGAACGGCAATCGGAGTTGAAACGAAGATCCGTGGACATGGTCAAGAAACAAAGCTAGGGGTCAAAACCGGAGAACGTGAACTGAGAACTGGAGATGTGTATGAGCAAGGAGTCACAAGGAAGGGCGGTTGTCCCTGACGAGATTCCGCAAAGGTATGGGAGCTGAGGAGGGTCTTTTAAAAGGTGAGCGGTTAATCGGGTGCTGGAGCAGAGTCAGGTGTTGTCGGTTGAGTTGTGGGCGTGGACGTGACACTACTAAATGAATAAATGCTAATTCAGTTTATTTTTATAGAGAGCTTTTCTCACACTGACAGAGAGTGCTGAACAAAAGCATAAGACAAAGAAACAAATAAGACAGTTGACTATACAGTATACTAGAGTAATACATTATCCACGCATTTATTAAAGCTATAATTATGCCTACTGGCCATGATGAAAAGGAACAAAAAACTCCCAACTGAAATTTAAGGGGGGGGGGGGGGGGGGGGGAATTCTAGAGGTCCAAGTGCCAGTGGCTGCACACCCCTCCTAGGCATTCTAGATTTGAAAAGACTTAAGTCAATTTACATCTAATAGTAACACTGTAGCTGAAATAACATTGTAACATTGTAGCTGTTCCTTCTGTCCTACTGTGAAAAGCCAAACGTAATCTGTTACTGTCCCGGCAGGGTCTACTGACAGCTAGAGGAGTCTTGATTGCAGTGCAGCATTTCCCCGCATCCACAGAGTTGCTATTCTGGGCAATTTTGAGTTGTACAAGCATCACAAAGAGCAATACCTTTCCCAGACAGCACCCATTCATCAAAGTGACAAGTCTTCTGTCATCTGCAGTTGTCTGGTTGCCTTGCACATAAACCAGCCTGAACACTACCAACAAGTCTTAATAAACTATTCTATATTCTTTTTTTTTATCTTAAAAAAATGACATGAGACTAACAGTCAAGCAACCCAATTTTATCATGACCAATGACCAGTTCATTGTCTGAGTCCCATGTGAAGCTCAAGCTCAGAGCGAAATCAAGAGATGAGCCACCTGATTCTACCAAAAGACACTCCCTTCTACAGTAACCTGGTTTATCCCCATCTGTCAAACACTCCATCCTGGTCAGTTTGTCATGGAACTCTAGAACTGCCAGTCTGCGGTGAGAAAGGCTGACTTCATACCAGCCTATGCCTTCCATCTCTCACTGCACCTCCTGGCCCTAACTGAAACCTGGATCACCCCAGACAACACAGCTTTTACACACCTGCAGCACTCTCCACTAGCTACTCTTTCTCCCACACTCCCTGTCCCTCTGGCAGAGGTGGAGGCACAGGCCTCCTCATCTCTCCACGGTGAGAATATTCTCTTCTCCCTTTCCACCTGCATGACCTGTCCTCCTTTGAATTGCATGATGTTTCTATCACTGCCCCAATCACTCTTGTTGTGGTTGTTCTGTGCCGCCCCCCCCGGCCCTCCCAGCCACTTCCTGGATGACCTTGACATCTTGTTGAGCTCTCTCCCAGGGGACAGCACTCCGCTGATTTTCCTGGGTGACTTCAATCTGCATGTTGAAGACATTCATGCAACTGGCCTTTTGCTGCTCCTGTAGTCCTCTGACCTCTCCTTGTCCCAGTCCCCTGCTACTCACAAAGCTGGTAATTGCCTTGACCTTGTCTTCTACTGTAACAGTGGCTGTCCTGTCCTCTCTGTTACCCCGCTCCATCTCTCTATCATTTCTTTGTCTCCTTCCAACCATGCCTCACCACTAATCCCTCTCCTTCATCTGCACCCATTGTTACCTTCCACCATAACACAAAATCTGTATCGCCTTCCTGCCCTACCTCTGTGACGCTGTCTGCTCTTCCTTCTGCTGCACAATTCTCAGATCTGTCAACAGACAGTGCTACTACATTTACATTTACATTTATTCATTTAGCAGATGCTCTTCTCCAAAGCGATGTACATCTCAGCAAAAACACAATTTGTGCATTACAGTAAGAGAAAGAGACATGGCTGTAGACATGTGATTCTTAAGTAAACCTAGTTTGTTACTTTCCAACTGATGCACTGATGTTTATCGCTCAAGTAGGACATTTACTACTAACATTTTCCTCTCTACCCAATCTTCCTCTCTTGACTCTCTTTGTCCATTATCTTCTAGACTCAAGAGGAGCTTCTTCCCTCAGACCATCAGACTCCTCAACATGGACACATCCCTTACTTTAAGGACTCCAGTGGCATAATGTTATTCATTCATCAGTGCTGCACATTGCACTTTATCATTGCATATTACATATTGCATATTCAATACCTGCACCTGTTTTTGTTCCCTAATCTCAATTTTAGCTTTTTACATTTTAGCTTTAATTCAGTTCCCTGTATATTTTCTTAATTTAACTTTAATTATATTCCTTTGTCTTTTTAACATATTTTTTCTCTTTTAATATATTGTCTTGTTTGCACAGTCTACAGAGTTGACTAGGTTAACATTTCACTACAGGTTGTATGTGTGTATAACTGTGTACGTGGCAAATAAAATCTTGAATCTTGAATCTAGACCAGCACGCCCCAGTACCACCCCATGGCTGATTGATACATTATGTACTAACAGGACCAAACTCCGACCTGCAGAGTGACAATGGCTTAAATCCAAAACTCGCACAGACCTGGATGTCTACAAACAACTCTTAGCTACTTTTCACTCTGCTGTCTCTTCAACTAAAGCAACCTTCTTCCACAACAAAATAATGTCTTCAGCTAAAAAACCATACAGACTCTTTGCCACCTTCTCAACCCTATACTGTGTCCTCTGCTGCACCCTCCTTCTTTTATCATTGCTGATGACTTTGCTTTGTTTTTCAGAGACAAAGTCAACGTAATCACGAATGAGTTCTCGGCATTACCCTGCCTTGTTCACGCTGGACTTACCTGCAAAGACGTGCTCTCCAAATTCAAGCCATTCTCAGAATCTGAAGTCTCCGACCTCCTGATATCACACAGACCTACCACCTGCCCGTTAGATCCAATCCGATCCTCACTTCTACAGACCATCTCCCCGCAACTCTTCACCTTCATTGCTAAGATCATCAGCTCCTCACTCTCCTCTGGCTGCTTGCCATCTGCCTTCAAAACTGCTCTCATTTCACCTCTGGTAAAGAAATCCTCTCTGGATCCTAACTCGGTCCACAACTATAGGCCAGTCTCCCGCCTCTCCTTTCTGTCTAAAACGGTAGAACGAGCGGCCTGTGATCAATTCTCTGAATTCCTCACCCGGAACCATCCCCTCAATGGATATCAGTCTGGATTCAAAGTTAGTCACTCCACGGAGACGGTGGTCCTGGCAGTGTCTGATACTCTCTAGTCGGCCAGATCGGCCTCCCTCTCCTCGGTCCTCATCCTCCTCGACCTGTCTGCAGCATTCAACACTATCAATCATCAGATTTTACTTTCCTCTCTTAGTCTCTTAGTCAGCTTGGGATCAAAGGAACGTCACTAAGATGGTTTGAGTCCTACCTATCTGACAGATCCTACCAAGTGGCCTGGCGGCGCTCCTCTGCCTCTCTCAACCGGTGTCCCGCTGGGCTCAGTACTGGGTCCTCTGCTCTTCTCAATTTACACCTCCTCCCTCAGCCCATGTGATTGCCTCCCATGGATTCAAATACCACTGCTATGCTGATGATACCCAGCTCTTCCTATCCTTTCCACTTGGAGCATCAGACATTTCCGTGCACATTGCTGCCTGCCTGTCGGGCATCTCTGCATGGATGTCTGATTACCGCCTACAACTCAACCTCTCCAAAACAGAGATTTTACATCTCTCAGCTGGCCTGTCTTCCTGTCATGATCCCTGGATCAAACTGGACAACTCACTTATTTTACCTACCTCCTCGGCTAAGAGTCTGGTAGTGATGATTGACTTAAGTCTATCTTTCTCTCAGCACATTAAACCCACAACCCGGACCTGCAGATACACCCTGCGTAACATCCGCAGGATCTGTCCATACCTCACAACAGACTCTGCACAGCTTCTTGTCCAGGCCATAGTGACATCCTGTCTGGACTACTGCAACTCTGTCTTGTCTGGCCTTCCGGTTACTGCCATCACACCTCTACAGCTAATACAGAACGCTGCTGCTCGAGTTGTGTTTGACTTGCTGAAGCATTCGTATGTATCTCTTCTACTTGTTTCTCTGCACTGGCTTCCCATAGCTGCCCAGATAAAATTTAAGACCCTGGTTATGGCCTACAAATGCGTCAGTGGAATTGCTCCCAGCTATCTACAGGACTTTATTATTTGCTACATGCCAGCCAGACTGCTATGCTTTTCCACATCTGCCCGCTTGGTGGTTCCACATACCAAAGGCAAAGCACGGAGGTTCTTGGTTCTGGTTCCGTTGTGGTGGAATGACCTCCCCTCTCACTCAGAACTGCTGAATCTTTGTCTACATGTAAAAAGGGTCTTAAAACTCATCTCTTCCAAACTCACTTCACCCATGATCTCTTAAGATCATGTAAGGCATGAACATTCATGCCCATAAGGTATATATGTTCATGATCATGCTCGACTCAGTCCTTGTAGCAAAGAAGCGCTGGCACAGACAAGGAGAGTTCGTGAGAAGGGGGGGGCTTTTATTCAGGGTTGTGCGAGGAAGCAGACAGAGGGGGAAAAGGGGGAACAGGGAACAGGTAGATTGTACGGGAACTCAGTGCGTGGGGTTGCGATTGGGGTGGGTGTCAGGATCGGGGTCGGGGTCATGCTCGCTGACATCTTGGGACCGTTTCTGTCGTCAGCTCCTCAGTCTCTCTTTCACTGGCCGGTCCGGGGAAAGAAATAGAGGCGTTAATTAGCTTCAGTTGCTGCTGGCCCGTCCCCAGCTCCGCTCCCTCTTCAGACCATCACCACGGCGTGCTACAGTCCTTTACAGAGCCACTCCTGCAATGTAACGTAAATGTTTATATGTATCTCCAAAAAAAAAAACTACTAGGAAGGTGATTAGGAATCTGCAATATTATGGTAAAGTTCTATACAGCTACTTGTGTGATGAATGTTGATGCATATGGTGAAGGAAACTACCTATTCTTAAGAATCAAATCTGCAGCTACGTCGCTTTCTCCTAAGGTAATGGACAAACTGTATTTTCTATGAGATGTACATCATTTTGGAGAAAAGCGCCTGCTAAATTAATAAATGTAAATGTAAAAGACCATGTGCAGCCATACAGACTCACAGTCCCCTTTGTCACCGTATGTGTCACTGAGTTTGCCTTCTGGATAGAGCACTATATACAAATAAATTATGTTGTATTGTGTTGCACTGTGAGTAATGGGAAGAAAGGAAGCCTAACCATCTCACTCACTCAACAGAGCACCAACAGGTTTGTGTTTCTTGGGCCTCCTAAGAAATCATGTAACATAACAAATGTAACATAATCCTTCCTAGATCATAACGCCAGGGGCTGATGATGATGCTCACCTGAAAGTGTTGAAACCAGTTAAATGCAATGAGGTCTGAACCAGTACCTCCAGATTACATATGAACTTACAAGGAAATAAAAGTAAGTAAAAGAAAAGCTATCAATAAAATTACACTTACATGCTGGCTTCATTATTATGACTGAAAATAAATAATATTAAATATCTCTATATTATAGTGATAACAGTTTTTTAAGTTTACAGTGAGATGCATGGTAGTTTACTGGTTGGTGTTATTGCCTTTGGATCTAAAGGCTAGAGGTTTTGATCCCTTTCTCTGGCTGTAGTACCCTTGAGCAAGGTAATTACTGCAAAATTGCTCCTGTAAAATTTCTCAGCTGTAATTGTAAGGTTATAATTGTAACCTTAGGCAGTTGCTTTGGAGTAAAATGACAACTAAATGAATTAATGTAAGTAACAAATTATTCTCCTGTACCTTTTACAAGTTATACACGCTTTTTAGCTAAAATACCAAATTGACTGTCGGCATTCCTCATTGAAGTATGCCAGTAAGTACCTAACCTTTAACATGACAGATACAGTTGAATAGTACAACTGCTTCCTCCACTGTGAGGCTGGACTAAGAATGATGATTTCCCCAGGAGAGGCTCCTGAAATTGCATATCTGTGTTGGAGGAGGACATTATCCACTGAGCATTATCCATTATATGTATAGCAATATTCCCATTAATGGGTCACTGGGATAATAAAGAGCCAGTTGTTTGCAGCACTCAATGCAAATTTTACTCCTGTAACAACAAATCTGGCAAACAAAAATGTATGCCACCTTTGTTTAACTCACACACACTGTCCGCTTGTCCTAAGCGGACTCGCGGTGAGCTGGAACCTAGCAATGCAGGGCACAGGTCTGGAGGGGGAGGGGGCACACCCAGGATGGGATGCCAGTCCACTGCAAGGCACCCCAAGCAGGACTCGAACCCCAAACCCACCACATGGCAGGACCTGGTCAACCCCCCCCCCCCCTTCTTTAACTGAACCTTTTAAACCCTGTAAGTTTGGAGAATGCAGGTTTGATAAATGCAAAGACACAGTTACAGGCTTTCAATGGTCAAAAATTCAATCATTGCTAGAATTAAGTAATAAAGGGAATCTAGGGACTCCCCATTATCTTGTCAATGGGTTATAAATTCTACTGTTGATGTAGTGCCACTTTGTGTTATGATATTCCTTGTAATTATGAAGGAGGAGACAGTGACAGTGATGTCGATTGACAGTAACTGGCACCTCCTTCAGCACTGGACAGCTCCCATGTTTGGTTCCCAAAAAATTGTCTAAACATATTCAAGAATAACTGGTCAACTATTGGGTCATTTCTGGTTTTGACCTAGTATTCTGTATAAAATGCCAGCAGACAAAACATTGGACAAGGTTCTCCCAGCTGCAATGAGAATGACAAAAAAAATGTATAGTCTTCTTCACAAAACCATTAAACATTGTTCTCTCATGCATAAAAGCAACATAAGCACACTTAACTTGTATCTTGCCTTATATTTCATTGTACTCTTCTATTTGTCACTCATATCTTCGTGTAAGATCTAACATTGTGTTAAGAACAGGTGTCACATATCTGTTATGATGATGGCTTTCTGGTAATTTTACCATTGTGCATTTTTATTTATTATATATTTTTATTTTAAGGAAATGATTGCAGGTAATGTAGATTGCTTAGTTCCCATCAAACAATATTTATAATATGCCACCTTGCTGAATAAGGTGTGCGGGCTGGTAGCACTACATAGAGTTCACTGGAAGTCGCTTTGGAGAAAAGCGTCTGCTAAATAAATAAATAAATGTAAAAATGTAAAGGTATGTACTCTGTCAACAATACTCCACATTAAGAGCAAGGGTGTTTCTGCTTGATAAGTAACAGAAAAAAACTATATACTATATGTTCATTGTAAATACGTTGTAATTTCCATAGATTAAGTGACAACAAAGAATACAGAAAGTGGCACTATATTTTTGAAGATATGCTGAAATCAGATTGTATGTAATTTCTATGCAAGAAATGGAGAGTTGGTTGGACTCGGTGTGTCCCGATGCCTCCGTAGCGTCGAACTCGGCGTCAACACTTACAGGCCCCAGTAGAGCTAATGAGAAGCTGGGTACCCCGGAGCACTCTCACGGCGACTGGGTTACAGTTTGGAATAAGAAGTCAAATAAAGCGAAGCCTAAGCTACGGGTTCCTGGTTCGGGTTGTCCCATCCAAACCCACAATAGAGTTTCGGCTCTAAGCAGTTCACCTAATAATAATAATAATAATAATAATAATAATAACGTGCTCATTTTGGGGGAGTCAGCTATCCGAAATGTTAAGGTTCGGGGGCCTGGGAATCGAAATGTAAGTGTAAAGGTAAAGTGTTTCCCACGCGCACGTGTGTCCGACATGGAGGCTCGTGTCAGTTCTCTGGCCGATAATGCCGTGTCGACTATGATGGTGCATGTTGGTGGTAATGATATTCGTTATTAGCAGTGTGAGGTGTTGAAAAGCCGATTTATTTCGATGTGTAACAAGGCCAGAAGGAAATGTCATAATCTAATAGTGTCTGGTCCTTCACCTAGACTCTTCATGGGGGACATAGTGTACAGTAGACTGGTGTCTTTTAACAGGTGGTTAGAGATATGGTGCCGCTCCAATCGTATATCATTTGTTAATAACTGGGATGATTTCTGGGAAAGGCCCAGGTTTTTTCACGCATGATGGTGTACACCTCAATTGGAGTGGTTCGTTTGTTTTATCCCAGAACTTGGTCTGCAAGTTGCAGGACTGACTCATGGTCCATGGATCATCTCCTTTAGCAGCTTTGTGTATTGATGGGTCTGTTGCTTGTTCTGATATCAGTAGTCATTTCTCATGTAATGGGGTTTCTTGTGCCTTGTCCAGTGTGGGCCTAAAAACTTTAAATAAAAGCATTAAGTGCAGCCGAAACATACAAACTATTATAAGGCCACGGCGTTTAACTAGATTTAGTGATAGGAGCGTTTGCACCAGAAACCTAAAATACATGATTAAAACAGACATCCTCAATTTACCACCGAGGCCAAACTGTAATATAATGCTGTCTGTTAAATTTTCGTTCACTAACAAGTAAAGCTGTCCTAGTAAACGAATTAATATTAAGTTACAAGTCCGATCTATTCTTTCTTACCGAAACCTGGCTCGATGAGTCCAATACGATTCCGCTAATAGAAGCTGCTCCGGACGGATATGATTATTTCCATAAATCTCGTTCTGTACGTCGTGGAGGTGGGGGTCGGCGTGGCGTTCTTTTCAGTAATAGATTACAAATAACACCGAGAAATCATGATAATCATCTCGTTTGAAGCTCTACAATTAGATTTCCACTCAAACCTCAATAAACTCCTTATCACCGTCCATCTGGACCGTACTCCTCTTTCTCGAGGAATTTAGCAACTTCATAACCGATTAATCATGACAAAATTATCCTGATGGGTGATTTCAATATTCATGTAGACGTGTCGATACAGAAAACTATTAGCGAGAGTATCTCTTAAACTCCGTCGGTTTTACCCAAGTTGTTACCGGTCCTACTCATTCCCGTAACCGTATGCTCGATCTCGTCATAACCTACGGCGTAGATGTTCATCATGTTAATATTATTCTTTTAAACGAGGCTATTTCTGATCATCATATTAACCTTTAATTTATACCTGCCCGTGCCGTCTGACAATACAATAGTAAGACCAAAATCGTACG